>NC_092047.1:67966944-68309635 GCF_003086295.3 Arachis hypogaea | reverse complement strand
ACTAAATCAATAAGATGCACACTTTGGCAATTCCAAGGGAGAACGACTCGGGAGACTAGTACTCTCGGATATAGATTGTAGATTTGTTTGATGAAGGATTTGCGTCGGTTTAGACTATACTACGATTGATCAATTGATAATTTCTATACCGGCAAAAATCTATTTGTCAAAATGGCGCCGTTGCCGGGGAACTTGCTTAGTGTGCCATGTTATTGTTTTGGATTAAGCATGTATATATGTACATAGTTGCACTTCATTGTAAATTGCTCAATTGATTAACTTCTCATCGTTACAATGAATTCCATTTCTCCTTCATTGCATGACGCGTTCACAACCGAATCCGAGCTTAGCCCCTTTTGATCCGGAAATAGAACGAACTTTGTTTCATATTAGACAAGCTCGGAGGCGGCTAAGATTTGGAAAAGAGGAAGAGGTTTTCACCACCTCAACCACCTTACTAGAAGTGAACATTGAACCGTCACTCAAAGAAGGCATTAATCATACTCCCATCAACCTCACTAACAATTCTTCTTTTGTTTTAGGTACTGATACTATGGATGCTCCAAGGAGAGTTACCATCAAGGAAGCGGGTGCACCAGATTATGTCCTTCAACCCCTCCATGTAACTCACCCCAATTTGAATGCGAATTTTGAATTGAAGACTGCTTTGATCAACCTCCTACCCAAGTTTCATGGGCTTCCCGCACAAGACCCTATTCGACATCTCAAGGACTTTCACCGCATATGTTCAACTACTAGACGGGAAGGTTCCGATGAAGTTGCTATATGGTTGTTTGCTTTCCCTTTCTCTCTTGAGGACAAGGCCAAAGAATGGTTCTACACTCTCTCTAGTGAAGTTACCTCCGATTGGGACCTACTTAGAAGGGGATTCTTGGATAAATTTCTGCCCCCGGAAAAGATGGATAGGCTAAGGAAAGAAATGTCTTGTATTGTGCAAGGTTAGACGGAACCACTATATGAGTATTGGGAACGGTTTCGCAAACTACTAGATGCATGCCCTAATCACATGCTCGACACTCAAGTATTGCTTGGATACATATGTCAAGTGATGCGAGAGCAAGATAGAACCCTCTTGGACACTTCTAGCAATGGTTCTTTGTCCAAATACAAAACCGCGGAGGAGGCATGGCAACTCATTATTGACTTAGCCGAATCCAATCAACATATGAGGCGAAGAGTCAACCGTCCAAGGACCGTGAACGAGGTATCAACTAGTAGTGAAGCCACCGCTCTAACTCAATCCTTGAATGAGATGACATCCGTTTTGAGGCAACTCCAATTGAACCAACAATAACCACAACAACCTCAATCATATCAACAACAACCTCCACCATCTCAACAACACAACCAACAACAATTGGTCCCTCAAAGAGTATGTGGTATTTGCTCTTGCTACTCTCACTACACGGATGAGTGCCCAAACCTTCAAGAAGACAACACTTTGGCGGCCACCCATAATTTCTATGACCGCCCTAATCAAGGGTATTACCAAGGAGGTAATCCTAACCAAGGGCACCCTTATCAAGGAGGAAGCTACAACCAAGGTAGTGGACACAATAATCAAAATTGGAAAGAAAATCATCAACAAGGGAATAGGGATAACAACAACAATGGAGGAGGTCAAAGATGGAACAACAACTCGCAAAATTTCTCACAAAACCGACCATACAACTTCCAAAATCAACCATACAACCAACAAAACTCACAAAGAAACTACCAAACATACCAACCACCGCATCAAAGACCACCACCCAACCAATCACAAGCCCCTCAACTCACATATGCAACCACCCCCTCCAACCAAGACGAAACACTCCGGACCATCATCCAAGGCCAAAAGGAACTACAAAACACACTTGCTTCCGGCCTCACCGGCCTCACCTCTACACTACAAGCTCTTCTTGCACGTATGGACACACCATCGACCTCTACTCCTCAACCCCCAATCCAAAGTGTCATTCCCTCTCAACCTCAACCAAATCCAAAAGGGGGCATCAATGCCATCACCCTTAGATCCGGAACACAACTAAAGGAAAAGGAAGCAAAGGACTCAAGTCCTATCTCAACCGCCCAAGAGGAAGAGAGAATAGATATAGAGGAAGTAGTGGAAGAGGAGGTAGTGGAAGAGGAGACACCACAAGCCATAGTTGAAGATGAAGCCCAACCAACAAGGGAGACACCCAAGACCAAAAGAACCTTGGAAGAAGGAATTGCTCAACCACTTCCATTTCCAACACTTGCAAAGAAAGCTAAAAAGCGCATGGAACTCGACCCTAAAATGGTAGAAATGTTCAAGAAAGTTGAGGTAACCATCCCCCTCTTTGATGCCATCCATCAAGTTCCTAGATATGCTAAATTCCTCAAAGATTTATGCATAAACAAGGATAGAATTCTTGAATTGGAAACCATCCCATTGGGGAGTTCTATTTCCGCTTTGATGGGAACATTACCGGAGAAGTGTGATGACCCGGGCCCTTGTATGGTCACTTGCACCGTCAATGGAGTTCAATTTAGAGATTGCATGTGTGACCTCGGAGCATGTGTTAGCATCATGCCGCTCTCCGTTTATCGAGTATTGAACTTGCCCCCACTAAAAAGGTCGACGGCAAGATTTGTCCTAGCGGATAAGAGCATAATAACCATAGCGGGTGTTGCGGAAGATGTATTGGTGAATATAAAGGGGTTGGTGTTTCCGATTGACTTCTATGTCCTTGAAATGCCGTCGAGCGAAACCGAGAGAGCATCCTCTATCCTACTTGGAAGGCCCTTCTTGAGAACCTCTAGATTTAAGCTTGATGCTTACTCGGGGAACTACTCATTTGAAATTGATGGAAGAATTGTAAGCTTTAGCCTAGAGGAAGCAATGAAGCATCCACCGGAGAATCATTCTCTATTTCGGTGTGACCCAATCGATAACATAGTAGCCGAAGTGCATCTTGCAAGATTAGATGAGAAATACATGGTCGAAGAAGCAATTGAAGAGTCAAGCGAACTAAATACCACACATCATACAAGCCATCCGGAAACTCAAACTTCAAGGAATGACAAGAAGATGGAATTGAAGCCACTACCACCTCACTTAAGGTATTCATACCTTGATGAAGCCCAAAAGCTACCCGTGATAATTGCACAAGAGTTAACTCCTCAACAAGAAGAAAAATTGCTGAATGTATTGAGGAAAAACAAAAGGACAATTGGGTGGAGTTTGGCGGATCTAGTGGGAATAAGCCCCCAAGTATGCGAGCACCGCATATTTCTTGAAGAGGGAGCAAGACCGGTCCGACAACCTCAAAGAAGACTCAACCCAACTATTCTTGAGGTGGTAAAGAAAGAAGTCACTAAGCTACTTGAGGCGGACATCATCTATCCTATCTCGGATAGTGAATGGGTAAGCCCGGTCCAAGTAGTGCCAAAGAAGTCCGGAGTGACAACAATCAAAAACGAAAGTGGTGAACTTATAGCAACAAGAGTGCAAAATTCTTGGAGAGTATGCATAGACTACCGGAGATTGAATGCGGCCACAAGAAAAGACCATTTTCCACTACCATTTATCGATCAAATGCTTGATCGTTTAGCCGGTAAATCATACTACTGTTTTCTTGATGGCTACTCCGGATACTTCCAAATTCATATTGCTCTAGAAGACCAAGAAAAAACTACATTTACCTGCCCCTTTGGAACGTATGCTTACAAGCGTATGCCATTTGGCCTATGCAATGCACCGGCAACGTTTCAAAGATGCATGATGAGCCTATTTGCGGACTTTCTAAAGCAATCAATGGAAGTTTTCATGGATGATTTTAGCGTGTATGGTGAGTCATTTGAGCATTGCTTAGGTAACCTTGAAAAAGTCTTAGAGAGATGCACCAAAACAAACCTTGTCTTAAATTTTGAAAAATGTCATTTCATGGTCAAACAAGGCATTGTTTTGGGACACATAGTATCAAAGGAAGGCATCTCCGTAGATCCGGCAAAGATAAATGTCATATCTAGTTTACCTTACCCCTCCTCCGAGAGGGAAGTCCGTTCTTTTCTTGGACATGCAGGATTCTACCGGAGATTCATTAAGGACTTTAGCAAGGTGGCATTACCTCTCTCTCGATTACTACAAAAAGACACCGAATTTGAGATGAGCAAGGAATGTATGGAAGCATATGACAAACTCAAGGTAGCATTGACACAAGCCCCTATTGTGCGAGGACCCAATTGGACTCAACCCTTTGAAATCATGTGTGATGCCTCGAATTATGCGATAGGAGCCGCGTTAGCACAACGCGAGGGTAAGATTCCCTATGTCATAGCTTATGCTTCCAAAACATTAGACGGAGCCCAATCCAACTACACTACTACCGAAAAGGAACTTCTAGCTATTGTTTTTGCTTTGGACAAGTTCCGGGCCTATCTTCTTGGTTCCAAGGTAGTAGTGTACACGGATCATGCAGCACTAAAGTATTTGTTGGCAAAAAAGGAATCAAAACCGAGATTAATTCGTTGGGTGCTCTTATTACAAGAATTTGACTTGGAAATCAAAGATAGGAGCGGTGCCCAAAACCTAGTGGCGGACCATTTAAGCCGCCTTGAACATACAAAAGGCGACACCACTCCTATCAATGATTCCTTTCCTTTAGATGCTTTGCATGCAATCTCGGAAGTGGTTCCTTGGTATGCCCCAATAGCAAACTATTTGGTTTCACGCACTTTCCCTCCCAATCTCAACAAACACCAAAAGGATAAGCTGAAAAGCGAATCCAAATACTATATTTGGGATGACCCCTATTTGTGGAGGTGTGGAGCGGACCAAATAGTGCGACGGTGCATACCTCAAACCGAATTCCAAGCAATCTTGGACGCTTGCCATGCTTCCGAAGGAGGTGGTCACTATGGGCCCCAAAGAACGGCAAGAAAAATCCTTGATTGCGGATTTTGGTGGCCAACTCTTCTCAAAGATGCTTCTCCCTATTGCAAATCTTGTCCCCAATGCATTCGGTTTGGAGATATTTCCAAGAAGGACGAAATTCCCCAACAAAATATGCTTTTTTGCGAAATCTTTGACGTATGGGGAATCGACTTCATGGGACCATTTCCAAACTCCAATGGTTTTCTCTACATCTTGTTAGCCGTCGATTATGTGTCAAAATGGGTTGAGGCAATCCCCACCCGAACGGATGACGCTAATATTGTGTATTCTTTTGTGAGGAACAATATCATTTGTCGCTTTGGCGCCCCAAGAGCAATCATAAGTGACCAAGGATCCCACTTTTGCAACAAAAGAATAGACGGCCTCATGAGAAGATATGGCATCATCCACAAAGTCACCACGGCTTACCACCTTCAAACAAACGGCCAAGCCGAAGTCTCTAACCGGGAAATCAAGCATGTGCTAGAAAGGATTGTAAAGCCGAATAGGAAGGATTGGAGCATCAAACTCTCCGATGCACTATGGGCCTATCGAACGGCTTACAAGACACCCATTGGCATGAGCCCCTTCCGGCTTGTATATGGCAAAGCATGTCACCTACTGGTAGAGATTGAACATAAAGCTTATTGGGCCGTAAAGGAGTGTAATATGAGCTTGGGTGGGGCCGGAGTAGAGAGAAAGCTTCAATTGGCTGAATTAGAATGTATGAGATTGGAAGCTTACGACAACTCTAGACTTTATAAGGAAAAGTTGAAAGCCATCCATGACAAGAACATTAGGAGAAGAGAATTCCAACCCGGTGACCTAGTCCTTCTCTACAATTCAAGGTTGAGATTACTACCCGGAAAGCTTAGATCAAGGTGGGATGGGCCCTACCAAGTGGAGAAAGTAGAACCTTATGGAGTTTATCACTTGCGCCACCCATCAAGCCCGGACATCTTCAAGGTAAACGGGCACCGTCTCAAATTGTATCATGGATGATTATCAAAAAGGACAACGGGAAAGGCCCCAAGAAGCCAGCTTCCAATAAAGCCCGCCAAGAACTAACGGCCAAGCCCCTCCTAAAGAAGACTAAGGGCCCCGTTGACGTTCTAGAGAAGGACAACCCTCCAAAGGATTCGAACAAGTTTCCCAACCGCTACTGCGAACTTGTTTACTCCAGAATTATTGAAAGGAATTACCATCCGGAACCCTTCCTAGTCTTACCGGCTCATCTCAGTCCGATGGTGATGCCACACATTGACCGGAGGCATTGGAGATTCCTATTGAGGCAACCTACGGAGGCCAATCTCTCATGGGTGGTGGAATTCTACTCCAACTTCCACTCACCCCATCTCACATCAATATTTGTGCGCCGGAAACAAGTGTCGGTCACCGTGGAAACCATCCGAGAAGTCCTTGGGATTGCACCGTCAATGGATGCGTATGACGCCTACCAAGAAGTCTTGGCTGCATGCGTTGACCGCACATTCGATTGGAGCGCGATCCTCCGCGTCATTGCTTTACCCGACGCATTTTGGATTCGGGGAACCATAAAGCGAAGACCCAAGGGTTTAGATGTCCGCCACCTCACTCAAGAAGCCACGGCATGGGCCCAAATTCTAGCTCACTACGTGCTCCCAAGCACACATGGGTCATCCATCACCGCCGAGCTTGCCTTATTGATATGGTGCATCTTGACCGAGAAACCGGTCGACGTTCCGCATGCCATCCGCCAATCCATGGGGCGCATTCATGCCAAGGGTAATCTACCATTCCCCGCTTTAGTGACGGCATTAGTTGCGAAAGCCGGTGTCAACCGGGAGACTAAAGATAGGCGAACCTCAATACCGGTCGAGGGTGATATCATTCCGACCAAGAGATGCCTAAAGCCCCCGGAAATCACCATGGACATTGCATTGCCCACACCAACTGGCCACGCCACCACTTCATCTACATCACAAAAATCGGCCGCCCAACGCCTTGAAGACCTTCACAACAAATTAGACCGCTATGAGAGGCGTAACCAACGCCGCTATGCTCATGTGAAGAGGCTTCTAAGCATGATCACCCCGCCAATGGAGGAACCCGATATCTCCACCTCCACCGCAACTTCAAGCGGAGATAGCAATGGCATTGGAGATGTGGCACACTCGGAGCTCCACCATCCACTGCGCCTAACCTCTAGCACGGAGGACCGTGCTAAGTTTTAAGTGTGGGGAGGTCGACCGACCGATCTCCGTAGGTAACACCTAAATAAATCTGAATAAATTAGGATAGGTTGCATGATTAGGTTTTAGTTAGCACCATTCGCATGATAAGTCCGCTTGGTTGGAACAATGAAATTCTCTCTTAGGAAACCAACATTTTGGGGCAACCATGGCATTGCAAATTTTAAATGCTTTGATGCAAAAGTTGCATGAAGAATTATATTTTGGAACATGGTTTTGAGTTAAGAACACAAGCTTGTGAGATTTGAGCCTAATAGTGTGGTTACATCTTATAACCACTTATTTTTCCTTCTTGTGTGCAGTATTCTCTCTCTATGATTGTGGCCTTTGATTTGTTTGATTCATTATGTCCATTATTTGGTGCATTCATGCATTTATATGATTGAGGCCATCATTTCATTAGCTCACTTACCCAAACGGCCATACCTTCTATCCTCCGTTGTTAGCCAAACTTGAGCCTACGATTAACCCACTTTGTTCTTAATTTAGCACATTACAAGCCTTAAAGCGGAAAACAATGAAAGTCCTTATTTGGATCTTTGATTAGCTTAGGCTAGTGTGTGTGAGTATCATTCAAGTGTGGGGACCTTGGGGCATTAGGTGAATAGAAGGGTATTTTGTATTATTATTGGAATATTGGGAATTGGGTACATACTCATGAATTGATCAAATGTAAAACCTCGTGCATTGACGCTCTTGTATATAAAAATTTGAGAAAAACAAAAGAACAAAAGAAAAAGAAGAACAATATGGAAAAGAAAAAAAAATATAGAAAAAAAAAAGAAGAAAAAAAGAGATAAAGAGAAAAAGAATATATATAATGAATAAGGGACAACATGCCCCAAAGTGAAGAAAGAGGAATCAATGCATAAGTATTGTGAAACGAAAAGAAAAATGCATGAGTATGTGGAAAAGTGAGGAATAGGTAGCTAGGTTAGTACCCAATTGTATAGGTCATTATATAGGTTAGGTGGGAAAGTTTAAGTTAATCAAAGATTCAAATCCTAAGTCCACTAGCCATATATGACCCTACCTTGACCCTAACCCCATTACAACCTAAGGAAAAGACCCCATGATAAGTGTACGCATGCATTGAATAATTGTTGATTGTTAGATGAAAAACAAATCTTGGAAAGCATGATTAGGGGAGAATTGAGAGAATAAACACCAAACACCGAGTGATTAGAGTGCAAACACTCCCGGTGAGGGTTCAATGCTCAATTCTTTGATTCCCGGCTCTCGCGAGCATTCCTCATGCAAGGTTGCACATATTGCATTTGATGCTTAGGAAGTGGCAAGTCCCAGGCTTTGACCACCATCGGGTCCCATATGCTCGCATATGTCCTAAGAAGGCTAATTCGTTCCCAACCAAGTGGATAGTAGCACTAGTCATAGTTGCATGCATATAAGTAGGTTGCACTTCATGAGTCCTATACTTTGGTGATCCCTCAGTCTTCGGTGTTTCTTTGTATTTCTCTAAGCATGAGGACATGCTAGAATCTAAGTGTGGGGAGGTTGACAAACCCCAATTTGAGGATTTATCTTGTGATGATTTCAGGGGTTTTATCAATGATTCCACACACTTTCCATATGAAAATACAAGATTTTGCATTCCTTCCCAAGTTTTGCCTCATGAATGAAAACATGCTTGCTTTGCACTAAAATAGATACATTTCTAATCTTCTCTTGATGCCATTCGATGCCGTGACTTGTGTGTTAAGTGGTTCCAGGATATAGAGTAGGAATGGACCGAAAGAGAGAAAGAAGACGGGTACGAAGAAAGGAAGCATGAGGATTAAGCCTTGGGAATTTTCGCATAGGCGCGTGCGCGCACCTGGCGCGCCCGCACGGATACGGCTACGTGGAGCCGAAGCCAAGAGCCGGCTTGAGAAGCGGCTAAGCCAGGATCTTCATGGGCGCGCACGCGTACATCACGCCTCCGCGCACATTGCAAGACGTCTCAACGACGCGTGCGCGTGCCTTGCGCGTGCGCGCCGATTTGCGAATATGATTTTTTAAGAAGTCACGTGACTTAGGCGTGGAGGCAGTTGAGGATTCCACTCTTAGAGAAGCACCTTGGCGGGAAAAGCTTAAGAAGACCAAAGGAACAAGGGTTAAGGACACTTTTAGTTTATTTCTTCTAGATCTAGATATTTTTCTTTTTTGGAGAGAAGAGAGAGTTAGTTACACTTTTTGGGAGAAGAAGAGGGAGATTCCAAGCTTCACTAGGGTTCACCCTCTTCTAATTTCTGAATTTTCAATGACTTTTTGGTGAGATCCACTACAATTCTCATTCCACTTTATTCATGTCATAGATTTTCTTCTCCAATTTCAAGTAGTAGATGCAATTGATCAATTCTCATAGATCTAGAATTCAACTTTGTAATTTTGGATTTCATCTCTATTTTGGATCTTCATTGCTACTCTTTGAGATATGTTGTTAGATCTTTATGTTGCAATACTTTCAATTTGACTTTTCTTCTCATTTTACTATGCCTTTCCTTCTTGCTCATCACATGTTTGATAAAATGACAACACTAGCTATGGAGTAGAATTTTCACACTTGGCATAGGGTTTGGTCTTTGGAAGAAATTGAATAGTGTATCAATAGTTGGTTTGGAATTAGGGATTGCTAGTTGGCTTGGAGTGCACTAAAGCTAGATTCCCATAAGGTGAAGCTAGGACTTGTGACTCAAGTTAATTACTTTCATTTGACCTTCCTCTATACCTAGGGGATAACTAAATGGAGCAAGGCCTAATTGTTGTCAACATTGAATGGACTATAAGGATAGGATTTCCGACGCCAACCCTAAGCCAAGTCTTTTGATAATTGATTGTTTGTTTCTCATTGCTTTGCTAAAACCTTCAAAGAATTCCAACAAAGCTTACTAAATCAATAAGATGCACACTTTGGCAATTCCAAGGGAGAACGACTCGGGAGACTAGTACTCTCGGATATAGATTGTAGATTTGTTTGATGAAGGATTTGCGTCGGTTTAGACTATACTACGATTGATCAATTGATAATTTCTATACCGGCAAAAATCTATTTGTCAAGTGTCAGGAGGAGTCTCAAGGATTCTCTTGCTCAGTTGACTAACTTGTATTTCCAAATTTCTGATGGAGGACCTAGTTTCTGTTATGAAACTGTAAGTGGTCTTAGAGAGTTCAGAGACTATGGTTGCTAAGTCAGAAAGGCTCTGCTTAGAAGTTTCCATCTGTCGCTGAGACGATGGGAATGGTGGTCTATTGTTGAACCTATTCTGGGTTCTTCCACCTTGATTATTGTTGAACTTGCTGAGGCTTCTGTTGATCCTTCCATGAGAGGTTAGGATGATTCCTTCATAAGGGGTTGTAGGTGTTTCCATAGGGTTCTCCCATATAATTCACCTCTTCCAACATGGACTGATCTGGATCATAGGCATCTCCATTATAGGAGGTGTCTTGAGTGCTGGTAATTGCAGCTTGCACTCCAGTCAAGTGCTGAGAGATCATATTGATCTGTTGGGTCAATATCTTGTTCTGAGCCAATATGGCATTCAGAGTGTCAACTCCATGACTCTTTTCTTCTGAGCTACACCATTATTCACAGGGTTCCTCTTAGAAGTGTACATGAATTGATTGTTTGCAAGTATTTCAATGAGTTCCTATGCCTCTACAAGCATTTTCTTCAAGTGGAGTGATCCATCAGTAGAATGATCCATGGACATCTTGGATATCTCAGATAGACCATTATAGAAAATACCTAGGATAGACCATTCTGAGAGCATGTCAGGAGGACACCTCCTGATCATTTGCTTGTATCTTTCCCAAGCTTCATAGAGGGATTCATGATAAACCCTGATTTTGTGGTTTATCTTGTGCTTAATTTAGGGGATTTTATCACCTTTTCTCACATTTATTCAATAAAATAGCATAGTTTTGTAATTCTCCCTTGATTTGTGCTTAATTGTGAAAACATGCTTTTTAGGCCGTAAAATAGCTAAATTTAACTCTCTTTAATTCCATTCGATACCTTGATATGTTTGTTGAGTGATTTCAGGTTCATAAGGCAAGTATTGGATGGAAGAAGTGAGGAGAAAAGCATGCAAAGTGGGAGAACTCATGAAGAAATGAAGGAACAGTAAAGTTGTCAAGTCTGACCTCTTCACACTCAATCGACCATAACTTGAGCTACAGAAGTCCAAATGGGGCGGTTCTAATTGCGTTAGAAAGCTAACATCTGGGGCTTCAAAATGATATAAAATTTGCCATAGTTACCTGACGTATAGGGGCGCGCACGCGCCATGTATGCATGCACGCTGATGCAGCACGTGGTTCACTAAAAGTGAAATCATGGCCAGCGATTTGTAGCTCATTTTAGGCCCAATCCAACTCATTTCTGATGCTATTGAACCCAAGGATTGAAGGGGAAATGAACCAAGTAGTCATAGTTTAGTTTTCATCATGTTTTAGGGTAGAATTCTAGAGAGAGAGGCTCTCTCCTCTCTCTAGAATTTAGGGTAGTTTAGGTTTAATTTTCTTAGACCCACTTTCAATTCTTGTTTTGATTTAGTCTTCCCTTTTTAATTTCATGTTAGTACATCTTTGTTCTTCTAGTTTTACTTGCCATTTTCTTATTTTGCTCTCTTTTGTGTTGATGAACCATTGTTGGATCTTGATTTCTTTTAATGCAATTTTATGTTTCCATGTCTCTTTTATGTTTATCTTGATTGTTATTGTTGATTCCTTGTTCATGTTAGTTGTGGGTTTCCTTTAATTCTTGCATTTTATGATGTTTACTTTTCTTGCACACTAAGTGTTTGATAAAATGTTTCCTCTAGTTTTTGAATTTCCTCTAGTTTTTTAGTAGTTCTCTTAACTATTGGCCTAGGCTAAGGGAATTGAGTGACCTTGAGTCCTTGGGTCTCATTGAATTGGTGATTTGAGAACTCTTGGTGATCAATTTGATACTCATTGACGCCAACCCACTACTAATCTAATTAGTATGTAGGTTGGGACTTATGGGTTGATGTGATCAAAGCCTATTTGACGTACTTCAAGCTTAGGAGTAGATATTACGTACTTAAAGCTTTTGAAAGTAGACTTAATGAGCTTGGTTCCTCATAATTATCAATATTTGGTTTGTAGACAAGGATGGTGATCTCAATTACCTAAGTCTAGCCAAGAGTTCCACTTTCTTTTATTTAGTCAATTGTTCTTTTACTTTGCTTGCCATTTATTTTCTTGCCAAAATATAAAATCAAACCCCCCTTGCATTTTCATGGCCAATAATTGACCACTTCATTGCAATTCCTTGTGAGACGACCCGGAGTCTAAATACTTTGGTTAATTTTCATTGGGATTTGTACTTGTGACAACTCAAATTTTTTATTGGGAGGATTGTTTGTTGGTATAGAACTATACTTGCAACGAGAATTCATTTGAGAAATTCTATATCGACACAACAATTTTCTCTTAAATCAATTCACCCTCTTTTTGTCTGAAGGTTTGAACTTTCACCCTGAGCTTGCTCATCTTTTGAGGTGGAAAGAACTTGGCCAAGAAAGCATTGACCGGCTTTTCCCAAGAGTCTAGGCTTTCCTTAGATTGAGAATCCAACTATATCCTAGCTCTTTCTCTAACAAGAAAAGGAAAAAGCATAAGTCTGTAGACCTCAAGATCCATTCTATTGGTCTTAACAGTATCACAGATTTGCAAGAATTCAAATAGAAACTGATATGGATCTTCCAATGGAAGTCCATGGAATTTGCAATTCTGTTACATTAAAGAGACTAACTGAGGCTTTAGCTCAAAGTTATTAGCTCTAATGGCAGGTATAGAGATACTTCTGCCATAGAGATTAGAAGTTGGTGCAATGAAGTCAACAAGAACCTTCCTTGTATCTCCTTCATTATTTGGTTCCGCTGCCATGTCTGTACTTTCAGTTCCTTGTTCGAAAAGTTCTGTGAGGTCTCTTTCGGAATGTTGTGCTTTAACTTGTTGCAAATGCTTCCTTAGGGTTCTCCCAGGTTCAGGATCAGGATCAAAGAGGGGTTCTTTATCTCTGTTCCTGCTCATAAACAAGAAAAAGAAAACAAGAAAGAAAAAGAATGGGAGCTCTATGTCAAAGAATAGAGAACTCCCTGTGAGATGTGAAGAAGAAAGAAGAATAAAGATAGAGAGAAAAGAAGAAAAATTCAAATAAAGGTGGGTAGAGAATTTGAAATTTTGAAGTAAAAAGAGAAACTAGAATTAAAATATTTTTGTTCTTATTTTATTTATTAATTAAATTAACAAGATTTGAAAACTTGAATGTGATTTTGGAAAAATAATAGAGAGAAAGAGAAGAGAAGTTTTCGAAAAATAGAAGAGAGAGGAATTAGTTAGGACGTTTTGAAAAAGAAGAAAGAGGAAACAAATAACTAATTAAGAAAGATTTGAAATTAAGATAAGATAGAAGATTAGAAGAATATTTGAATTTAAAATTTGAAATTTAAAGTTGGAAAGAAAAAGTCAACAAGATAAGATAAGAATTGAAAAGATTTGAAAAAAGATTTGATTTTGAATTTTGAATTTGAAACAAGATAAGATAAAGATTTGATTTTTGAAAAGATTTTATTTTGAAATTTTAAATTTTAAATTTTGAAATTGAGTTTTAAAATTTGAATTTGAAATAAGATAAGATAAGCTTTTTTGAATTTTAAAGAAAGATAAAAAGATAAGATAAATATTTGAAAGAAAATATGAAAAGATAAGAATTGAAATTTGAAATTTGAAATTAAGATAAGATAAGATAATGATTTGAAATTAAAATTTGAAATTTTTTATGAAATTTTTGAAAATATTTTGAAATAAAGATAGAAAAGATATTTTTTTTATTTTTTGAATTAATGAAGAAAGAGAAAAACAACCAAAAGACACCAAACTTAAAATTTTTAGATAAAAAAAGTACTAATTTTCGAAAATCAAGAGAACAAACACCAAAAGAAACTAAACTTAAAAATTTTAAGATCAAAACAAGAAAAGAAACAAGAACAACTTGAATACCAAGAAAGAATACTAAAGACAAATTCAAAAATTCAAAGGAAACTAAGAACACATCAAGGACACCAAACTTAAGAATTGACACTAGACTCAAACAAAACACACTATCTTTGAAATTTTTTTGAAAAGAAAGCAAGAAAATTCAAAACTTTAACAAGAACAAGAACAAAAGACTCAAACAAAAGATAAAGATCACAAAGAAAAGCAAAGATTTTTAAAATTTTTTTGATATTTTGAGAAAGAAAATAAAAGACTCAAACAAAATAGTAAAAAGTACCTAATCTAAGCAACAAGATAATCCGGTTGTTTGTCAAATACGAACAATCCCCAGCAACGGTGCCAAAAACTTGGTGCACGAAATTGGCTCCGTAGAATTTACACAGATAGACCGGCAAGTATATCGGATCGTCCAAGTAATACCTCAGGTGAGTGAGGGTCGATCCCACGGAGATTGTTGGTTTGAGCAAGCAATGGACACCTTGCAGATCTTAGTTAGGCAGATAGAAATTATAGTTTGTCACGAAAAAAGTATAAAACAAAATAAATAAATAAAAATTACTAGATACATGAGAATTCAATGGTGATAGAACGGCTGAGGCTTCGGAGATGCTTTGTCCTTCCAGATTAACTTTTCTTACTGTCTTTTTCAATAACTTTTTAATTCCTTCAATGGCAGCCGTAAGTGATTAACTCATGTCCTCTCATCAAGTTAACCTCCTCCACTGCAGCAATCCACACTTTGAGATGACTCATGTCCTCTCATCAAGCCACCTCTAGGTTTCTCACTGTAGCAGAAGATGAAGCTCTAAGTAATCCACTCTCCTTCACGATCCTACTCAAGGTGCCACAGACAAGGCAGATCTTCTGGATCAGAAAGTGCTGCTTCTCTGATTCTAGCGTTAACGCCACAAAGACCTCATGCACCCATAGTCAACGGGATTATATGTCACATATCCAAAGTTGCTCAGATGCTTATTGGAATCCGCAATATAATCTCTAGCTTTAGTTCAATGCTATCTGGGTCAGGAATTGCACGGAACCCATGTAGGACTAGGGTGATTGTCATGGGTCACCCTCAATTCATAAGATGAAGAATGAGGTTGCATAAGAGAACATAATTAGACATAGTGAATTAGAACAGTAATATTATTGATCCATGAAACTCAACAGAGCTCCTAACCTTAACCTTAGGAGGTTAGTGATTCATACTGACAGAAAAATACAATGAAAGGTTCGAATGGGCAAAGATCCTCTAACAAGGGTGATCTTTGTTCTATATATACTAGTCTAGTAACTAAGGATTACAAAAAATAAGATAAACTAGTCTTGTAGTATGAAAATCTACTTCTGGGGCTCACTTGGTGAGTGTTTGGGCTGAGCTTGAGTATTTCCAATGAGCTAGTACCCCTTAGGGGCGTTGAACGCTGGCTTGGGACCCCCTAAAGGGTGTTGGACGCCAGCTACCCCTTATGGGCGTTGGACGCCAGGATTGGGGCTGGTGGCTGGCTTTGAACGCCAGTTTTGGGCCTTAATCCCCAAATCAAACTATAGACTATTATATATTTCTGGAAAACTCTGGATGTTAGCTTTCCATATCTATGAAGAGCGTGCTATTTGGACTTCTGTAACTCCAGAAAAGCTCTTTCGAGTGCACGGAGGTCAGATCCTGACAACATCTGTAGTCCTTTCTCTCCTTCTGAATCAAACTTTTGCTCAAGCTCCTCAATTTCAGCCAGGAAAATACCTGAAATCACCAT
Source organism: Arachis hypogaea (assembly GCF_003086295.3). Lineage (NCBI taxonomy): Eukaryota > Viridiplantae > Streptophyta > Magnoliopsida > Fabales > Fabaceae > Arachis > Arachis hypogaea. Next base: position 68,293,703 of record NC_092047.1, on the reverse strand, counting down.
AAAACAAACAAACTCAAAGTAGAATCCAAAAATATGAATTTTGCACTAAAACCTATGAAAACATAATAAAACTTAAACAAAACATAATGAAAACTATATGAAAATAATGCCAAAAAGCGTATAAAATATCCGCTCATCAAGCAGCAAGCGGTTGATCCACCAGCTGAATGTGGTAATTCGTGAAGTCGCCATACTCCCTTGCTCATCTTTGAATGCACCGAGGACGGTGCAAACTTTTAAGTGTGGGGAGGTGGTCCGACCAATCGGCCAATCTTGGGTGAAAAATTCTAATCTCAACACTTTCACATTTTAATTTTTCTGTTATTACCGTGTCTTTTAGAATTTTTAGTTGCATTCTCTTGGTTTGCATATATATAATAAGCTTAGTCAAAATAATAAAATTTTCTAAGGAATTTACTTATAGGGCATTCTAAAATTGATTTGAGTTAAAATATTTTTCATTGAAACTTGCTTGAATTATATATTGTGGAACATGGTTTTCGAACTAGAACACACATCCTAGTGAGTTTCGAGCCTAATTGTGTGGTTACATGATATTAACCACTATTTCATTCTTGTGTGTGCTGTTCTTTTTCTATGATTGTAATCTTTGATTTGTTTGATTCTTTATATCCATTGTTTGATGTATATATGCCTTTATATGATAGAGACCTTTATTTGATTTGATCTCACTTATCCAAATGGCCTCACTCTTTTATCCACCTTTGTTAACCAATTTTGAACCTACTTTAATCCCCTTTTGTTCTTTATTTTCACAACTAGAAAGTGGATTAATACAGACAAATTTACAGACAGATTTAGTCTTTATTACAGACAAATTTTTGGTTACCGACGAAATTACTAACGGATTTTGTCCATCTGTAAAAGCCTCGTCGGAAATTATTTACTGACGTATTTTTTTCCGTCGAAAAATTACCGACGGATTTTTACCAGTTACCGACGGATTTTCTGTCAGTAATTACAGACGGATTTTCTGACGGATTTTTCATCGGTAATTGGAACCTTGGAAAACCATTCCAAACTCTAAATACAGACAGAAAATCCGTCTGTAAATCCGTCGCTAAGGTAAAATAATTTTTTTATTTTTCCTTTGCAAAAATAAACTTGTTTTCATACAAAATAAATATAAATTTAATAAATACAAATTTTTATCTAATTTGTATTCAAATATTTATAATATTTCAAAAAATAAACAAATTCATCGTATTATCAAACTAAAAGAATATAAACAAAAAAGTTAATATAATTCAAAACATAAACAAAGTGTATTGATACATCAACTATAATAATAAATAACAACCATACATCAACAAAGTTTATTGAGTAAATTAAAAGTTGTTAATAGGTATCCAAAGGGCTCTAAATAATTTTCCTCATACTAGTAAATTAAAAGACATATGCTGCAAGCAACTACTATTCAATTTCCTAAATCATTTGAACAATTTTTGCTGCTCCTAATAATTAACTTGTAACAGAGGATTCATTAGATGAAGTTGGTGAAGGAGGTCCTGTGTTAATTCCACTTATCTCATCTGCAAAATTCACTTCACTTGCTCTTTTTGCTACTACTACTTCTTCTTCATCTCCCAGCTTTCCTCACACGGTCACAAATGTTCTCTAAGACCAGATCATCCATGTGCTGAAATAGTGGTACCTGAAAAAATTAAAATTTTTTTAGCATCCAAGGCCTGTTCACCCCTTTAGGGTTTGGGCTAGTTCAGTTCATATCTTTAGGACCCAGAAGAGAATTAACATCTCAAGTAGATGATGTGTATCAAAATCATGAAAGACATTTACTAGAAACAGAACCAGGTAGCTGATGTTACATTACTGAAGCAAGCTAGAACTCTGGGGACACCATCACATGGTCCATCCACACCAGGAATGAAGTCCATTCTTGGGCCAATCTAGTTATAGGGTCTCACAATTGTGAACTTGAGGCCATTCTCCACATGCTCAGCTATAGTTTTGCACAGCAATATAATTAAGTTAACAAAAAAAATAAAATCTAATTATAGCTTACCATAAAAGAGAAAAAGTAGATTCTTTACCATATATTAGCCTATCGGTCATTTGCTTTGCACAGGCATAAGACCATCTCTGCTTCTCTACTGGACCAAATATACAAGGACTGACGTCTTCCTTTAGCATATAGTTTTAGGATCCTGCAACATAAAAAAAGTAAGGGTAAAATACAAGGGTACCAGCATCATATTAACCTAAATCCTCCATTTTTTTTGGAATTCTTTGCACCAGAACATACCTAAGCAACGAACTTTGACAATTATGCCCTGGCTTTCCAATATGGAGTCAACGTATAGGCCAGAACCAGCACAAGTGATGCAAAGCACAACACCTTTAGCTTCGCAATATGGAGTCAAACTTGACAGAGACTGAAATAATAGGAAATAGTTATCTATGAGGTACATTAACTAAAATTTTGCAATCAAGATTTATTTACTACCATGTAGTTCTCAGGTTCTAATAGCTCAAATATGATTTAGGCAAACTATGATTGGATTTCAGAAACAGAACCGTCGTTTTTCTGATCATAAGTCATTGAAGTGAATCGTCGGTTTACACTTTCAATAGGAGCATTGGCATAAATTAACAAACAGAAAATATTATAAATTAAACAAAACACATTAGAAGCAAATTCCAAAACCAATGTAAAAAATCAAAGGTGAAAGCGGCCTCACTCTCCAAACAATAATTATAAACCAACTTTAATTAAAGGTAAATTAAAAAAAAAAAACAACATTACCTCACTTTTCAAGTATTTTAATTCTCATATCTAGAATTTTGGTTCCCATTGATTCAAAAATGAATTGTTAAAGCTAAGCTCCAGTTTGATTCTTCTTTTACCATTGAAGCAAATAAATAACAAACTTCTCCATTATTATACTTTTCTTCTACTATTCAATTTTTCCATCCCAAAAAATACAAACAAAAAAACACACGCACGTACGCACATGTTCATTCTATTTATATGCAATCAATACCATGCAAACATGAAGAAAAAAGAAAGAAAGAATACAAAACTCGATGCTTACAAGGTTGACAAGCTCGAAAGTGAGCTCATTGTCTGAGGGAGGCCCCCTGTCAGTGAATTGGACAAAAGATTCCTACAACAGTTTACAGATATTATAATTGATGGATCAGTAACTCAAAAGTTTTAGATTACAAGAATCATATGCATGTAAATATCACAAAATAGCCAATGTATATGAAGCCTTTTCGCAGAAACAAATAAAGAATATGAATTAGCATGGAATCAGAAGTAATATTAAATTTTTAAGTACAAAATTTTAATGAATCCACAATGAAAAACAAAGAAGTCATAACATCAATGTTGCTGAAAGGTATATGCAATTGAGGGAATCTTATAGTGTAGAGAGGGAAGTAAGCTTTGAAAAGTCAACAGTCAATCCTTGTTGGAACTGGTTGTGACCAAGATTCCTATAGAATCAATGTTAATTTTGCAAATTACTACAGTGGCTTAGCAAGGAGGTTTATAGGTATACAATGAAAGACATATAAGAATTCAAGAATATAGTTACACACAGGTATTTAAGCGAAGTAATTTGAGAGATCGAATACGGGATCGACCCATTGAAATTATTATTAGCGAGATTTCTGCATACAAAGAAGTATTAAGTATGTTAGAATTTGACTACCAAAAGTCCGAGAAACAAAAATAAACAGAAGTGTAAGACATACAGGTGCTGCAAATTTGGAGGGAGTTAGTACCAGCTGCCACCAAGATTGTTGTTACCCAAGTCACTACAAAGATTTTTGATTTAAGACGACAGTAACAATACATACAAAACTGGATATACAATGAACAAGATCATTAAGATGTAAAGGCTCTAAATGTAAACTTGCAATTTGTCATGAGTTTGTACTTAATTTATTGCCTAATGCTTGAAACATATCTCATTTAGATTATTCTCCTCTGTAACATGACATTTTGATGGTTCAAAATTTGGAAAAAAATTATCAAATCAATTGAAACTGACCTACCTTTTTATCATTGCAGGCTTGGAAGTACTTTGTTATTCCCTTAATTCTCTATTCCACTGAGAAACCGCATCCATTTGTTAACCGTGAAGATCATTGTGTTAGCGTGATTAAGGTCTATGTTAGCAACTTGTTCTTTCTAGTTTTGCATCGTGAAGCAAGACACTAACATTATTAATAGTTGGGAATAATTTTCAGGCAATATTATACACAGGAAATGATAGCTCAGATCAAAATTCAAATAAAGCATCTACTCTTATAAGATTATTTAGTTATGGCAAATGAACCAAGCATTGAAAACACAAAACAGTATTTGATTAAGGGAATTAGGGAAACAACATTTTTTGTTCAGGGTGGCCACCTTGAAAATCAATGGAAATAACTAATTATTATTAAAATTTATTTGTTTATTAACATAAATCATGACATGGAGTTGTGGGGACAAACCTTATGGAAGTTGAATATCAAGTCCAGTTCACAGACCTACAAATGGTGATGCAAGCAATAATGAATTAGAAAGATATGAGAAAATGCTATATTCTGAGGAAGAGAAGAATGGTACATTAGGATCTGAATGGTATAAACAAACTCAAATTCATTAACCTTGATTTCAAATTTATACCCTCAAAAAAGATAGAGAATGAACTATGAAGTGTTGTTTAGTAGTGTTTACCTCTGGAAGCATTGACGAGAGCGAAGAAGCTTGATGACAAGTCATCTTAGCCTAGTTTCACTAGCCTTTTTCTTTTGTTTTCGATTGATTTATGCACTTTCTTGAGCCATAAGCAAGCCAATTGGGTAGATTTTCATGTTTCCTTTGATTCAATCAACCATGGATGAATTAATGCAATTTCATGAGATTTTATGCTATAATTGTCATATATTATGAAAGAATAACAAACTCATGATTTTGAGCAAAGCTTTGATGTGTTTGGTTGATTGATGATAGGTGAAAAGAGTTTTGAAGAAGGTTGAAGGAAGAAGGAATGGCTAGGAGCAAGAGAGAACAAAAAGCTTGAGCAAAAGTTTGCCTCAAACTTTAGCTCAAACTTTTAATTGAGTTGAAAACACTCCAGAGGAAAAAAGCTTGAGCAAAAGTTTGCCTCAAACTTTAGCTCAAACTTTTGGGAGAAAAGCTTGAGCCAACGTTTGCCTTAAACTTTTTGGCAAACGTTGGCATCACAAAATCACAAAATCACAAAATCAACGTTTGCCTCAAGCTTTTTGGCAAACTTTGGCGCCACACACATTTACAAGGGGGCCAACGTTTGAGCAAAAGTTTGACCTCAAACTTTGGCTCAAACGTTGGTAGCAGCAAAGTGAAGCCATCTGGTATAAAAAGTTTGAGTAAAAGTTTGCCTCAAACTTTTACTCAAACTTTTACTCAAGCTTTTATGTTTTTCAACCCGGTTCACAATGGATCTTTCTCCAACTCCAAGAGCAATCAACCAAGGCCTTTATCAATCCAATTCCATCAAGAACAAAGGCCCAATTCAAGGCTTGAAGACCATTTGAAGAAAGTGTATAAATAGCTTAGGATTTAAGTTTTCGGAGTTTTTTTTTTTCCTTGGAGAACTTTCCGTTTTAGTTTTGCTGAGAGCTTTTGGTTTTGGAATTAATTTGAGTTTCTGAGTTTGGGGAAGGAGAATTGAATTCTCTTCCTCTTAGTTTTATTGTTTTCAATTTCAATTACACTTGTCTTGAGTCTTGGGTGCTGAGAATTGGGGAAATTCTGTCTCAATCTCACCTTGAGATCTCGTTCTGTTTCTTTTACTGCATTATTGGAGAATTGAGATTTACATTCAAGTTTTCTTCTATTTTGATCTTTAATTTCTTGCAATTGAATTCTACATTTGGATCTAGGAAGGCATTGAGATCTAGACTCGGTCATTGGTACGCGGAATCGTGATTACACTTTAATTATGTAAAATTCATTGCTCTTTCTTTCCCTGGTAATGGCGCCAAAAACATGATACCAAGACCATGGTTCACATCTCCGTGTAACTAACCAGCAAGTGCACTGGGTCGTCCAAGTAATACCTTACGTGAGTAAGGGTCGAATCCCACGGAGATTGTTGGTATGAAGCAAGCTATGGTCACTGGTACGCGGAATTGTGATTACACTTTAATTATGTAAAATTCATTGCTCTTTCTTTCCCTGGTAATGGTGCCAAAAACATGATTCCAAGACCATGGTTCACAACTCCGTGTAACTAACCAGCAAGTGCACTGGGTCGTCCAAGTAATACCTTACGTGAGTAAGGGTCGAATCCCACGGAGATTGTTGGTATGAAGCAAGCTATGGTCACCTTGCAAATCTCAGTTAGGCAGATATAAATTGATAATGGTGTTTTCGAATAATAATCAATAGAATAGGGATAGAAATACTTATGTAATTCATTGATGAGAATTTCAGATAAGCGAATGGAGATGCTTTCGTTCCTCTGAACCTCTACTTTCCTGCTATCTTCATCCATTCAGTCTTACTCCTTTCCATGGCTAGCTTTATGTGATACATCACCATTGTCAACGGCTACTTTCGGTCATCTCTCGGGAAAATGATCCAATGCCCTGTCACGGCACGGCTAATCGTCTGGAGGCATCACCTTTGTCAATGGCTTCATCTTATCCTCTCAGTGAAAATGATCAACGCACCCTGTCACGGCACGGCTATTCATCTATCGGTTCTCGATCATGCTGGTATAGGATTTACTATCCTTTTGCGTCTGTCACTAACGCCCTGCAATCGCGAGTTTGGAGCTCGTCACAGTCATTCATTCATTGAATCCTACTCAGAATACCACAGACAAGGTTTAGAATTTCCGAATTCTCTTGAATGCCGCCATCATTCTAGCTTACGCCACGAAGATTCTGATTAAGAGATCTAAGAGATACTTCATTCAGTCGAAGGTAGAACGGGAGTGGTTGTCAGGCACGCGTTCATAGGGAATGATGATGATTGTCACGTTCATCACATTCAGATTGAAGTACGAATGAATATCTTAGAAGCGAAATAAGATGAATTGAATAGAAAACAGTAGTACTTTGCATTAATCCTTGAGGAACAGCAGAGCTCCACACCTTAATCTATGGAGTGTAGAAAATCTACCGTTAAAAATACATAAGTGAAAGGTCCAGGCATGGCCGAATGGCTAGCCCCTCTGATCTAAGAACCAGGCGTCCAAAGATGATCAAAAAGACTTAAAGATGGTTCAAAAGATGTCTAATACAATAGTGAAAGGTCCTATTTATAATAAACTAGCTACTAGGGTTTACAAAAGTAAGTAATTGATGCATAAATCCACTTCCGGGGCCCACTTGGTGTGTGCTTGGGCTGAGCTTGAGTGTTGCACGTGTAGAGGTCCTTCTTGGAGTTGAACGCCAGTTTTTGTGCCAGTTTGGGCGTTCAACTCTGGTTTTGGCTCCTTTTCTGGCGCTGGACGCCAGATTTGGGCAGAAAGCTGGAATTGAATGCCAGTTTACGTCATCTATTCTTGGCCAAAGTATGAACTATTATATATTTCTGGAAAGCCCTGGATGTCTACTTTCCAACTCAATTGGAAGCGCGCCATTTCGAGTTCTGTAGCTCCAGAAAATCCACTTTGAGTGCAGGGAGGTCAGAATCCAACAGCATCAGCAGTCCTTCTTCAACCTCTGAATCTGATTTCTGCTCAAGTCCCTCAATTTCAGTCAGAAAATACCTGAAATCACAGAAAAATACACAAACTCATAGTAAAGTCCAGAAATGTGAATTTAACATAAAAACTAATGAAAACATCCCTAAAAGTAACTAGATCCTACTAAAAACAAACTAAAAACAATGTCAAAAAGCGTTATAAATTATCCGCTCATCACAACACCAAACTTAAATTGTTGCTTGTCCCCAAGCAACTGAAAATCAAATAGGATAAAAAGAAGAGAATATACTATAAATTCCAAACTATCAATGAAACATAGCTTCAATCAAATTAGCGGGACTTATAGCTTTTTGCCTCTAGAATAGTTTTGGCATCTCACTTTATCCATTGAGGTTCAGAATGATTGGCATCTATAGGAACTCAGAGTTCAGATAGTGTTATTGATTCTCCTAGTTCAGTATGATGATTCTTGAACACAGCTTCTTTATGAGTCTTGGCCGTGGCCCTAAGCACTTTGTTTTCCAGTATTACCACCGGATACATAAATGCCACAGACACATAATTGGATGAACCTTTTCAGATTGTGACTCAGCTTTGCTAAAGTCCCCAATTAGAGGTGTCCAGGGTTCTTAAGCACACTCTTTTTTGCTTTGGACCTTGACTTTAACCGCTCAGTCTCAAGTTTTCACTTGACACCTACACGCCACAAGCACATGGTTAGGGACAGCTTGGTTTAGCCGCTTAGACCAGGATTTTATTCCTTTAGGCCCTCCTATCCACTGATGCTCAAAGCCTTGGGATCCTTTTTATTGCCCTTGCCTTTTGGTTTTAAGGGTTATTGGCTTTTTGCTCTTGCCTCTTGGTTTTAAGAGCTTTTGGCTTTTTCTGCTTGCTTTTCTTTCTATTATTTTCTCGCCTATTTTTTTTTTCTGCAAGCTTTGTTCTTTGCTGCTTTTTCTTGCTTCAAGAATCATTTTTGTGATTTTTCAGATTATCAAATAACATGTCTCCTAGTCATCATTCTTTCAAGAGCCAACATATTTAACATTCTTAAACAACAACTTCAAAAGACATATGCACTGTTCAAGCATACATTCAGAAAACAAGAAGCATTATCACCACATCAATATAATTAAACTAAGTTCAAGGATAAATTCGAAACTCATGTACTTCTTGTTCTTTTGAATTAAAACATTTTTCATTTAAGAGAGGTGATGGATTCATAGGACATTCATAACTTTAAGACAGAGTTACTAACTACTAATGATCATGTAATGAAGACACAAACATAGATAAGCACATAACATAGAAAACGAAAAACAGAAGAAATAAGAACAAGGAATGAATCCACCTTAGTGATGGTGGCGTTTCCTTCTTGAGGAACCAATGATGTCCTTGAGCTCTTCTATGTCTCTTCCTTGTCTTTGTTGCTCCTCCCTCATTGCTTTTTGATCTTCTCTTATTTCATGAAGCATGATGGAGTGCTCTTGATGTTCCACCCTTAGTTATCCCATATTGGAACTCAATTCTCCTAGGGAGGTGTTGATTTGCTCCCAATAGTTTTGTGGAGGAAAGTGCATTTGAGGCATTTCCGGGATCTCATGGTGATGAGCTTCATACGCCTCTTGAGCTCCATGAATGGGCTCTCTTGCTTGCTCCATCTTTTTCTTAGTGATGGGCTTGTCCTCTTTAATGAGGATATCTCCCTCTATGTCAATCCCAGCCGAATTGCATAGGTGGCAGATGAGGTGAGGAAAGGCTAATCTTACCATAGTGGAGGACTTGTCAGCCACCTTGTAGAGTTCTTGAGGTATAATCTCATGAACTTCCACCTCTTCTCCAATCATGATGCTATGGATCATGATGGCCCGGTCTATAGTAACTTCAGACCGGTTGCTAGTGGGAATGATTGAGCATTGAATGAACTCCAACCATCCCCTAGCTACAGGCTTGAGGTCAAATCTTCTTAGTTGAACCAGCTTGCCTTTGGAGGCAATCTTCCATTGAGCTCCTTCCACGCATATGTCCATAAGGACTTGGTCCAACCTATGATTAAAGTTGACCCTTCTAGTGTAGGGGCGTTCATCTTCTTGCATCATGGGCAAGTTAAATGCCAACCTCACATTCTCCGGACTAAAATCTAAGTATTTCCCCCAAACCATTGTAACATAGTTCTTTGGATCCGGGTTCTTACTTTGATCATGGTTCTTGGTGATCCATGCATTAGCATAGAACTCTTGAACCATTAGGATGCCGACTTGTTGGATGGGATTTGTTAGAACTTCCCAACCTCTTCTTTGAATTTCATGTCGGATCTCCGGATACTCATTTCTTTTGAGTTTGAAAGGGACCTCAGGGATCACCTTCTTCTTGGCCACAACATCATAGAAGTGGTCTTGATGGGCTTTGGAGATGAACCTTTCCATCTCCCATGACTCGGATGTGGAAGCTTTTGTCTTCCCTTTCCCCTTTCTAGAGGATTCTCCGATCTTAGGTGCCATCAATGGTAATGGAAAAAGAAAAAGCTTATGCTTTTACCACACCAAACTTAGAATTTTGCTCGCCCTCGAGCAATAAAAGAAAGAATAGATGAAGAAGATGAAGAAATGGAGGAGAGGGAGAGTGGGAAGTGTTTCGGCCAAGAAGGGTGTAGAGGGGTGTGTTGTGTGAATTTGATGAAGAATGGAGGGCTTTATATAGGGAAGGGAGGGGGGAAAGGTTTCGGCCATATGGGTGGGTTTGGGTGGGAAATTGGTTTTGAATTTTGAAGGTAGGTGGGGTTTATGAGGTAGGTTTATGGGGAAGAGTGGATGGATGTGAGTGGAGGTAGGTGGGGATCCTGTGGGGTCCACAGATCCTGAGTGGATCCTGTGGGGTCCACAGATCCTGAGGTGTTCAAGGATTTACATTCCTGCACCCATTAGGCATGTAAAAATGCCTTTGCACACAACTCTGGGCGTTCAGCGCCCATTTGTGTGCCATTTCTGGCGTTGAACGCCAGAACCATGCCTGTTCTGGCGTTCAGCGCCCAGAAGCTGCCCATTTTGGGCGTTCAGCGCCAGAACCATGCTCTGTTCTGGCGCTGAACGCCAGAGAGATGCTCCTCCAGGGTGTGATTTTTCTTCTGCTGTTTTTGATTCTGTTTTCAATTTTTATATTTATTTTGTGACTCCACATGATCATGAACCTACAAAGACATATAACTAAGAAAAATATAGTTAGATAAATAAAAATTGGGTTGCCTCCCAACAAGCGCTTCTTTAATGTCAATAGCTTGACAGTGGGCTCTCATGGAGCCTCACAGATGTGCAGAGCTTTGTTGAGACTCCCCAACACCAAACTTAGAGTTTGGATATGGGAGTTCAACACCAAACTTAGAGTTTGGTTGTGGCCTCCCAACACCAAACTTAGAGTTTGACTGTGGGGGCTCTGGTTGACTTGCTTTGAGAGAAGCTTTTTCTGCTTCCTCTCCATGGTTGCAGAGGGAGATCCTTGAGTTTTAAACACAAGGGAGTCCTCATTCCATTGAAGGACTATTTCACCTCTGTCAACATCAATCACAGCTCTTGCTGTGGCCAGGAAAGGTCTTCCTAGGATGATGGATTCATCCTCTTCCTTTTCAGTATCCAGGACTATGAAATCGGCAGGGATGTAAAGGCCTTCAACCTTTACTAACACGTCCTCTACTTGTCCATAAGCCTGTTTTCTTGAACTGTCTGCCATCTCTAATGAGATTTTAGCAGCTTGCACCCCATAGATTCCCAGTTTCTCTATTACAGAGAGGGGCATGAGGTTTATTCCTGAACCAAGGTCACACAGAGCCTTAAAGATCATGGTTCCTATGGTACAGGGTATTATGAACTTTCCAGGATCCTGTCTCTTCTGAGGCAATGTCAGTTGATCCAGATCACTTAGTTCATTGATGAACAAGGGAGGTTCAACTTCCCAAGTATCAATGCCAAATAATTTGGCATTCAGCTTCATGATTGCACCAAGAAACTTGACAGTTTGCTCTTCAGTAACATCCTCATTTTCTTCAGAAGAGGAATACTCATCAGAGCTCATGAAGGGCATAAGGAGGTTTAATGGAATCTCTATGGTCTCTAGATGAGCCTCAGAGTCCTTTGGTTCCTCAGAGGGAAGCTCCTTATTGACCACTGGGCATCCCAGGAGGTCTTCCTCCTTGGGATTCACGTCCTCTCCTCTCCTCACAGGTTCGGCCATGGTGCTTATGTCAATGGCCTTGCACTCTCCTTTTGGATTCTCTTCTGTATTGGTTGGGAGAGTACTAGGAGGGATTTCAGTGATCCTTTTACTCAGCTGGCCCACTTGTGCTTCCAGATTTCTAATGGAAGACCTTGTTTCATTCATGAAACTTACAGTGGCCTTAGACAGATCAGAGACTAAGTTTGCCAAATTAGAAGTATTTTGTTCAGAGTTCTCTATCTGTTGCTGAGTGGATGATGGGAAAGGTTTATTATTATTAAACCTGTTTCTTCCACCATTATTAAAGCCTTGTTGAGGCTTTTGATCCTTCCATGAGAAATTTGGATGATTTCTCCATGATGAGTTATAGGTGTTTCCATAAGGTTCACCTAAGTAATTCACCTCTGCTATTGCAGGGTTTTCAGGATCATAAGCTTCTTCTGCATAAGAAGCCTCTTGAGTACTGTTGGATGCAGCTTGCATTCCATGCAGACTCTGAGAGATCATATTGACTTACTAAGTCAATATTTTATTCTGAGCCAATATGGCATTCAGAGTATCAACTTCAAGAACTCCCTTCTTCATAGGCGTCCCATTGCTCACAGGATTCCTTTCAGAAGTGTACATGAACTGGTTATTAGCAACCATGTCAATGAGTTCTTGAGCTTCTGCAGGCGTTTTCTTTAGGTGAATGGATCCACCTGCAGAAGTGTCCAGTGACATCTTTGATAGCTCAGATAAACCATCATAGAATATATTCAGGATGGTCCATTCTGAAAGCATGTCAGAAGGACACTTTTTGGTCAACTGTTTGTATCTTTCCCAAGCTTCATAGAGGGATTCACCTTCTTTCTGTCTGAAGGTTTGAACATCAACTCTAAGCTTGCTCAGCTTTTGAGGAGGAAAGTACTTGGCTAAGAAAGCCGTGACCAGCTTATCCCAAGAGTTCAGGCTGTCTTTAGGTTGAGAGTCCAACCATATTCTAGCTCTGTCTCTTACAGCAAATGGGAAAAGCATGAGCCTGTAGACTTCAGGATCTACTCCATTAGTCTTAACAGTATCACATATCTGCAAGAATTCAGTTAAGAACTGAAAAGGATCTTCAGATGGAAGTCCATGAAACTTGCAGTTCTGCTGCGTTAGAGAAACTAATTGAGGTTTCAGCTCAAAGTTGTTTGCTCCAATGACAGGAATGGAGATGCTTCTTCCATGTAAATTGAAATTAGGTGCAGTAAAGTCACCAAGCATCTTCCTTACATTATTATTATTTTCGGCTACCATCTCATGTTCCTGTTCGAAAATTTCTGAAAGGTTATCTCTGGATTGTTGTAATTTAGCTTCTCTTAATTTTCTCTTCAGAGTCCTTTCAGGTTCTGGATCTGCTTCCACAAGAATGTTCTTATCCTTGCTCCTGCTCATATGACAAAGAAGAAGTTACAGAGAAATAATAATAATAATGGAGATCCTTTATACCACAGTATAGGGATCCCTGTGTGAGTAGAAGAAGAGGGGGAGACAAAGAATGTAATATAATGGAAGAAACACAACTGTGAGGAGGGTTGAGATGTGAGATGAGATGTTAGTAGATGAATAAATAGAATAAAATGAGAGAGAAGGAATTTTCGAAAATAATTTTTGAAAAAGAGTTAGTGATTTTTGAAAATAGTTTTTGAAAAATGTTAGTAATTTTTGAAAATTAAGATTTAAGAATTAAAAATTAAAATAATTAATAAATTAAAAAGAAATTTTGAAAAAGGGGGAAGATATTTTTGAAAATGAGAGAGAGAGAGTTAGTTAGGTAGTTTTGGAAAAGTTAAGAAACAAACAAAAAGTTAGTTTGTTAGTTGAAACAAATTTGAAAATCAATTTTGAAAAGATAAGAAGTTAGGAAGTTAGAGAAGATATTTTGAAATAAAATTTTTGAAAGAGATAAGAAGATATTTTTTTGAAAAGATATGATTGAAATTATTTTTGAAAAAGATTTGATTTTTAAAAATCACAATTAATGACTTGATTCACAAGAAATCACAAGATATGATTCTAGAACTTAAAGTTTGAATCTTTCTTAACAAGCAAGTAACAAACTTGAAATTTTTGAATCAAAACATTAATTGATTGTGTTATTTTCGAAAATTTGATATAAAAATAAGAAAAAGATTTTTGAAAAATATTTTTGGAATTTTCGAAAATAACTAAGAATTTTGAAAAAGATTTGATTTTTTTTTTTGAAAAAGATTTTGAAAAAGATAAGATTTTCAAACTGAAAATTTGATTTGACTCATAAGAAACAATTTGATTTTAAAAATTTTTGAAAAAGTCAACTCAATTTTCGAATTTGATGAGAGAAAAAGGGAAAGATATTTTTTTTTTATTTTTGAAATTTTTATGAAAAACATGAAAATTATGCAATGCATGAAATTTTTAGATCAAAACAATGAATGCATGCAAGAATGCTATGAATGTCAAGATGAACACCAAGAACACTATGAATGTCAAGATGAACATCATAGACACAATTTTGAAAAATTTTAATGCAAAGAAAACATGCAAGACACCAAACTTAGAATTCTTTAATGCTTACGCACTAAGAATTCAAAAATGCATATGATAAACATGAAAAGACACAAAACAAAAAATCATCAAGATCAAACAAGAAGACTTACCAAGAACAACTTGAAGATCATGAAGAACACTATGAATGCATGAAATTTTCGAAAAATACAAGATGCACATGCAATTGACACCAAACTTATAACATGACTCAAGACTCAAACATGAAACAGAAAAATATTTTTGATTTTTATGATTTTCTAATTTTTTTATTTTTTTTTTCGAAAATTATTTGTAAAAGAAAAATAAGGATTCCAAAATTTTTAATATGAATTCCAGGAATCTTGCATTCTTAGTCTAAAGCTTCAGTCGAGGAATTAGACATGGCTCACTAGCCAGCCAAGCTTTCAACGAAAGCTCCGGTCCAAAACATTAGACATGGCCAATGGCCAGCCAAGCTTCAGCATGTAATTCAGACATGACACGCCTGACATACTCATTCCCAAAAGAATTAGACATGGCTTTACAGCCAGCCAGGCTTCAACATGCTTCATGAAACACTAGAATTCATTCTTAAAAATTTTGAATAAAATTTTTGAAAACATTTTTATATTATTTTCGAAAACAGATGAGAAAATTTTAGAAATATTTTTGAAAAAAATTTTTGAAAATAAAATAAAAAGAAAATTACCTAATCTGAGCAACAAGATGAACCGTCAGTTGTCCATACTCGAACAATCCCCGGCAACGGCGCCAAAAACTTGGTACGCGGAATCGTGATTACACTTTAATTATGTAAAATTCATTGCTCTTTCTTTCCCTGGTAATGGCGCCAAAAACATGATGCCAAGACCATGGTTCACATCTCCGTGTAACTAACCAGCAAGTGCACTGGGTCGTCCAAGTAATACCTTACGTGAGTAAGGGTCGAATCCCACGGAGATTGTTGGTATGAAGCAAGCTATGGTCACCTTGCAAATCTCAGTTAGGCAGATATAAATTGATAATGGTGTTTTCGAATAATAATCAATAGAATAGGAATAGAAATACTTATATAATTCATTGGTGAGAATTTCAGATAAGCGAATGGAGATGCTTTCGTTCCTCTGAACCTCTGCTTTCCTGCTATCTTCATCCATTCAGTCTTACTCCTTTCCATGGCTGGCTTTATGTGATACATCACCATTGTCAACGGCTACTTTCGGTCATCTCTCGGGAAAATGATCCAATGCCCTGTCACGGCACGGCTAATCGTCTGGAGGCATCACCTTTGTCAATGGCTTCATCTTATCCTCTCAGTGAAAATGATCAACGCACCCTGTCACGGCACGGCTATTCATCTGTCGGTTCTCGATCATGCTGGAATAGGATTTACTATCCTTTTGCGTCTGTCACTAACACCCTGCAATCGCGAATTTGGAGCTCGTCACAGTCATTCATTCATTGAATCCTACTCGGAATACCACAGACAAGGTTTAGACTTTCCGGATTCTCTTGAATGCCGCCATCATTCTAGCTTACGCCACAAAGATTCTGATTAAGAGATCTAAGAGATACTTCATTCAGTCGAAGGTAGAACGGGAGTGGTTGTCAGGCACGCGTTCATAGGGAATGATGATGATTGTCACGTTCATCACATTCAGATTGAAGTACGAATGAATATCTTAGAAGCGAAATAAGATGAATTGAATAGAAAACAGTAGTACTTTGCATTAATCCTTGAGGAACAGCAGAGCTCCACACCTTAATCTATGGAGTGTAGAAACTCTACCGTTAAAAATACATAAGTGAAAGGTCCAGGCATGGCCGAATGGCCAGCCCCTCTGATCTAAGAACCAGGCATCCAAATATGATCAAAAAGACTTAAAGATGGTTCAAAAGATATCTAATATAATAGTGAAAGGTCCTATTTATAATAAACTAGCTACTAGGGTTTACAAAAGTAAGTAATTGATGCATAAATCCACTTCTGGGGCCCACTTGGTGTGTGCTTGGGCTGAGCTTGAGTGTTGCACGTGTAGAGGTCCTTCTTGGAGTTGAACGCCAGTTTTTGTGCCAGTTTGGGCGTTCAACTCTGGTTTTGGCTCCTTTTCTAGCGCTGGACGCCAGATTTGGGCAGAAAGCTGGCGTTGAACGCCAGTTTACATCGTCTATTCTTAGCCAAAGTATGGACTATTATATATTGCTGGAAATCCCTGGATGTCTACTTTCCAACGCAATTGGAAGCGCGCCATTTCGAGTTCTGTAGCTCCAGAAATTCCACTTTGAGTGCAGGGAGGTCAGAATCCAACAGCATCAGCAGTCCTTCTTCAATCTCTGAATCTGATTTCTGCTCAAGTCCCTCAATTTCAGTCAGAAAATACCTGAAATCACAGAAAAACACACAAACTCATAGTAAAGTCCAGAAATGTGAATTTAACATAAAAACTAATGAAAACATCCCTAAAAGTAACTAGATCCTACTAAAAACATACTAAAAACAATGTCAAAAAGCGTATAAATTATCCGCTCATCAGTCATCTAGTCTCTTGGGTCCTGAGATCTGGAGTTTGCATTTTAAATTCTCTGTTTAAAGCTTTTCAAGTTCATTTACAATTCCGTTAGAGATCCGGTTCAATTCAAGTCACCCTCTACTTGTCTGATTAATGCAATTTACTTTTCCTTGTTTAATTTCTGCAAATCCACTTCCCAATTTCCTTTATAATTCAAGCCATTTACATTTCTTGCACTTTAAGATTCTGCAATTTACATTTCTTGCAATCTAAGTTTCTGCAATTTACATTACTTGTTCTTTAAGATTCAGCTCATTTACTTTCTTTGCTCTTTAATTTCCTGCAATCTACCCTTCTCCCTTTACATTTCAAGCAATTTAGTTTCTGCAATCACAAATCACCCAACCAATACTTGATTCGCTTGACTAAATCAACCACTAAACTAAAATTGCTCAATCCTTCAATCCCTGTGGGATCGACCTCACTCCCGTGAGTTATTATTACTTGATGCGACCCGGTGCACTTGTCGGTTAGTTTTGTGTGTTTGGAATTCGTTTTTTGTTTTCCGAAAATACACATCAAGTTTTTGGCGCCGTTGCCGGGGATTGAAATAGATTGACAATGATTAAGTGAAGTGGAGATCTAGATCTAGCATTTTTATTTTCTGTTTCTCAAATTTTTGACTAACACACTAACTGTTTGAATTTTTGCTTAAGCTAACTAAACTTCATTCTGGCAACAGATCGAAGTGTTACTGGTGGTGTTTCTTTTGTTTTGTTTGTATGTCAGGTACAGGGAGAACCACTCCTATTTTATCTGAAACTGACCAGAGAACTCTTAGAAGGCTAAGAAGAGCTAAAAGAGGGAAAAATATTGTTGGAGAGGAAGAATCTGAGAAAGAATATCACGAGATGGAAGGAGATCCATCTAATCCTGAAGGAGTAGCCAATAACAACAATAATCCACCACAGAGAAGAGTTTTGGCTTCCTACACAAGTGCAGATCCTAGACATTGTGGGAGTAGTATTCTTACCCCAAATGTTAATGCAAATAACTTTGAACTAAAGCCACAACTCATCACCTTGGTTCAAAACAATTGTTCCTATGGAGGAGGATCACTTGAAGACCCTAACCAACACTTATCCACCTTCTTGAGGATTTGTGACACTGTCAAAACCAATGGTGTGCACCCTGACAGTTACAAGCTACTGTTATTTCCATTTTCTCTCAGAGACAAGGCCACTCAATGGTTGGAATCCTTCCCAAGAGGCAGCATCAACAATTGGGATGATCTAGTAACCAAGTTCCTTCCCAAGTTTTACCCACCTCAAAGGGTTATTAGATTGAAGACTGAAGTGCAAACATTCACACAAATGGATGTTGAACCCTTGTATGAGGCATGGGAACGATACAAAGCGCTAATCAGGAAGTGCCCACCAGGAATGTTCAGTGAGTAATGGAGTTGACACTAAAATCTCAAGAGGCTTTGGATTATTCAGCAGGAGGTTCTTTACAATTGATGAAAACAGCAGAGGAAGCCCAAAATCTCATTGATATGGTGGCCAACAACCAATATTTCTTTGCTCACCCAAGGCAATGCCAACCGTCACAGAGGAAGGGAGTAATGGAGTTGGAAGGAGTGGACTCAATTCTAGCTCAGAACAAAATGATGCAGCAGCAAATTCAACAATAATTTGAGCAGATGGCCAAGAAGATTGATAGCCTCCAAGTTGCAGCAGTTAACACAAGCCAACCGTTTTCCACATGGGGGCAGAATGAGGAGAACCAAGAAGAACAACAACAAGAGCAAGTGCAGTATATGCACAACCAAGGACCAAATGAAGTGTATGGTGATACATACAATCCATCCTGGAAGAACCACCCAAACCTCAGATGGGGAGATAATCACACCCAAAACCAACAACCATGCCAGAGGAACTCAAACCAAAACACTTCAAGAAATAACCAAAACCCCTACAGAAAACCTCAAAATAACTACCCCAACCCCAACCACTACCAATCTAATAACCAACCTACCAACTAAAATGCCTACCATCCACCATCCACATCTCACAACCCACCACAAGCATCACCTAAATCTCAAAGACTCACCAACTTGGAAACCTTGATAGACAAAATGTGGAAACACCAAGAAATGACAACCAAGAATCATGAAGCCTCCATGAAGAGCCTAGAGAGGCAAATTGGGCAAATCTCCAAACAGATTTCTGTTGAGAGACCTTCAAGCTCACTGCTGAGTGACACAATCCCAAATCCTAAGGAAGAATGCAAGGCAATACAATTAAGGAGTGGGAGAACATTGATGAGCAACAATGACACTACAAAGAAGCAAGTAGAGAGCAGCAAAAGACCAATAGAAGATGAAAAGCAAACAAAGGCAGATGAAGCCAAGGATCAAGTTGTGATGCCAAACAAGAGCACTGAGAAACTCAAGGAGAAGAACAACCAACCACACAATTCAAAAGAAGTGATTCAGGGACAGCAGCAAGTAGGAAAAAGCATCACACCTCAACTGCCATATCCCCAGAGATTCAGCAAAGAGACTAAGAACCAACATTTTCATAAGTTCCTTGGGACTTTCAAAAAGTTGGAGATCAATATTCCCTTGGCTGAAGCACTTGAGCAAATTCCTCTGTATGCCAAGTTTTTGAAGGAGCTTATCAACAAGAAAAGAAGTTGGTTTGAGAAGGAAACCGTGTTACTCACCGAAGAATGCAGTGCTGTGATTCAGAGGGGCATTCCACCAAAACTCAAGGATCCAGGGAGCTTTGTAGTCTCATGCACCATTGGCAGAATAGTTCTCAACAAAGCTCTCTGTGACCTTGGTGCCAGTATCAACTTAATGCCTCTCTCAATGATGAGAAAGCTTGCCATAGAAGAACTTAAACCCACCAGGATATCGTTGGTCATGGCTGACAGATCAATCAAAACACCCAATGGAATTGTGGAGAATCTGTTGGTGAAGGTTGGGGAGTTTATTTTCCCAGCAGATTTTGTGATTTTGGATACTGAAGAGGAAGGAAACAATTCAATCATTTTGGGAAGGCCATTTCTAGCCACAGCAAGAGCCATCATTGATGTAGAAAAAGGAGAAATGATCTTCAGGGTCCACAATGAACAAATGGTCATAAACGTTTTCAAGTCAATGCAACACATTCCTGAGCAAGAGAATTACATGAGAGTGGATATGATAGAGAGTTTGGTGGAAGAAATGCTGGAAGAAAATCCTCAAGGGCAAGAAGGAAATCAAGGGACAACAGAGGAACAAGTAGCTGAGACTTCTATTGAGCAAGATGAAAAACAAGACAAGAAGGAAGAAGTATGAAAACAAGAACTGAAGCCATTACCCACCCATCTCAAATATGCATTCCTTGGCACATCGGAAAGCTTCCCAGTGATCATTAATTCATCCCTGACAAAAAAGGAAGAAGGAGAACTTCTTGATGTACTCAGAGCTCACAAAGATGCTTTGGGATGGACCATTGATGATCTGAAAGGCATCAGCCCTGCAGTGTGTATGCATAAGATCCTCTTGGAGGACAATTCCAAACCAGTGGTTCAACCTCAGAGAAGGCTAAATCCCACAATGAAGGAAGTTGTCCAGAAAGAAGTAATGAAGTTATAGAATGCAGGGATAATCTTCCCAATATCTGACAGCTCATGGGTGAGCCCGGTTCAAGTTGTACCAAAGAAAGGAGGAATGACGGTCATCACTAATGAGAAGAATGAGTTGATTCCTACTAGAACAGTGACTGGGTGGAGAATGTGCATAGACTATAGAAGATTGAATGATGTCATAAGGAAAGATCATTTCCCTCTCCCATTTATTGATCAGATGCTGGAAAGATTGGCCGGCCATGCCTATTATTGCTTTTTGGACGGGTATTCTGGGTACAATCAAATCGTGGTAAATCCCAAGGACCAAGAGAAGACCGCCTTCACATGTCCATTCGGAGTTTTTGCATACAGGAGGATGCCATTTGGGTTGTGCAACGCCCCAGCCATATTTCAGAGGTGTATGCTTTCCATTTTCTCTGATATGGTTGAAAAATTTTTAGAGGTCTTCATGCACGACTTTTCTGTTTTTGGTGATAATTTCAACACTTTCCTGAACCATCTAACTCTTGTCTTGAAACGATGCCAAGAAACTAATTTGGTTTTGAACTGGGAGAAATGCCATTTCATGGTACCCGAGGGAATTGTTCTTGGTCATAAGGTTTCAAGAAAAGGGATAGAGGTTGACAAGGCAAAGGTTGAGATCATAGAAAAACTCCCTCCACTAGCTAATGTGAAATCTGTTAGAAGTTTCTTGGGGCATGCAGGATTTTATAGAAGATTTATCAAGGATTTTTCAAAAATAGCCAAGCCTTTGAGTAATCTATTAATGCTAGATAATCCTTTTGTGTTTCATGAAAACTGCCGGCATGCCTTTGAAACTTTAAAAAACAGACTCACAACAGCACCAATCATCACACCCCCAGATTGGGAACTGCCTTTTGAACTCATGTGTGATACAAGTGACCTTGCAATTGGTGCTGTACTTGGACAAAAGAAGGGAAACCTGCATCATGTCATATATTATGCAAGTAAAGTGTTGAATGAGGCCCAAAAAATTTACACCACAACAGAAAAGGAATTGTTAGCTATAGTCTATGCATTTGATAAGTTTAGATCATACTTGATAGGATCCAAAATTGTGGTTTATACTGACCATGCTGCCCTTAAGTATTTGATGTCAAAGCAGGATGCTAAACCAAGACTTATCAGGTGGATATTACTCTTACAAGAGTTTGATATTGAGGTAAGGGACAGGAAGGGCACTGAGAACCGGGTTGCTGATCATTTATCAAGGCTACCACAAGAAACAATTCAAAAAGCCTCCCAGCCCATGAATGAAAGCTTCCCAGATGAGCACCTTTTGCAGATCCAGCAAGCACCTTGGTTTGCTGACATAGCAAACTACAAAGTGGGAAGGAAGATACCTCAAGAGTTTTCTAAGCAACAAGTGAAGAAGTTAATCAATAAGGGAAGGAAATTTTTATGGGATGAACCCTTCCTGTTCAAGAGATGTTCTGATGGAGTAATTAGAAGGTGTGTTCCTGAGAGTGAAATGAGGGATATCATGTGGCATTGCCATGGTTCAGCTTATGGTGGACACTTTGGCCCAGAAAGAACAGCTGCAAAGATACTGCAAAGTGGCTTCTATTGGCCAACTATCTTCAAGGATGCCAGAGAGTATGTTCACCAATGTAATGAATACCAGAGAGCAGGAGGATTGACAAAAAGGAACGAGATGCCTCAAAACTTCATCTTGGAATTGGAATTATTTGATTTATGGGGAATTGATTTCATGGGACCCTTTCCCCCTTCCTATTCTTTCGGATATATCTTAGTAGCAGTGGAGTACGTCTCAAAGTGGGTGGAAGCCATAGCCACAACCACCTGTGATGCACAGATTGTCCTCCAATTCCTTAAAAAGCACATTTTCACAAGATATGGAGTGCCCAAGGATCTTGTCAGTGATGGTGGTGGTCACTTTTGCAACAAACAGATGGAGAAACTCCTCTACAAATATGGAGTAATCCACAAAGTAGCCACACCTTACCACCCTCAGACTAATGGCCAGGCTGAACTAGCAAATAGGGAATTAAAGAAAATCCTAGAGAAAACAGTGGGAAGCACAAGAAAAGATTGGGCTAGGAAGCTAGAAGATGCATTATGGGCATATAGGACAGCTTTCAAAACTCCTATTGGCAAGTCACCCTTTCAGCTATTGTATGGCAAATCCTGCCACCTACCTGTAGAGCTTGAACACAGAGCCTTTTGGGCCACTAAACTCCTCAACCTTGATTCCCAAGCTGCAGGAGAGAAAAGGTTGTTACAACTAAATGAGTTGGATGAATTCAGACTAGAAGCCTATGAGAGTGCTAAGATATACAAGGAAAGAGCTAAGAGGTGGCATGATAAGAAGATCACAAAGAAGGAGTTCAAGCCAGGACAGCAAGTGCTCCTGTATAACTCAAGGCTTAAGATCTTCCCTGGCAAACTTAAGTCTAAGTGGACTGGCCCATACTTGGTGACAAAGGTTCTTCCTTATGGGAGTATTGAATTGCTAGATGAAGCAACAAAGAGTCAATTCACAGTAAATGGTCACAGAGCAAAGCTGTACTTGGGAGGACAATGGGATAAGGAAAAAGAGGTTCAGAGCCTACAACCTTTAAAGAAGGATGTCAAGCTAATGACAATAAAGAAGCGCTTGTTGGGAGGCAACCCAATCTGAGGTAATTTTCTTTTCATAGCTATTTCAATAAAAAGGTTAAATGATTGGTATGTATTGCAAGGAGCTAAGTTTGGTGTTTCACACCAAAACAATTTAAGGGAGAATAGAGGATTCTAAGTTTGGTGTTCCACCAAAATCTCATTTAAAAGCACATTCTCACCTTCTGCACAAAGGGTTACTAGCTCCAAGCAATCTGATAAATCATTTAATCATTGTCTGTTTCTAGTTTTATTACCTTTAGCAAAGACTTAGGCTTTCACATATGGTTATTTTAATGCATAAGAAACATGGCAAGGGGCTAAGTTTGGTGTTCACACACCAAAGTAAGTTCAAACGCCTACAAGAAAGTCTTGCACACTAACCAGTCATCTAAGGGCTTGAGAAACAAGCAACTTCCATCAACACTGCAGGAATTCAATCACTCTCTTGGGAGGACTACACACCATTAGCTGAGAGAAAGAAGAAGAAGCCACCAAGAGGTTGTATTGTCACTTAACTCCATCAGCATTGAATTGCTCTAAATTGGAAGTGTGAATATGCCCATCTTAACAGTAACTGTTAGTGTAGTAGTCTGTACATCATTTCTGTTTCAATTTAAAATAAATAAGCTAGTCCTAAGTGTGTGCTTGTGTGTTTACTTTCACTTAACAAAAAGCATGCTTTGTCCCCTGCATTTTCAATTCAATAAAAGAAATGTTTGCATGAGAAGTGAGATAGTTCTCTGTTAGATAGAAGTACAATAAAAGTAAGTGGTGGTATGTATGTGTGATTGTATGATAGCTCACTTTTAGTGAATAAGAGAACTAGGATGTCTCCTTCTAAGTAGAAAGTGGCCTACTGTCTATGAATCTCAATCAAATAAAAGTCCTTGGTTAAAAAGAAAAACAAACAGAGAAAAGAAAAAGCCAAAAATGGGCAATAGAATAAAAGAAAAAAAAAGAAACAAAGCTAGACACCAATAGCTTGAACCTTAGAATATATGCCTGTGGTGTCTTTGTACTAGGATCTGCTTGGATTATTAAGTTCTTTGGAGTGCATCAACACTTGGTGACTTGGGTTAACTAACCCGGGATCATCAGCTGAAAGTCCACTATCAAGAGCAACCTAACTACAAGGCATTTAGTAACCCAAAGAGGTGCTGGGCATCAATATTTTAAGAAGGAATGTGAGCCAAGTGTCTATAGTGAATAATGTGTCAAGTATAAAGAAAGAAAAGAACTTGTTACACATGACACTAAACTAAAGCTTAATAGAGAAAAACAATAGTCAAGGACAAAGGAATAATGAGAGATCATAGCAGTGTGTTGTTTGATGCTTGAAGGAGACTTTCTAGGCCTAAAAGTTAATAAGAAGTGAGTGTTTACATATCCACAGAAAACCCCATGAACTACCAATAATACTCTGCTAGCATGAACATCCTCTTCCATTTCATTCTTTCTTCTCAATAATTCTTTTCTTGCTTGGGGACAAGCAAGCTTTAAGTTTGGTATTGTGATGACAAGTCATCTTAGCCTAGTTTCACTAGCCTTTTTCTTTTGTTTTCGATTGATTTATGCACTTTCTTGAGCCATAAGCAAGCCAATTGGGTAGATTTTCATGTTTCCTTTGATTCAATCAACCATGGATGAATTAATGCAATTTCATGAGATTTTATACTATAATTGTCATATATTATGAAAGAATAACAAACTCATGATTTTGAGCAAAGCTTTGATGTGGTTGGTTGATTGATGATAGGTGAAAAGAGTTTTGAAGAAGGTTGAAGGAAGAAGGAATGGCTAGGAGCAAGAGAGAACAAAAAGCTTGAGCAAAAGTTTGCCTCAAACTTTAGCTCAAACTTTTAATTGAGTTGAAAACACTCCAGAGGAAAAAAGCTTGAGCAAAAGTTTGCCTCAAACTTTAGCTCAAACTTTTGGGAGAAAAGCTTGAGCCAACGTTTGCCTCAAACTTTTTGGCAAACGTTGGCATCACAAAATCAATACCCTGGAGGAAAAAGCTTGCGCCAACGTTTGAGGTCAAACTTTTGCTCAAACGTTGGCGCCACTCTTGCACACCCTGGAGGAAAAAGCTTGCGCCAACGTTTGAGGTCAAACTTTTGCTCAAACGTTGGCGCCACTCTTGCACACCCTGGAGGAGAAAAGCTTGCGCCAACGTTTGCCTCAAGCTTTTTGGCAAACGTTGGCGCCACACACATTTACAAGGGGGCCAATGTTTGAGCAAAATTTTGACCTCAAACTTTGGCTCAAACGTTGGTAGCAGCAAAGTGAAGCCATCTGGTATAAAAAGTTTGTGTAAAAGTTTGCCTCAAACTTTTACTCAAACTTTTACTCAAGCTTTTATGTTTTTCAACCCGGTTCACAATGGATCTTTCTCCAACTCCAAGAGCAATCAACCAAGGCCTTTATCAACCCAATTCCATCAAGAACAAAGGCCCAATTCAAGGCTTGAAGACCATTTGAAGAAAGTGTATAAATAGCTTAGGATTTAAGTTTTCGGAGTTTTTTCTTCCTTGGAGAACTTTCCGTTTTAGTTTTGCTGAGAGCTTTTGGTTTTGGAATTAATTTGAGTTTCTGAGTTTGGGGAAGGAGAATTGAATTCTCTTCCTCTTAGTTTTATTGTTTTCAATTTCAATTACACTTGTCTTGAGTCTTGGGTGCTGAGAATTGGGGAAATTCTGTCTCAATCTCACCTTGAGATCTCGTTCTGTTTCTTTTACTGCATTATTGGAGAATTGAGATTTACATTCAAGCTTTCTTCTGTTTTGATCTTTAATTTCTTGCAATTGAATTCTACATTTGGATCTAGGAAGGCATTGAGATCTAGACTCGGTCATCTAGTCTCTTGGGTCCTGAGATCTGGAGTTTGCATTTTAAATTCTCTGTTTAAAGCTTTTCAAGTTCATTTACAATTCCGTTAGAGATCCGGTTCAATTCAAGTCACCCTCTACTTGTCTGATTAATGCAATTTACTTTTCCTTGTTTAATTTCTGCAAATCCACTTCCCAATTCCCTTTATAATTCAAGCCATTTACATTTCTTGCACTTTAAGATTCTGCAATTTACATTTCTTGCAATCTAAGTTTCTGCAATTTACATTACTTATTCTTTAAGATTCAGCTCATTTACTTTCTTTGCTCTTTAATTTCCTGCAATCTACCCTTCTCCCTTTACATTTCAAGCAATTTAGTTTCTGCAATCACAAATCACCCAACCAATACTTGATTCGCTTGACTAAATCAACCACTAAACTAAAATTGCTCAATCCTTCAATCCCTGTGGGATCGACCTCACTCCCGTGAGTTATTATTACTTGATACGACCCGGTGCACTTGCCGGTTAGTTTTGTGTGTTTGGAATTCGTTTTTCATTTTCCGAAAATACACATCAAAGCTCTGTTCAAGGTCATGGATGAAATCACCTTCCTTCTTTGACAAGAAGAGCTTGATGCGACAGTAGCTCTCAAACATGGTTCGAACCTCATCTTTGTTCCTCTGCTTGGTTACGACCTCATCCTGTGACAGCGGCGGAGGAGGAGGAGTAGGCGGACGGTGGTGCTAGTGGCGGTGGTGTGGCAGTGGGGATTCTAGGAGAGTGTCGTGCTTTCGCTTCTTCAATGGCTACTCGGCGGACGCCATTGGTTATTGTTAGTGCCACTGAATGAGCGATCGGTGCCGTAGTTTTATAAAATCGCAAAGGTAGACGAAGGCGACGAAGACGGTGGCGGAGAAATGCACATTAGGGTTTGAAAGGGAACGACACGAGCAACACACATAGAAGAGCCGGGAAGGGGTGTGACGGGGCGATGGAAGTTCAGTGCAATGGAGGTTCGGTGCAGCGGTGGCGCAAGGTGCGACGGTGGAGAAGCGCCGCCGATAGAGCATTTGGAGGGGAGGGTGTGGAGGCGCGGGGAAGAATATGTGAAATGAGGAGGAGTTGGTAACGCCGAATTTTATTTTAATATTTTCGACGGAAAATTTTAAATTACAGATGAAAATTCTGTCTGTAATAATTTAATAAACGTAGTGTTTTTGTCTATTTAATTACAGACAGATTTTCCGTCTGTAACCATTTTTCACGAAAAAAATTAAGTTTTTCGACAGAATTATCGACGGATTCTCTTTTCCGTCTGTAATTTATGCAAATTCATTTTTCTTGTTTTCTGACAAAAAATCCCTTTGAAATTCTATTTGTATTTTCTTGGGATAAAATTCGTCTGTAATAACTAGTTTTCTAGTAGTGTTTAGCACATCACTACCCTAAGTAAAAAACAATAAATGTCCTTAATTTGGATCTTTGATTAGCTTACACTAGTGAGAGTATGTATCATTCAAGTGTGGAAAAGTTTAGGAATATTGGTTGAGATAAAAGTGTATTTTGTAGCTTTGTTAAAAATATTAGAAATTGGGTACATATTTATGTATTCAATATTTAAACCATATGCGTTGATACTCTTGTATATATTTTTTATAATAATAATAATAATAATAATAATAATAATAATAATAATAATAATAATAATAATAATAATAATAATAAGAAGAAGAAGAAGAAGAAAGAAAAAAAAGAAAGCAATAAAAAGGGGACAAAATGCCCTGAAGAAAAGTAATAAGAATAATGCATATGGGATGAGAATTGAAAAGAGAATGCATGAGTGTTTGAAAAAGTGAATAATGGGTAGTTAGGTTTGCATTTGAATTGTAGGTTGTTACGTGTATTAGGAGGGAGAGTTTAAGTTAATCAAAGATTCAAATTTCAAGCTCGCTTGACCATATGCATCCTTAACCTTACCCTCGCCCCATTACAACCTTTGGATAAGTCCTCATGATAATTGTATGCATGCATTGAATAATTATTGATTGTTAGATGAAAGACAAATCTTAGAAAGCATGATTAGAGGAGAATTGAGTGAATCAACCCTATACACTTGAGCGATTAAAGAGTATACACATCCGGTGAGGGGTTCGATTACTCAATTTCATATTTCCATTATTGATCATTGCTTATCTTGCAAGTTTTGTCAATTCTTTTGTAGAACTCAATTCAATTGTGAATTTGATTTGGTTAAGATTGTCTAAGCCCTTGATTATGTATATGTGCTTTCTTGGAATTTGATTTACTTTGACTACGTATATACATATAGATAAATAGACAGTATTAGTTAGAATAGTTATATGCATGTACATAGGTTGCATTTAGATAATTTGCATTGAATAAATGTTAATACCCCTTTCTTGTCTTTCTTGGGTTTAGCATGAGGACATGCTATTGTTTAAGTGTGGGGAGGTTGATGAACCACAATTTTATGGTTTATCATGTGCTGAATTTGGTGAATTTTATCAACTTTTCCTACATTTATTCACTAAAATTTTATAAATTTGTGAATTTCTCCTAAATTGTGCTTAAGAGTAAAAACATACTTTTTAGGCCCTAAAATTGCTAAATTTAATTTACTTTAATCCGATTCGATGCTTTGATATGTTGTTGAGTGATTTTAGGCATTAGAAGGATAGAATGGCTTGAAGAAATGAAGAAAAAGCATGTAAAAGTGGAGAAATCATGAAGAAATGAAGTTTTAGAAATCTGTCCTGTTGCGTATACACATGCCTTCCACGTATGCATGACCTGGAATTTCGCCAATTTGCGTATACGAATTCCTTCCACATACACGTGACTGCCAGCACGTGATTTACTTAAGTAAACACGTGGGTCACGATTTCAGGGAAATTTTGGACCCAATCTAGCCCATTTCTAAAGTATTTCATGCAATTCTCAAGGAAAATCAAAGGGAGAGCAATTAGGTTTAGTTTAAAATCATGTTTTAGATTATATTCTAGAGACAGAGGCTCTCTCTTCTCTCTAGAATTAGGATAGATTTAGGTTAAATCCATCTTAGATTTAGGTTTTAATTCTTGTTTTGATCTAGTTTCATTTACTTTTCCTTGTTGAATTATCCTAATTCTCTTAGTTCTCTTGTTAATTTCTCTATTTTGTTACTTTTATGTTTATGAACTCTTGTTGATTTTGATTTCTATTAATGCAATTTGATGTTTTCATGTTTATTGATGTTTAATTGAGTTGTTATTATTGTTATCTTGTATTTGGTAGCTATAGATTTTATTATTATTGTAATTTTATCATACTTTTATTTTATGCCTTCCAAGTATTTGATAAAATACTTGGTTTGGTTTTAGAGTAGATTTTAGTACTCTTGACTTGAGATTGAGGACTTAGGTTCCTTGATGTCGTTGGTGTCTAGTGTCATTGGTAATTTAGGGTTGTTAGTTGGTTTTAGGATCAATTATATCCACCTGACTTTACCCTCCGATGTTAGAGGATAACTAAGTGGAATTAACCCTTTGTAATTACCATGTTGTGGTCAATGATCTAGGATAGAAAAACTTGACTCTTAATCCTTATCATGAGTGTTTTTTAGCATTTATGGTTCCTTAGTTGTAGCTTTACTTTCTTGTCCCTCGTACTAAAAACCCCCCGAAATTCTCATAACCAATAATATGCACATTTTCCTGCAATTCCTTTAAGAGACAACCTGAGGTTTAAATACTCTCGGTTTTTATTGGTTTGACTTAAGTGACAAACAAATTAAACTTTGATTGAGAGTTATCTGTTGGTTTAGATCTATACTTCAACGGAATTATATCTCAACGGAATTATTTTATCAGTTTTATCAACTATTGTTTAAGTGTGGGGGAATTGATGACTCTGTATTTGATGATAAATTTTGGCTTGAATTGAGTGGATTTCATCATATAAACTCACATTTATTTACTTGAATAGCATACTTTTATGATATTATCTCAATTGCACGTAGTTGTGAAAACATGCTTTTTTGTGCTTTAATTAATCAATTTTTTATTTTTTTATGTCATTCGATGTCGTGATCAATTTTGTTTAAGTATTTCAAGGTTAAGGTGTTTCAATGGCTTCAAAAGAATAAAAAAGAATGGAGCAAAGAAGTGAATTTGGGAAGCAATTTGGATTGGAGTTTGCTGAAGTCTCGCGTAGGCGAAATTATTTCGCATGAGCGAGTTTCTCGCTTGGGCGAGCATTCCTCACGTGGATGAGTGTCTCGCCTGAGCAGCAAAACCGCGCGTGAGCGAGAAAATTCCGCGTGCGCGAAAATCCTCCACATGCTGGGTTTAATGAAACACGTGCATCTTTGTTTTTGGCTTCCAAAAGGCCCCCAATTGCTATATTCTGATGTATTTTGAGTGCAAAAGGGATGGAGAAGGAGGACACACGCACATCATTTTAGTTTAGTTTTATCATATTTTAGGTTAGATTTTTAGAGAGAGAGACTCTCTCTTCTCTCTAGAATTTAGGATTTTTAGTTTAAATTCCTCTTAGATTTAGGTTTTGATACTTGTTTTAATTTTGTTTCCTTTACTTTTTCTTATTCCATTGCTTTATTTTTCTTAGTTTCTCTTTTTAATTTCTCAAATTTGTCATTTTTAGATTTATGAACAATCTTGTTAATTTTGATCTCTATTAATGCAATTTGATATTTTTATGTTTATTGATGTTTATTTGAGTTATTATTAGTTTCTTGTAATTCATAGTTATAGATTTTATTATATTTGTAATTTAAAATATTTTTATTTTTATGCACACCAAGTGTTTGATAAAATACTTGGCTTAGTTTTAGTGTAGTTTTTCACACTCTTGCTTTGGAATTGAGGACTTAGGTGACCTTAAGTTATTGATGTTCATTCTTGATTGTGACTAGGATTGTTAGTTGGTTTAGTTTCCACTAACGCTAGTTTTTCACTAAGTTAATTAGTGAGTTGGTTAGGATTTGTGGATTGAGATCAATTATGCCATTTGACTTATCCTCGATGTAGGGTTGACGAAATGGAATTAATTCTTCACAATTGCCATGTTTGTGGTCAATGATTAAGATAGGAACCCCTGAACCTCAACCCTTGCCAAGAGACTCTTTTTGCCATTTGAATTATCTTTTCTTTGGTTAATTGTTTTGAGTTTAGTTCCTTGCATACTTATTTACTTTCTTGGCTTTTAATTTTCTTGCCAATTGCTATCACAACCCTTTTTTCTCATAGCTAATAATTGAGCACTTAATTACAATTTCTAGGGAGAATGACCCGAGATTTAATACTCTCGTTTTTTATTGGTTGGCATTGTGACAACCTTTTAAATTTTGATTGAGAGTTGTTTATCGGTCTAGACTATGCTTGCAACAAAATTCTATTTTGTGAAATTCTAGATCGACGTTAATCTCCACATCAAGTGCCCAGTACTTTGGAGTTGAGTGGCGCTGGGCACCACTTTTGGGAGTTGGACACTAACTCATTGCAGCCTTCTCAGGGCACGAAGGCGCCGGGCTTTGGTTTGGCACCCAATTGGGTGCTGGGCTTGGAGAACAGGGTGCCAAGCTTGGAGATTGGGCGTTGGGCGCCGATGCTTGGAGTTGGGTGCTTGTTCCTGGCACTGGACTCCCCTATGCTAGTGTTGGGCTTGGCTGTTTGAAGCCTGGCACCATCCTTGTATTTTTTTTTTCTGGAAGTGCACTTGTGCTTTCTTATAAATTTTATCCTAATTTACTTAAACATGTCCTAAAAACATAATTATTATAAAACAACTCCAAACATATGATTAGTCATAAAAGCTGCACTAAAAATATAAGAACTTTGATTTAAACCTTAAAAAACTATTTAAAAAGAAACCTAAAAACAACTAAAAATGCCTAGACATCACCTTTGCTCTTCATGAGAAAGTCCAATAACACCATCAACATTACTATTCCATTCTCTCATTTCTTTTGTGATGTTATTTTTCTTTTTTGAAACGTTTCATATTGCAATTACTTTTATTTATTGTGGTATCACTTCCGACTAAGATATTTTTCACTTAACTACTACCAGTAAAAATTTTTTTGAAAAATAATCTTATTAATAATTTGTGGAGTTTAAAAATTAAATTATTTAAAAAACTTTTCAATAGAAAATTGTATTGTTCCAAAATAATAATATTAGAGGATGAAATATCTCTTTTTTTTGTGAAGAAATTTTTTTTTTGTTTTTCATAAAAATAAACAGAAATTGAATTAAAAATTTACTCTTATTAATATAAGATTCACATTTTATTAATGTTATTCAATAACGAATAAATAAAAATTTATTTAAATACTTTATGAACATGCAAAAATTCTTTTTTATTATTCTTTAACAAATGTGTAAATTATCTTCAGTATAGCTAATATAAGTCTTCTTTATAAAGGAAGAGATCGAAAAGTGCTTTGTGTTATGTTTTAATACAAAAACAATAAACACTCAAAATTAACTATCAAATCAATTACAAAGTAATCTAATTTCATATTTATAAACAGATTTCATAATCAATATAAATCTAGTTTATATATTTCTATGAAAATGTTTTCTTGCTTGCATCCTTTATGCAACGTTTGAATAAAGTTTGATTATTTTGATAACTGACTAATTTATTAGAAAAACAAAACAAATATAAATATACACAAGGGACTAATAATCTTTGATATTTATGAACAATTTTGTTTTTCATATTTTATGAAATCGGTATCCTTATTATATTTTAACAACAGCAATCAATTACATACTCTGGAAGAATCTCCACCATAAGTTTTTCTTCATTCTAGTGCTAAAACTCAAAACGATTAGGGATACACGGATAGTTACATTTTGTCTAATACTCAAATAATTATTCGATATTACCAGTGCTTTGAGTATTAATGAATTTCATTTACGTCAAATGAAAACAATAGTTAATTTTATTTTATTTGATAATATATATAGAATATAAAGTAGGGATCTATCCATGTGCAATGCAACGTGGATATAAACAAGAGAGGTTGCAGATTATATTTTCTATTCCTCCAAATTATAATGTCAACTAATTATTGGGGCCGGGGCTTTGTTGGAGGACAAGAGCCTCTGAATTAACTGCCATGAGGATCAGAGGGTTTGACTAAAAAATCATAATCAGAATATAAGAGAGAGAAGGCTTTGACTTCATTATTAAAACATGAAAAAATGTAATACAATATTCAATTGATGTGTGAAACAATATTCCTTACAACTGAAAAACCGTAACCAAATAAGCCTCATCTTCCTTTTTGCACAAAAAATAATAGCCAATTATTTTTCAAACAATGGGATTTTTCTTAAGGAGAGGGCTAATGTTTCTTGTTAGGGAAACTCTACATTATTATTATTTTTCAAACAGATCTCCATTTACTTAACCGAACACTACAGAAAATTATTCGAATAGCAACTGATTTATCAACCACTGATTTGCATATATCTTAGAAGTGTGACATGCATCTCCTGTGGCGTGCAGCGGCTGTTTTCTTCTTCTGTTTAGTTTCCTCCTTCCAGCTCTTGGCAATGTCATGAGACACACTAATGGCATCCAAAGAAGCACCGGAAAGGCCTCTCCTTGTGAACCCAACGGCATAAAGACCAGCCTTGCCTTTCCACCCATTCGGAAATGGGTCCTTTGGAACACCATCGTCTGAAAACATGTCATTTTCCTGAATAATGCACACCACATTACATGTTTAGTCCGTCAAATATTTAAATAAATTAAAAGCCTTTATTTTCTTGCTAGTTCTCTACGTGATTATCTATATTTATATTATATTATTAAACTTTGTGGGACGTTGAGTTAGTCTATTGATGTAAGATTCCATTTTTTTTAATTAAAAAAACTACATAAGCAACAAAAAATAACTCACTAAATTAATTACTGTATATTTAAATATAAATATATATTATTTTAATTAATTTTTATTTATAATTTATATTTTAACATATATTTATACAAAAAATTATTTAGTGACTGATTCTCAATATATATCAAATATAGTTGTTTTTTTTTTATTTATTATAGTTATAAATTGATATCATAAATGTGAACAATAATAAAGATTCAAATTCCTTTAAACAAAATATTTTGGTAAAATAAAAATATAAATGATCTAATTATTGTTAAATTAAAATAGTGAAACTCTTGTGGAATATAAGTTATAAAATTAATGATATGCAAAATAATAATTACGCTAGAATAAATAAGTAAAAATTGAATGCTATTCATAGTTAATCTAAGGTGAAAACTCAGGTACAGTCAGACTTCATATGAAATTGATAGTTTAGAGCCGTAGATGAAAATTTTGTTAAATCAGCCAAATCATCTAATAATACTAAAGTGAGTGTACAAATTGAAAATATGGTGTAAATATCATTTCCCAAAAACGATTACTTCTCCTAAGAGAGGACCAATGTATCAGCTAGCAAATGCGTCTCAAGCATTTAGAAATCTTAAAGTACTTCTACGATAGAAGCTTCTTTTGTTTTTTTCAACCAAAATAGAAATTAGTCCTTTCTCTCTAAACAGAGCTAAAAGAATGTGTGGAGCTCAGAGTAATTAGGAAAAAAACAAAGAGCAACGAAAAGGCAAGAAAAGAACTAACCTTAAGCCATGATGGTACATTGCTGCGGTAACCAGTAGCAAGAACAACGGAGTCAATTTCTAGAATCTTGCCATCCACAAGTTCCACTTTCCCTTGCCAGAATCTCTTGATTCCAGGTACAACTTTGATCTGACCTGATCTAATTTTCTTGAGTGCTCCAATGTCCAATACAGGAGTCTTCCCGGCAGTGTTCTTGAGCTCTAAAGGTCCTACAGAAGGCCGTTTTAGACCGTACTTTTTGACGTTTCCGAGGATCAAACTGGCCAGAATTAGCAGTATCTTGTCAACCATCCATAGTGGTAGCCGTTTCATCAACATTATTGCAAGTTCAAAAGTTGACTTTCCAAAAACTTCTCTTGGCAACACATGAACCTGATCATCAAAAGCAAAATAAATATTATGCTTCTAGTGCTGATTTTGTAAAAGAAGTGAAAACAAAAAAGCCTTGGAATAACTTGTCTATGTGTATCTCAACATCACGGATTCTATCTGTGAAAACAGCCATTGATGTAATTTTCAGAATCCTTGTGCATCAGGTTGCTTTTTTTTTTAAAGCATTTTTTGATAAAATATGAAAACGAAAAGAGAAGCCAAAATACAGTGTAAGCAGACTCACCGAGCTTCGAACAACCATGGATGGAGTTGCATTGTGGTTACAAAGATCAAGGGAAACTTCCATGCCGGAATTTCCACACCCAACAACAAGCACTTTCTGTCCTTTATAACTCTCCCCAGATTTGTAATCACAAGCATGCATGACATTGCCACCAAACTCATCCAACCCTTCAAATTCAGGTACAACTCTCTCTGCATTTTCGCCGGTGGCAACAATAAGCCACCGGCAAATGTACTCAACTTCACTGGAACCAGAGTGGCTTTTCCTAATGGTCTTAACCCTCCACAATCCAAAGGTCTCATCATACTTAGCAGACTGAACTGTTTCATTGAATTGTGGGGTTATGTTAAAGTGGTTAGCGTAGGATTCAAGGTACTTAATGAACTGAAATTTTGTAGGATATTCAGGGAAGTCTTCAGGGAAGGGTAAATTCGGTAACTGGCAGAATTGCTTGGGAAGGTGTAACTTGAGGCGATCATAGGTACGGTTTTGCCAAAGAGAGGCAATGCAATTAGCTCTCTCAAGAATGATGAAAGGGACGCCTTGGTCCTTCAGACCTGCTGCGACTGCGAGGCCTGAAGGACCGGCCCCAACTATTACTGGTCCGTTTACCCATACACATCTTCGTGTGAAGAGGTCCTCAGGGTTGAAACTTTGGACCATTGGTGGCATGTTGAGACAAATGTTATGCATATTTCTCTAATTGACTTTTGCTGAAAGATGAAACACAGAGAGAAAGAGAGAGAATGAATTGAGGAGTGGAGGAAAAGGGAGAAGTGAGGGTATAAATAGTGAAGGGTGTTGGAGCGTCAGAGCTTGCATGTGATGTCATTTTTCAAATGGTTCTCAAATGATAAGCTTGTGGCCGCATCCTTTGTTTATTATGCAATAAGTAATTATATTGTGTTGTATTTGATTTTTAATTTAATTTCAAAAGCTAACTGATGAATCTCCATAATCATGCATATTAATAATGGATCGTTAACAAACTAATAAAATTATTATTGTAACTTGGTGTTACAATGCGAGTGAATTAGAAACCATGTGAACTTCAATTCAAATACTAGGTATATATTGAATGATTATTGAAGTCATTCATTTGAGATGAGGTCACTTGCCACAAGCGATTCTTTTGATAAAGTATACTAATAAGAGTTGGTTTCATGTATAAGTAATTTAAGTTTTATACATGAGTCAAATTAGTCTTTTATATTTTAATTGAATCAAATTGATTCACAAATGATATTTAATTTTAATACATTGTCAATGTAAAATAATTTTACATATAATAAATAATATACTGTTACATTATAGAAAAAAACTGATGAACCTTCATGAATCTTGCAATAACTTGTTTTTCAAGAAATACAGAGAAGACATGTTTTCTCTAAGAACTGACGGAGAAGAAAACTAAAACTGAATTTTACTTATCGTGTATGAATAAAATGCTGAGAAACAAAAGGTATATATATATATATATATACTACAATGTTGCAGCAGCTGCATAGTCTAAGCATAACTAACTTTCTAACCAAACTCTAACTTCTTAATCACGACTCTTCTCGATCTTGATCTTTAATATTTTCAACAACTTTAGTAAAAATAACTATTTTTTATATTAACGGCATGAATAATCATAAAAAAATGTAATTAGATGACTGTATAAAATATTTTACATTGTTAGAGCATCAAAATTTAAAAAAAAATTATAGACTAATCTAATGCAAGTTAATTAATTTGGAAGATCAATTTGATTCATATGATGAAATTACTTTTCCAGAAACTCTAAAGAACCATAGTTTTTAGTAATTTTAGCCATTATTTGACCGTACAAATATTAAATTGACTTAAATAAATAAATTTTACAAATTTATGTGTGCAAATTTAAAAAAATTTGAGTACAAATAATATTGATTTATGTATGCAAAAATAAATATAGGTGCAAATTATATGTTTCTTATGTGCAAACACCTACAAATATAGGACAAACTATTGTTACCAAATATTGGTTGAAAATAATAATATTTGCTATCACGTAACATTGCTGATTACTTTTATTTGTAATTAATTTAGCATCAAATAAGGTTTCAAAATTTATTTTTATGATTAATAAAATATCAACTATATTAGGTATACATACAAAATTAATTAGAAAATTAATTATTGGTATAAAATATATGTTAAAATACAAAATATATATTAAAAATAAATCAAACAATATATGCAAATATATAAAATTGAGTTAGTAACTAATTTTTTTGTTTAGAATTTTTGTAAAAAAAGAAACATAAAAGGGGAAAAAGGAAGAATGTTCAAAAATGGAGCTAAGTATTAACCAGTTAAGCAATGCACTTTACATGGAAGATTCATTCAACAGTTTTCTGAAGCGCACATGGTTAAAAGAAACCAACCGTTTTCATGTGGTTGCTGTTTCAAATCCCAAGATAACTGCCTATAAAAAAAAGAGGTCCAAACTATACATAGTTTTTGCTGTCACATAAGCTTTTTAAATCATCCATATTCTCCCATCCATCATGCGGATGCATTGAACAAGACTTACATTTTAGTTGTATTTAGTTGCTTATCATCATAAAATATCAACTTAATTACATCCAAAATACTAGACATTAAGAATTCAATAATTACAAATAAGAGGTAATGACCAAATCAGTACTCAAAAGATTCAAACGCTGACATTTTGGTACCTCATTATTGTTATTGACAAAATGGTCCTTACAAAATTTTTAAATTTGACAAGCGTACCCACGAGTTCGCCGGAGCACATCTCTGACAAGTATAGTGCTGACATGGCCATTACATTTTGATGACATGGCAACCCCCCCAACCCACCCTACTTCCTTTCTTCCTTTCCAACGCACTTCTCCTTCTCCTTCCCCCTCCCCAACGCACTCCCCCCTTCCCCTTTCCGAATGCACTCTCCCCCCTCCCCAGTCCTAATCCTTCCCTCCCCCTTCCTAACCCTAATCTCCCATCCCCAACGCACTTCCCTCCTCCTTAATAAAAATCTCCCTTTCTGAACCCTAATTCCCTTCCTTTGCCCCTTTGAATTCTAATCCCCTTCCCAACACAGTGTCTCACACTCTCAATTCACTTTCCCCCAAAACAGCAGTGGAGCTCAACCTTCTCAGTCTTAAAGAGCTAGTGTCATCGACACCGCACTGTCGCCATCTCGTCGTCGGGTCTTCTGTGTCCGCCAGTGTCGTCTATCTCCTTCGTGGCATTGCATTGTCTGTGCGCCTCCACTGTTGTCGCCTTCACTGCTTGAATCTGCTTGCTGCTAGCCCCCAGTCGCTGCCATGCCTCCTCTGTATGGGTTCCATCTTGGCTCCATCGTGCCCTCTCTGTGTCTGGTGTTCTTCTTCTATTCTTGCTTTGGTGGTGTTGTATTAAGTTTTATTTTATTTTATTTTATTTTGATTATTGTATATGAATTTGTTTGTTTTCTCTGAGTTTTATTGTTATTAATTTTTTTGAATGATAATTTAACCTAAAAATTGGGACAATTCATGATTTGGGGCAATTCTGTTGATGTTGAGGTTGTTGTTGCTGTGAATGGTGGTGTTGAGGGAGGGAGAGGGGAGTGTGCGTTGGGGAAGGGGGAGTGGTGGAGATTATTATTGCTGTTGATATTAAGGCTATTGTTACTGCAAGTGGTGGGGTTGAGGGAGGGAGGGGTAGTGTGTGTTGGAGAGGGAGAGTGGTGGAGGTTATTGTTGCTGTTGATGTTAAAGTTGTTGTTGTGAATGGTGGTGTTGAGGGAGAAAGGGGAAGTGTACGTTAGGGAATGGGCTGTGATACGGCGGGGACTACGATGGGGAAGAAGTGTGCGTTGGGGACGGGACTGCGACAGGGAGGGAGAGGGAAGGGGAGGGAGTATGCGTTGGGGAGGGAACTTTGGGGATGGTTTGCCAAATCACCAAAATATGGTGGCCACATTAGCATTGTGCTTGCCGGAAATTTGCTCCGGCGAGCTTGGAGGCACGCTTGTCAAATTTTAAAATCTTTTAAGGATCATTTTGTTAATAATAATAGTGA
Organism: Arachis hypogaea; assembly: GCF_003086295.3. Classification (NCBI taxonomy): domain Eukaryota; kingdom Viridiplantae; phylum Streptophyta; class Magnoliopsida; order Fabales; family Fabaceae; genus Arachis; species Arachis hypogaea. The sequence goes on along the minus strand of NC_092047.1, from coordinate 68,254,322 downwards.
GGTACCAAAATGTCAGCGTTTGAATCTTTCGAGTACTGATTTGGTCATTACCTCTTACAAATAAATATAGAGTTTAGTTATTATATGTTGTCATTAAAAATATCCGTTTAGATTACGATTAAAAAAATGTTTTTAATATATTTATTTTATATTTACTAACAAAATATATTTCAAATTTTTTATTACATGTTAGCTAAATCTAAATATATAATACTTTGATAGGATGCTGCCACATGTTTCTCAGCAGGCGAAAGTTTAGATTAGCTACGGTATTTTTTTGAGGCCAGTTTTCATAATTGTGGAGTTGAAAGTGAATGTTCATGCCTGCTTTTCTAATTTTTGAGAAGCATCTAGAATATTTTATTATCGAAGAAGTTCTTCTCTGAGTACTAATTAATTTGCTATCCAATTTTGGTGCTCGAGTGGTCTGGTCCATCATGTGTTTTCACAAAGGAACACGTGATTGATTGCTTTTTTTTCCTTCAATGTGGGTTATTTAGATAACCAAAAATGAGGCCATATTTGAGAATTAAGGACAGTTTTAATAATATTACAGTGGAGCAGACTCACTACTTTTAGATGTCTATTAATTGCTTATGACATTGGATACCAGACTTAAGGTGTTGGTGTTTTTGTTACACATACTTTCATCATTTAGCATCTTTGTTTTATGATGTTGAGTTCACATCTGAATTATATTGTTGATACTTGGAAAATACAATATTGACATGCTCAATCACTGAAATGTGCTGGCTTCACAATTAACACTCAAGTGACGCAACAAGTCGACATAGCCCTTTGTTGCAAACCCATCCTGAAATGTCCATTTCCAATTTTCCATTATTGATCTATGCATAACACATATATATTGAGACAGAACAACCAAGAATAAGAACATGGAGAAAAGGCAATGCCATTCTGATGAACATATGTTATCTTGACACCTTAAAGATTTGTTTTTCTCTAGAAGGTTCAAAAGATTATGATTTTAATTGTCCAAGTTTTAAAATGGACATCTGGTTTATTTCCTTGTGAAAAATCGTTTGCACAATAAGAAAAATGTTAAATATTGTCGAATTTAGTATTACACGTTAATGGCGGTTTTATCGTCAAATTTATCGGTAGCGTAGGCATCAAATTCGTCGGGTGAAAGTATTACCGGCGGATTTTGGTTTCCAATGGTAAATTCGCCCATAATAATTTGAGAAAAAAAATAAAAAAAAAATAGATGTGAAAGGTAGGGGTGGATTTACTGGCGGATTTATTTAGTGGACGTTACTTTTTAACGAACTTAAATGCGTTACTGTCGAATTTATCCGTTGGTAAATTCGATGGTAAGGATGCGCTAAATTCAAAATACACGGCCCTCCTCCTCACTTTCGAATACCCCTTCTCTCTCCACCACTCTCCTCTCTCTTTCTCTTTTCTCTCTCTACCATTGACAACCTCATTCGGTTACCCTCCGCTAGCGCCAACCACCTCCATTCTCCTCCTGTATGGACTCGACTTGATTTTATTTTGTCGCCTGAAACAGAGCTGCTTTGTTTGTCTCTGTCACCATTAGAGTCGTTGTCGTTGTTGTTCCCTCTATTGTCGGAGCTACGTCTCTCCCCCCTCCCCCTCCTTTAGGTAGGTTGCTCTCGTCCCTCTTCCTATTCAATCCACGTTTTTATTTCAATTTAAATGAAAATATCCTAACCTCTTTTTGAACCTTAACCCTACTTCTTCCACTCCTCAAACATGGAGTCTCCGATTTCACTTTCAATACTTACAAACTGGTACTTTTGATTTCGTTTTCAACTCTAAATTTTAATAAGTTAATTAATTTTTATTTGGATTGGTCTTATTAGTGGGGTTGGAGGTGCCGTGCAAAATTGGTTGTGCGTGGCTGTTCATTGGACCCTCTCATTGGTCTCTCTGAAGAGGTTACTCAAGATGTAATTGGCATTCCAGAGTGCAAAGATGCATAATTCAGTTATTTTCTTCACATGATTCAATTTTATTAACGCGTGTTTGTGTTCTTTCTTTATTATTATAAATAATAAATTTTATTTTAGTGTTCTTATTCTTTGACATGAAATTATTCTAAGTAAGTTTTCTGTGTGTTGTGATTTTTTGTGCAGCTCATTATCCTAATCTTAATGCTACTTGATGCATGAGCATCATTTGATAGTTTTCTTGTTAATTATATCAATGATGATAATGATTCTTCACTATTTCTTCACTACTTCTCTTATATGTTTTGTAGGAGATTAGTGAAGATTTGCTTTATAAAAGAAAAAAACTAGAGAAGAAAAAACAGAGGAGGAGGACACAAGCAGAGACGTGGCACGTAGGGGAGCAACGTCCCATGTTGGGCCAACCTCCAGAGACCACAACTTTCTCCTCAATGAAGACGCCGCACGTGTGGGAGCTCACATCCCAACTTCTTCCTCAATGACCCTGAATTTATTACAATCACATAATAAATGGATATGATGAATGCCTGTCCTATTGGATGTGATACCACTCATTGGTTCAACTGCTAATCAGACACATCCTTTCGGATGTTGCCTTTTTGCCATGCCCCTAGGATATAGTGTCTGATAAACCCATATTTTATGATATATATTGTGCTCAATTTAAGTGATTTATTCAACCCTTCACCCACTTATTTATGTAAATTGCATGGTTTTACTTTCCCTTCCTTATTATGTGATATATGTGAAAAACATGTTTCCTATGCTTTAAAATAATTATTTTAATTACCTTTTATTACCATTCGATGCCATGATTTGTGTGTTGAGTAGTTTCAGATCTTCTAAGGCAAGGAATGACTTAAAGGATGGAAAGGAAACATACAAAAATGGAAGGAAAGCACAAAATGGAGTTTTTGAAGAAACTGGCAGCGACGCGAACGCATGGACGACGCGGTCGCATGCCTAGCGCAAAAAGGGCAGCGACGCGAACGCGTGACTGACGCGGACGCGAACCTTAAGCAGAACGCAGATGACGCATACGCGTGACCGAAGCGGACGCGTGACAGACGCCACGCACCAGAAACTGCAGAAAACGCTCCCAGCGATTTCTGAAACCCTTTTTGGCCCAGATCCAAGTCCAGAAGGCACAAATTAGAGGTTATAAAGTGGGGGAATGCATCCATTAATAAGGAGGGCCTTGAATTATTTACTTTTCATAGTTTAGATGTAGTTTTTAGAGAGAGAGGTTCTCTCCTCTCTCTTAGGTTTTAGGATTAGGATTCCTCTTAAGGATTTAGAATTTCAACTCTTCATCAGGTTCAGTATTTCTTTTACTTTATATTTCTCTTTTACTTTCAGATACTTTAATGCTATCCTTTAATTACTTATGTTGCCAGATTGGCTTATGAATTCTTTATGTTTAGATTGATTTTCTCTTATTTAATGCAATTGAGGTATTTCAGATCTAAGATTCTTATTTAGCTTTTTACATTATTGGCTTTAATTGATTAACTGGAAGCTCTTGAGTTATCAACTATCCGTGATTGGTTGTTATGTCGGCTAATTGACTGGTATTCCACTAACTCTAGTCTTTCCTTAGGAGTTGGCTAGGACTTGGGAATCTAACTAATTAGTTTACTTGACTTTCCCTTGCTTTCATAAGGGTTAACTAAGTGGGATTAACTTCCATTCTCATAGGAGTAATTAGGATAGGACTTCCGAACTTTCATACCTTACCAAGAGTTTATTTTACAGTTATTTATTTATTTTATTTGTCATTTAAATTACTTGTCCCTTACTTTCAAAACCCCCCAATTTATAAAACTCATAACCATTAATAAGAACATACCTCCTTGCAGTTTCTTGAGAAGACGACCCGAGGTTTAAATACTTCGGTTATCAATTTTAAAGGGGTTTGTTACTTGTGACAACCAAAACATTTGTACAAAAAGATTTTCTGTTGGTTTAGAAGCTATACTTACAACGCGATCATATTTTTATATTTCTTTACCGATAGAAAAACCGATCGTCAAAATGGCGCCGTTGCCGGGGAGCTGCAAACGTGTGCCTTATTATTGGTTATTGTAAATATTTTTCTTTTACTTGTTTATTTGTTTTTGTTTTCTCCTTTTATTTCCATTAGCTACTATGAATTCTCACCCCTCTCGCTTTGACTTTGGTTCTAATATTGTTGAAGGGAACGAAAGCTATAGCAGGAACATGCATCAAGGTCAGAGCAATCAAAGATGGATGGAGCCAAGAGGATCTGATCAACCCTTTAGGCAACAACACCCTCCAAGATATCATGGACGAGGACCAATACAATGCATACCAAGCTAACAGACATGGTGGACCCCCTTGTAATTACCGACAAGTCCCACCCTGTGCTTATAGACCATCCTCTCAACGTAGCTTTGAACCACCACACTCACAAGTTCCTTTTCACCATTCACCACTGTATGACCCTTATCCACCACAATCCCAATCCAATTACTCCCAAGAACCACCACATTATTATTTTAAACCCTCTCCCCCAACCAATGAACCCTCATACCCACCCCAACCTCCAATGAATGACAAACTTCGTGTTCTTCTTCAAGGGCAAGCAAGGATACAAAAGGGTGTACTGGAACTCACTACATCCTTAACTGAGGTAGTAAATATAATAGCCTCTCGACATCTGAGAACTCAAAGTACTCCCATCGCTACATGTGGAGAATCAAAGGATGAGCGTAGCATGAAGGAAATACTAGAAACTTCGGTGGACAATGAGGAGCATGGCTTTGTATTGGAACAAGTAGAGGAAGCCATGATAGCTGTAGAGGAAGAAGTGGTTGACGGTTTAGAAGATGCTGAACCTCCATGGGAATCAGGAACTGTAAAGGATTCCGCTGAGAAGTCCGAAATTAATGACAAAGAGGACAGTGCACAACCTCTAATGCATATACCTTGTGAAAAATTGGACGGAACAGACCAAGAAGTTGATTCCATGGGCAGTGATGATCATGAATCAAGCTCTCCTAGTCATGAACTCACATCCACAACTGAATTCCTTGAGCCTGAAGAACCTTATCCAAGTGAATACGAAGATGACGTCGAGGTAGATTTCTCTCAACCTCCAACGCATGACTTAAGTGATGAGGAAGACATAGAAGAGTTTGATCAGGGCGCAGTTGCAGTTGAAGAGTTTTGCAAAGAAGTGGAGGAATTCACAGAAGAATACAAGGGAGTAGAGCTTACAAAACCACTGAAAACACCTATCCCAAGGCCATTACCACCTAATACAAGCTTCAAGTGGGTACAATCCTTAACCTTTATCTTTACTTTTCCACTTGCATATGGTTTGCTTGAAACAGATGGCCAGCTTAGAGCTCTCTGCGGCTTTAAGAGTAAGAAGGAAATGGCTCGCACTCAGAGCTGGTGTACAAGATTCAATAAGGTTCCGCGCTTCGATTCGAAGTGCAAGGATTGGTATCAAGTTATATTGAATGGGTCTTGGAAGACGTTTGGTCATCTTAGTGAGAACACAATTTCTAAACCGCCTGGATGGAAAAATATAGATCAAGACAAAGGCGGATTTAAAAACGAAGTTTGGGATCCTGGAATCTATTCTGACATCCGTCACCCCGGGAACCTGAGAACCTGTTTGAAGCTGCTCAACAGCTTTACATGCCTAGTTTGGGACCCTGGAGGCTGTTGGCATTCCAAACATTGGTGGAGATTTCTGGATGAATTTAAGCATAAGCCACCATAACAGGAAGCTCATCCAATGTCCAATTTAAGGACTTTAACTAAAAGTGCTAGGTGGGAGACAACCCACCCTCGTATGGTCGTTTCTTTTTCAATTTTTATTTCGTATTGTTTGTTTTTATGTTATATTATTTTTATTGAACCTAGATGTTATTTGTAGCATTTGCATTAGCATTGCATACTGCATAATTGCATATTTGCATATAAAATTTTTTTTTGCACGACGCGTCCGCATCACCAGTGCATTAGGAAGAAAAGGAAAGTGAATAGAAAGTCACGCGAAAGCGTGGTTGGAGGCGTGCCTTTGGCACAAATTGTCCCATGCGACCGCATCGCTAAAGCGTTCGCGTCAGTTGCGAAAACTACCTCCCGCGCGTTCGCATCAATCACGAGGACGCGTGATCTGGAAATTGGAGTAAAAATCCAACGCCCAGAAATCCGGGCTGGAATCGTGTGGCTGGTGTACGTTTAGCACAAAACGGCCCACGCGTTCGCGTCCCTGACGCGAACGCGTCGCTTGCAAAACACCCATCCCACGCGAAAGCGTGAGCGACGCGTTCGCGTCGCGTGGATATTATGGCACCCCAATACATACAGAGAGTTGCGCTGAAACGACGCTGGAATTGTGCGTTTAGCACAATTTCCAGCGACGCGGTCGCGTGCCTCACGCGACCGCGTCATTCATCCTTTTACCCATTCCATGCGATCGCATCACTCACGCGATCGCGTCAACCCCATTCCACCCTAGCCACACGATCGCATGCTCCACGCGTTCGCGTTGATTCAAAATCCCTAACCCAACCACGCGAAACCCTATTCCCCCCTCGCATCACCATTCTCCTTCCCCAACCCCCTCTGCTCTCTCTTCCTCCTTCCTCTGCACCCATCACCACCGCCAACCACCCCTGACCGCTGCCCCAGCGCCAACCACCCAGATCCACCGCGATGCCCACCCTCCTTCTTCTTTCTCCCCTCCTTCTCTTTCCTTCTCTTCTCCCCCTCCGCCACTGCCCCCCACCACGGCCGAACCACCACCGCCCGCCCCCAGCACTGCCTCCCACCATCACAACCACCCTCCGCCCCACAACCCTCGAACCCTTCTTCCTTCCCCTCCCTGAACCCCAACCCTAACCCAGCCCCACCAAACCATCCCTGCCGCCACCACGGTTCGCCGCCGCGACGCCCTACGTCATCGCCGCGTTGCCGCCACTACCACCCCACTCCCACCATCTCTCTTAGTTCCATACTTGTGCCTCTAACCACCAGGTTCCGCCGAACGCCACTTTTCTTTCATTCGTAGTTAGTTGCATTTTTTTCGGTTTATGTTCAAAATTAGGCTAGTTAGAGATGCATGTTTGTAGTGGATTCTAGGTGGTTAGGTAGCCAGGATGTGGTTAGTGGATTTAGGCCTGATAATTGCGCTGTTCTTGCTCCTTGTTTTATCAATTTCACAATTCTGATTTTGCTGTGATGATCGTATTGTTCATATGCTGTTCTTCACTGTTTCTTGCTGCTTTTACACTGCCCTTTCATGTTCATATTACTTGTGTCTATTTGCAGCTTTATTTTAATTTATATGAACTATTCTGCTTGCTGTTTATTACCCGGGAACATCTAATTTTAGCCGGAATGCTGCCCAACTTTCTGCAAATTGTTTTGATTTTCATTCATGTTTTGGTTTTGACAATTTGAATTCTGCATTACTTAGCTTTTACCAAATCAATTCATGAATGCACGGGCCAGCATTCTTATTCCTTTCGATTTCCTGGTTGATAAATTGCACTATTGATAATTCGATTTTAATTTTTGCTATTTTTATATCTTTATGAATCATCATCAATAACCTCATATTTTTGAATATGAGTTGCCTAGTCTTTAAATTTATGAATTTCTTGTTACTTAGGAAACATTTATCAATGCCACTTCCTTTAACTTTCTTTCTCCGAACTTACTGCTTTCCACTTTTTCACTTTTTAACCACTTTTAACTTTCTAACTTCTCCCTTTGCCTTTTTACTAACTCCTTCAACTTTTTAACTCATGGCATGATTATTGTTTTTCCTAATTAACAGGTATTCTACTTATAATATATTTTGGATTGTGATTTCTCGTCTCAGCTTTTTAACTCCGAAACAATCCAAAATGCACAATTATTCAACTCATTTCATAATTCTACTGCTCTTTTGTCACTATGTGCTTATCTTGTTAATTGCCTACTTGTTTTCCTATTTTTATTCTTCAATTATATCCTAGATTTCTATTTTTCAGGATGTCTGACCCTCAGTGCAAGGGAAAAGGCAAAGCCACCACTGGTAAAAGGAAAAGAGGTGAATCTTCTATGTCTATCTTGGACATTATGCATGATGACTCCTGGCGGGAAAAGCACTTTACCTCGCAGGAGAAGGCTGACCAGCTCCTCCCTGCCAATGATCCCACTAAATTTGCAAACAGATACTGTGAGCTAAAGTATCTAGTGTTTTCCACCTCCAGAAACCTGTACCTGGAGAGGACTCTGAAAATTCCAGAAGAACTACAGCAGTACACCTCCGATCAGATCAAACAGAGAGGCTGGTTCTTCTTGGAGAGAAACTTGACAGAGATCAATGCTTCTTGGGTAAGAGAGTTTTACTGCAACTATTTCAAGACTTCTCTGGATGCAGTGCACCTCAGAGGGAAGCAGATACTGGTCACTGAAGAGGCCATTGAGGATATTCTGCAGCTTCAGCCTAAGTCAGATCAGCCTAACGGTTACCAAAAGGCTGAAGAGGACATGCACTTTCTGAGATTTGACTGGGATGCTGTCAAGCAGAGGATAGCCCTTGATCCTACTGTCCCCTGGGTCATGGGAAAGAACACAACAATGCCTAAGGGAATCAAGCTGATGTATCTGAATGATGAGGCTCGACTCTAGCACCAGATCCTGAGCAACTTTGTTATGCCGAGCACTCATGAGACGGAGTTGCCTGCTGCTATGATCACCCTCCTCTGGTGTGTGATGGAGGGTAAGGACCTGTATCTTCCACGATTCATCCGGTATTACATGGCCAGGGTCCATGTCAAAGGCACTCTCCCTTTCCCATATCTGATTACCCAGCTCGGCTGTCGAGCTGACGTGCCTTGGGAGCTGGCTGATGCGAAGCCGACTGCTACAGACTGCAAGAAGATCATTCCTCACAGCAGGAAGTTTCTGGCTTTAGGCTACAGACCTCCATTCCTTACTGCTTCTGATGAGACAGCCACGCCTTCAGCTGCCCTTTCTTCTTCCACTACTGCACCAGCCACACCCACTGCACCTCCACTTGCCTCAGAGCCCATTTACCACCTCGTGCACCGCTTATTTCAGTAGCTGGACCAGATGGAGCGCCCAATCGGCGACGATATGAAAGATCTGAGTGTCGCAACAAGCGACGCTATGAGCACCTTAAGTTGATGATCCGATCTGGTGGCGACTTCCCCTCCGAGCCTGACACACCATCAGAGACATCTGAGGAGGAGGCAGAGGAGCATGAGGAGGAGACCCATCCACAGAGAGAAGCTGAGCAGGCAGGCTCAAAGCAGGCTGCGCCACAGCAGGAGGAGCTACACCAGATACGGGCCGCAGATCCAGAGATTCCTATCCAGTCAGAGCCTCCACTGCAGCAGACAGATCCTCCTACCCTCATCCAGTCTGCAGACCCTCAGTCCACCACAGAGACTCTAGTAGCCCATCCTTTCGGTGATGACACCCCTTCACACCCAGCTTGAGTGAGCATCGAGGACGATGCTTTATTTTAAGTGTGGAGAGGTAGCCATCCCTGACATATCTTTTTGGTGAATCACTACAGACTCTTTTTATATTATTTTGTTTATTTTTCTGTATTTTTATCTTTTTGTTTATTTTTCAGTACTTGTACACTATTCTTTTGCTGTATTTTTACTCTATTTCTGCATTTTGCACTTTAGTTTATACCTTAGCCAGTTAGTTTAGTTGCAATTCTAACTTATTAGTTATAGAAAATGTGGATTAATTAGTATAGTTTACCCTTTTAGCATATGATAGTTTGGTTTAAATTGAAAATAAAAGGAAGTAAACTAGAAACTCTAGTAAATCAAAATAATCCACACACCTTGTATATATAGCATTACATGTTAGTTAGTTAACAACATTTCATCAAGGAACAACACTAAAACTTTAAAGGCACCCTAAAATTTACATTGAGAATAATAGGAACTCTTAATTTTTACTTGCATGACATGTACAACTGATATATGTTTTTTGAGCTGGAGAACACACAGCCTGTGAGTCTTGAGCTTAATTGTATGGTTACATTCAAACCATAATTTTATTCCTGTGTGTTTTGCCCTTCTTTTTCATTCTGATGTTCTTTACTTTGTTTTAATCTATATGTCCAATTATAGAATATAGATACATACCAAGAAAGTGATTGAGGCCATCATTGGAATTTTTTCTCACTTATCCCAAATTAGCCTACCTTTTACATCACCCTTGTTAGCCCCCTTGAGCTTTTTAAATCCCCTCCTGTTCTATAAACCACATTACTAGCCTTAAGCAGAAAGACAAAATAAAAATCCCAAGTTGAATCTTTGGTTAGCTTAAGATAGAAATTGTGTATTGCTTAAGTGTGGGGAATTTTTATGGGAACATGGGATGATAGAAACAAAGTAGGAATAAAAAAAAAAGAATAATATGTTTCAAAATAAAAATTTGGGATGCATGCTCATGTGAAATTAAAGCAATTGAATTGCTATGTGCATTGAAAAAAAATTTATTTATATTTAAATAAAGGAGATACAAATATTTCCCAATTGCAAAATAAAAAGAATCAATGCACATGGGACAAAGTTAAATTTAATGCATGAGTTTGCACTACAAAATGGAAAAATTTGGGCAAATAGGTTAAGAAACTTTGATTTATAAAATATGTATGTTAGGTGAGATCTTAGACCAATCAAGGATTCACTTATTAGCTCACTTAGCCTTATACATATATCCTTACCTTTACCTTGGCCCCATTACAACCTTGAAAAGACCTCATGATTTTTGTATGTCTGTATTCTATAATTGTTGATTGGTTAGATGAAGAACAAAGTTATAGAAAGTAAGGATAAAAAGAAGAATAGAGTGATTAACCCAATAAACACTGAGTGACTAGAGAGTAAACACAAAATCCAGTGAGGGTTCAATAGCTCATCACCATATATTTCTGCTTAAATTGTTAATTGTCTTGCAAGTTTGTAAAATATTTTTACCCATCTCAATTGTAAAATTGCTTTAACATTATCTAGTGTTTGGCTATGTGACGGGTCCCCCAAGGGTGTATTGGTAAAGATTTTCTTCAATAAGATCGCGTTGCAAGTATAGCTCTACCAACAACAATCCTCGGGTGTCAAATTTAGAAGAGGGATTTGGTTGTCACAAGTTCAACCCCAATAGAAATAACCGAAGAATTCAAACCTCGGGTCGTCTCACAAGGAATGGGCAAACATGTGCTTCAACATTGGTTAGAAATCCGGGGTTGTGAGTTATGAGCATGAAAATAAATGGAAATCTTAACAAGCAAGTAATCTTAAATTGTAACAAATTAATTCAATTAACTAAGCGAAACATGAGCAATTCCAATAAACAAGTAACATTCCAATTAATTCTATTATAAACCAAACAAGTAACTATAACTAAGGCAAATAGTTGAGAAATTTGGTTTTCAAATATGAATAATAAAAGCAACTCTTGGCTAGGCATGGGAATTGAGGTCACCATCCTTGTCTAACAACCATATCTTGACAATTATGAGGAACCAAGCTCATTAAGTCTACTTCCAAAAGTCTTAAGTACGTAATATCTACTCCTAGACTTGAAGTACGTCAAATGGCTTTGATCACATCAACCCATAAGTCCCAACCTACCTACTAATTAGATTAGTAGTGGGTTGGCGTCAATGAGTATCAAATTGACCACTAAGGGCTCCCAAATCATCAAATCCATTAGACCCAATGACTCAAGTTTATCCAATTCCCTTGACCTAGGCTAAGAGTGAAGGAAACTACTCCATAATCAAAGTAAACAATTCATCAAATACATGGTAAGCATTAACAAAAGACATGTTCAAAATAGCAATCAAATTGAAATCTACAAGTACCCACTAACAATTATCAACATACAATCATCCAAACAACAAAACTAAACATAGAAATCATCAATGTAACATCAACAAGTCAAGATTCACAACATTCATGAAATGGGTATAAAATGACAATTAACACGGATTCATAAAACTATCACTAGATATAAGCAAAATTGTAACAAGGAATTCAAATTGAACAATTAAAACTAGTAATTAACAAAATCCAATTCACAATCCAACAAGAGAAGATCGAATTGAAACTAGATCTAGAGAGGAACAAGGGTTTCTCTCTCTAGGATAACCAAAGAAAACCAAAAACTAGCTAAAATTGTGTCTTAGTGTAAAAATGATTGATCCTCCCTTTCTCCCTAGCATCCTTGGGTCTTTTCCATGCAGAAATAGCTTGAAATTGGCCTGATGAGCCTCAGAAATCGCCAGGCATGATTTCCTTTAATGAGGTCACGTGCAGCTTCCCACGCGTGCGCGCCATGCGTACGCGCGCGCCGATTGCTTTTGCGATCCACGCGTGCGCACCAAGTGCGCGTGCGCGTTGATAGGAATTTTTTGATCCAGGCGGATGCATCCATCCTTGCGCGCCGCTTCCAGCCAACCTCATCCACGTGTGCGCATGGAGTGCGTGGGTGCGCCGATGCTGCTTCTCCCAAGATTTCAATTCTTCATGTTCCTCCCTTTTTGTACATGCTTTCTCCCTCTCTTCTAAGTCATTCCTACCCTATAATTCCTGAAATTACTCAACAAATACATCATGGCATCGAATGGAAATAGAAGAGGATTAAAATATGGCAATTTTAAGGCAAAATAAGCATGTTTTCCATCATGGAGCAATATTGAGAAGTGAACACAAAACTATGCATTTCTTGCGAATAAGTGTGAGAAATATTGATAAAATCCCCCAAAATAAGCACAAGATAAACCACAAAATCGGGGTTTATCAAATCTCCTCACACTTAAACCAAGCATGTCCTCATGCTTAAAATAAAAAGACCAAAGATCATGGTGAGAAAGGGTTTATGAAATGCAAACTATCTAAATGGATGCATGCAACTAATGTAAAATCATCTACCTACTTGGTCAAGAGTTAATCTATCCTCCAAGAATACATGTGAGCATATAGGGTGAAAATAGTATGTAATTCATGAATCCTACCAAATTGAATACCACTAAGGAGTGCATATGACTTGCTAAACAAATGCTTGTGAAAGCCGGGAACAAGCATTGAGCGTCGAACCCTCACCGGAAGTGTATCCGCTCTATTCACTCAAGTGTATAGGGTTCGTCACTCAATCTTCTCCTAATCATGCTTTCCAAGATTTGTCTTTCATCTAACAATCAACAATTACTTAATGCATGCTTACAAGTATCATGAGGTCTTATTCATGGGTTGTAACGGGGCTAGGGTGAAGGTAAGGATGTATATGGCCAAGTGGGCTTAAAATTTGAGTCCTTGATCAACCTAGGATCCACTAGACACATAGAATAATCTATACTACTACAATACATTACCTAGCTACCCTTGACTTTTACTCTTTTTGCATACTCATGCATTCTTTCCAATTCACACCCATATGCATTGTTTTTGTTACTTTATCTTGGGGCATCTTTGTCCCCTTTCATTGCTTTCTCTCTTCTCTTTTTTTTTGTTTTTTTATTATTATCCCCTTTTCTTGGGGTTTCTTTGTGAACAAAAGTTTCAATGCATACATTTTAATCATTCAACACATGAGTATGTTTCCAAATCCTAGAATTTCTAATTACACTACAATTACACACCTATATATCTATCCTAATTCCCCAAGTATACCTTCCTATTTGAATGATACACATCCTAACTTACCTAAGCTAATCAAGGATCCAAATTCAGAGACATTCATGGTTTTTCACTTAGGGCTGTTGATGTGCTCTATCTAAGAACAAAAAGGGGGTTTATCATAGGCTCAAAATTGGTTAGCAATGGTAGATAAGAGGGTTAAGGCCATTTGGGAAAAGTGACTATTGAAATGATGGCCTCAATCATGTAATTGCATTCATACACAAAGCAATGGACATATATAATCAGACAAAGCAAGGATCACAATCATAGAGAGAGATATGCACACAAGAATGGAAATAATGGTTAGAAGATGTAACCATGCAATAGGCTCAAAATTTTCATGCTTGTGTTCTTAGCTCAATCACTATGTTCCAAAATACATTCTTAAAGCAAGTTTACTGCAAAAAAAAAATTCAGAATTTTGGTAGGTCACCCAAAACATAGTTTCTTGGAAAGGAAGTTATTATTTTGACCAAGTAACTCTATAGAAACTAACTATCATGCAAAGGGTATTTACAAGCAAAACTAACTACACACGCAATATACTAACTTCTAAGCAAAAATAAATCCATGGGTATCGAAGGGAAGAGATTGTTACCAATGGAGATCAGTCGAACGACCTCCCCACACTTTAGAAATTAGCACGGTCCTCCGTGCTACGAATAATACGCAAGGGAAGGTCGGGACCGGAACCTTTACTATCCCCTTCATCAGAACTCCCATCACTTGGGTTTGAGGTAGATGCGAATATTTCGGGTTCCTCCATGCTAGGGGTAACACAACGCAGAAGCTTCTTAATGTAAGTATATCGGCGGTGGTTGCGCCGCTCATATCTATCAAGCTTCCGGTGAAGATCTTCTATCCTTTGATGTGTGGATCTCACTGGTGGCAATGATGAGCTAGAAGGAAAAAGAAGTGGCGGGGCTATGTCGAGGCTTGGTTTGTTCATGGGAAGGTGTAGGTATTTTTCACTTGGGACCACATCGCCCTTAGCCGGAACTATAATCTTTTTGTCCTTGGCTTCCCAAGAAACACCCGCAGCAGTAACTAGATCAGATACCAATGCTGGAAATGATAAATTACCCCGGTCGTGAACTTGACTCATCGCTTGCTTGACAAGAAGTGGAATGTTCACCGGCTTCTCCATGAGAACACACCAAACAAGCAAGGCGAGGTCTGCCGTGAGGGACGACTTGTGAGTGCTAGGTAGCACATAGTGAGATAGGATCTGGGCCCAAGCTCTAGCTTCCACAGTGAGGAAGTGAGCGTCAATGCTCTTGGGCCTCATCCACAGTCGACCATGGATCCAAAATGCCTCTGGTTCAGCAATGACTCGGAGGATCGAGTCCCAATTGAATCCAAACTTCTCTCGCTGACGTAAGACTTCTTGGTAGCCATCCATGTCACTTGATACCAGTAGAACATTAAGCACTTGCTGAATAGCCTCTTCTGAAACCGAGACTTGCTTCCGGCGCATGTATACCGATTGAAGAGAGGGAAGATGGTAGTTAGTGTAGAATTCTTTCACCCAAGAGAGGTTGATTTCCCTTGGTTTCCTCAAGAGAAACTTCCATCCTCGCTGTTCAATGCGGGGCAAAATATAAGGAGCAACCTTGTCCGGCGGAGCAAGTAGATGCTCAGGACGATAGTTCCTTACAGCTATGGAGGGGAACATAAGTTCATAGAAGCGGTTGGAGAACCTTGAAGAATCTTTCGCCAGTTTGCCCTTGTCATTCTCATCAATAGGAGCGGGTGTCTTCCCTTTTTTAGGTAGGGGTTTGGCTCCTAATGAAGAGCGCGCCTTAGAGTTTGACCTTTGGGGTGCCCTTTTTGCGGCCGGTTTCCTCGAAGCTATCTCCTTGCCTTTCTTGGTGGCCATCCTAAAAAGGAAGGGAAGGAAGGAAAACATTAAACCCAAGAATCAATTTGACAAAAACATGCAAGTGACTTGTAGTGCCCATTGTGAATGTAAAAGCAAGGGTCATGACACTTGGCATGGGATGCAAGAGGAAGTAAAGCATACAATGGCATGAGAAGAGTAATCTCAAGCATCCATAATAAAGAGCAAGTCATGTTCAATTAATATCTAATTGGCAAGTATGAACTTTAAGCACACAAATTAGACTCAATGCATTTAAGAGAAAGAAAGTGAACGAGGAAGGAGCACTAATTTGAAAGTATATGACTAAAATGAACCAAAATGGTATGTGTGCATTTCCTCGAACACTTGGCATGCAATAATCAAGCAATGAGCAATTATGAGATACTAAACCAATTCAAAGCCCAAAATGGAACATCAATCATCACATAAACATCACACACTGGCAAAGATAAGAAAAAAATGACAAAAGATCTATTAATGCAAATTAAGTTCAAATTCAACATCCATGGAGAAATAAGGAAAAAGGAAAAGTAAGCAAACAAAAAGAAAGAAACATCATCATGCAAGCAAAAGAGAAACTAAGTAAAGCAATAAGAAGCATCTAACTAGAAGAAATAATGCAAGAGAAAATGGAAGTAAAGAAATGGAAGAAGTGAAACCTTGAAAAGTATGAAGAAACAAGGTTGAATCTTCTTTTGTGAAGATGAGAGAGAAAATAGGGGAAGTGTAGTGCCACCGGAAAAGGAGGTTGTCGCCGGTGAGTGGCCGGAGACAGTGGTGGTGGGTTAGGGAAGAAGGAAGAAGAGAAGGAAAATGATGGAGGGAGAAGGAAAAGAAACTAAGAAAGAAAAGAGGTTGAGGGAGAAAGAAAACAGGACCAGGCGCGAAAGTATAAAACTGACTCACGCAACCGGCGCGCGCGCGCGCAAGGTGCACTGGCACATCGGTGAGGGTACTGGCAGAGGACGCGTACGCGTCAGTGGCGCTCGCGCGCGAGGGAAGTTGTGCCTCAGGCACAAAAGTGGCGCAAAGTTGGCTCAAGTCTCTGGTTTTTGTACCAGAGTGAAACAAGGAGGCAGGCGCGCGGACGCACACATTGCGCGGACGCGTGCTTGAGGTATTTCGCGACTGGCGCGGATGCGCACAACGCACGGACGCATCAGTTTTGGCACAGGGTTAGCCCAATTGTGGCACAACTCTCTGTTTTTTGTACCAGAGAGCCCACATATCTCCATCGGCGTGCGCGCGCACCGTGTGCTTGCACATCGATGGTTAAATTGCAATGGTGTGCGCAGAGGGCATGTACGCAAATGCGTGGGTGCCTGGCGCGAGTTGGGCACAAAGTGGGCATGACTCTCGGGTATTTGGCCCAAGAGTGGAATTGCGCTACCGGTGCGTCGGTGCCCTTCTTCAAAGAATTTTTTTTTTGTTTTCTTTATCTTTTTTCACATCCTATCTATATGAGCATCCTATCTATCCGATAAAATCAACAAAGCTAGCATTCCTATGCACTCAATCAATCATCAAGAGATCACAAAATTCACAAGAAACTAAGGATACAAATAAGATGGTATAAACAAGGAAGATCTTACCACAGTGGGGTGCCTCCCACCAAGCACTTTTCTTTAACGTCCTTAAGTTGGACGGTCCTTTTCTTAAGCTTCCTCTCTTCTTGGTGCATCCTCCAATATGTACACATCTAGCTCTTTTGGGGGCTTGTAACCATGATACTTCTTCACTCTATGTCCATTCACTTTAAAAGTTACTTCACTCTTGGGATCAAACAATTCCACCACTCCATAGGGCTTCATCTCCTTCACCTTGAAAGGTCCTTCCCATCTAGAGCGGAGCTTGCCAGGCATGAATCGGAGCCTTGAGTTGTAGAGGAGGACCTCATCACCTTCTTGAAAGTCCTTCTTCCGGATGTGATGGTCATGGAATGCTTTAGTCTTTTCCTTGTAGATTCGGGCATTCTCATATGACTCGTTGATAAACCACTATTTTATGGTTTATCTTGTGCTCAATTGAGTGGTTTTTATCAACTCTTTACCCACTTATTCATACTATTTGCATTGTTTTACGTTTTCCTTCCTGATTTTGTGCTATGATTGAAAACATGCTTCTTTAGCCTTTAAATTGCTTATTATTAATCCTCTCTTATTACCATTAGATGCCTTGATATGTGTGTTAAGTGATTTCAGAGTTTATAGGGCAGGAATGGCTTAGAGGATGGAAAGGAAGCATACAAAAATGGAAGAAATACAAGAAGTTTAAGGAACTGCAAAGCTATCAGCCTGACCTCTTTGCACTCAAACCCATAACTTTAGCTACAGAGGTCCAAACGATGCGGTTCTAGTTGCGTTGAAAAGCTAACGTCCGAGGCTTCGATTTGATATATAATATGCCATAGTTGCCCTGACGCTAGGCAATGCAAACGCGTGCTCCACGCGGACGCGTCGTAGTGACAAAAAATCAGCGTGTTTGAATTCGAAACTAGCGAATTCTGGGTTGTTTCTGACCCAGTTCTTGGCCCAGAAAACACAGATTAGAGGCTATAAAGTGGGAGGATGCATCCATTCATAATCATCAGCTCATAATTCATTTTTCATAATTTAGATGTAGTTTTTAGAGGGAGAGGTTCTCTCCTCTCTCTTAGGATTATGATTAGGATTTATATTAGGATTTAGGATTTCAACTTCTTCTCAGGTTCAATGTTCCTTTAATTTATTTTCTATTTTTATTCTATTACTTTAATTGTTATTTATCTTTTCAATTTGGCTTATGAACCATTCATGTTAGGATTTTTCTTAATTAATATAATTTGAGGTATTTCAGATTTATGATTTTTACTTAGCTTCTTATGTTCTTGGCTTTAATTTGATGAATTGATAAATTGGAGACCCTTGAGTTGGAAGACTCCAGAGTTAATTGGTGATTGGCTCTCTTGCCACTAACACTAATCCTTCCCAAGGGAGAGGATTAGGACTTGTGAATAGAAATTGGCTCCTAACTTAATTTTCCTTTATTTAGTAAAGGATAACCAAGTAGAACAACAACCAATTACCATTACACTTGGAAAATCCAACATGGATAGAACTTCCAATTAATCATTCTACCAGTCAAGGCTTCTTATTTATATATATTGCTTTAATTTATAACTATATCTGTGCCCATTGTCCAAACTCCAAATTTCTCAGAAAACTCATAATCAATAATAAATCATACTTCCCTGCAATTCCTTGAGAAGACGACCTGAGGTTTAAATACTCGGTTATCAATTTTATTGGGTTTGCTTAAGTGACAACCAAAACTTTTGTACGAAAGGATTTTTGTTAGTTTAGAAACTATACTTACAACGCGATTATATTTATGAATTTCTTTACTAGCAGAAATCTAATCGTCAAAATGGCGCCGTTGCCGGGGAATTGCAAACGTGTGCCTTATTATTGGTTATTGTAAATATTTGCTTATTGCTTGTTTATTTGTTTTAATTTTTGTTTTTAATTTTTTTTCTCTTTTTCATAAATTAAGAGGTTATTGCTTTTTATTTAGTTATTAAAAAATTTTTTTTTTCAAAAATTTGTTCTTGGTGTTCATCTTGATCTTCAAGTTATTCTTCATGTTCATCTTAATCTTCAAGTTGTTCTTAGTTGTTTTCTTCGTTTTGATCTAAAAATTTTAAGTTTAGTGTCATTTTATTATTTTTCTCTTTCTTATTAAATTCAAAAATTCAAAATTTAAAACTCAAATTTCAAATTTCAAATTTCAATTTTCAAAATTCAAATTAAAAAAAAAATTTAAAATTCAAATTTCAATTTTCAAAATTCAAATTTAAAAATTTAAAATTCAAAATTCAAATTTCAAAATTTAATTTTCAAAATTTAAATTTTAATAACCTTTTTAATTTAAAATTGTTTTTATTTTTGTTTTTAATTTGTATTTGCTACTATGAACTCTCACCCCTTTGGCTATGAGTCTGGTTACAATTATGTTGCAGGAAGAAGAAATTACAATGAAAACAGGTATCAAGGTTGGAACAATCAAAGATGGGAGGAGCCACAAGGATTTAATCAACCCTCTTGGCAACAACCCCCTCCAATGTACTATAACCAACAACCATTCTGTGATGCATACCAAAATGATGACTATAGTGGACCCCCTTGTAATTACCAACAAGGCCCACCATATGATTATGAACCGCCTCCTCAACATAGCTTTGGACCACCATACTCACAAGCCCCTTTCCACCATTCACCTCCATATGACCCTATTGATAAACCCATATTTTATGATATATTTTGTGCTCAAATTAAGTGATTTATTCAATCCTTCACTCACTTATTCATGAAAATTGCATAGTTTTACTTTCCCTTCCTTATTATGTGATGTATGTAAAAATAATTATTTTAATTACCCTTTACTTCCATTCGATGCTGTGATTCGTGTGTTGAGTAGTTTCAGATCTTCTAAGGCAGGAATGACTTAAAGGATGGAAAGAAAACATACAAAAATGGAAGAAAAGCACAAAACAGAGTTTTTGGAGAAACTGGCAGTGACGCGATCGCATAGACGACGCGGCCGCATGCCAGCGCAAAATGGCAGTGACGCGACCGCGTGATTGACGCGATTACGCGCCTTAAGCGAAACGCATATGACGCGGACACATGACTGAAGCAACCGCGTGATAAAGAAAACTCCAGATGACGCGACCGCGTGACCCACGCGGACGCGTGACAGAGGCCACACACCAGAAATTATAGAAAATGCTCTCAGCGATTTCTGAAGCCCTTTTTGGCCCAAATCCAAGTCCAGAAGGCACAGATCAGAGGTTATGAAGTGGGGGAATGCATCCATTCAGAGGAGAGTCTCCAATTATTCACTATTCATGATTTAGATGTAGTTTTTAGGGAGAGGTTCTCTGCTCTCTCTTTTAGGATTTAGAATTAGGATTTCTTTTGCTTTCAGGATTATCTCTTTTTATCAGGTTCAATATTCCTTTTTAATTACTTATTTTCTCAATTTAATTTATGAATTCTTCTATGTTATAGATTATTCTTTGAATTAATGTTATTTGAGGTATTTCAGTTTATGATTGCTTTCTTTTATTTATGTTACTGTTGCTTCCAATCTAAAGACATTTTTATTCAAGTAGATTTACTTTTTCCCTTTTGGCCTTGGTTAAGAAATCAGTAACTCAGGAGTTATCAAACTCAACATGATTGATAATTGTTATCTTTGCTAATTGAATTGAACTTCAATAATCCCAATCTTTCCTTAGGGATTAACTAGGATTTGAAGATCAGACTAATTAGTCACTTGACCTTTCTTTGCTTTAAGTAAAGGCTAACTAAGTGGAATTAAGATTCAATCTTCATCATCATTGATAAGGATAACTAGGATAGGACTTCCAATTTCTCATACCTTGCCAAAAGTTTATTTTACAGTTATTTATTTATTTTACTTGCCATTTAAATTACTTGTTCCTCATCTTTAAAACCCCAATTTACAATCTTCATAACCAATAATAAGAACATACTTCCCTGCAGTTCCTTGAGAAGACGAACCGAGGTTTAAATACTTCGGTTATCAATTTTTAAGGGGTTTGTTACTTGTGACAACCAAAACGTTTGTACGAAGGGATTTCTGTTGGTTTAGAAACTATATCTACAATGCGACTATTTTTGTAAAATTCTTTACTAGCAAAAATCCTAACGTCAAAATGGCACCGTTGCCGGGGAACTGCAATCGTGTGCCTTATTATTGGTTATTGTAAATATTTTTCTTTTACTTGTTTATTTGTCTTTATTTTCTCCTTTTATTTCCATTAGCTACTATGAATTCTCACCCCTCTCGCTTTGAGTTTGGTTCTAATATTATTTAAAGGAGTGAAAGTTATAACAAGAACATGCATCAAGGTCAGAGAAATCAAAGATGGATGGAGCCAAGAGAATCTGATCAACCCTTTAGGCAACAACACCCTCCAAGATATCATGGACAAAGACTATTCTACAATGCATACCAAGCCAATAGACATGGTGGACAACCTTGTAGTTACCAACAAGCCCCACCCTGTGCTTATAGGCAATCCTCTCAACATAACTTCGAACCACTACACTCACAAGCTCCTTTTCACCATTCACCACTATATGATCCTCATTTACCCCAATTCCAATCCAATTACTCCCAAACACCACCACTTCCCCATGTACCACGTCCAAATCCATCACCCCGAGAATCAGAGGTTCGCCTCAAGGAAACAGTAGATCAACTTCAAACAACCCTTCATCAACTGGAGCAAGCAGTAAGTCAATTATCTTCTAGACGTTCGAACATTCAAAGACCTCCTACAGCCCCATGTGGACAATCTAATGAAGAGCGTAGTATGAAGGAGATACTAGAAACTCCAGTGGACAGAACAGGGTATGACTTCATACTGGAACAAGTAGAGGAAGCTATCATTGTAAAAGAAGAAGAGTTGGTTGAAGACTTAGGAGAAGCTGAACTTCCATGGGAATCCAGAATTGTGGAAAATTCTGTCAAGGACATTACAATTGATGCTAAGGAGGATAGTGCACAACTCCCAAAGCAAGACTTTTATGAAGAACTAGACGGAATAATCCAAGAAGCAAGTTTCCTTGATAATGATAATATCAAGTCAAGTTCTCCTAGTAATGAACTTGCATCCGCAAGTGAATTCTCTGAGATCGAAGAATCTTCCCCAAGTGAATACGAAGATGATGCGGAGGTAGATTTCTCTCAACCTCCTGTTTATGACTTAAGTGACGAGGAAGACATAGAAGGCTTTGATCAGGACATGGATGCATTTGAAGAAGTCTACAAGGAAGTGAAGAAATTCACCGAAGAGCACAAGGGAGTAGAACTTACAGAACCGCTGGAAAAACTGGTATGCGAAATTGTTACTCTGAGGTTGTAAAATTTGTTGTTCGTTCTCTCCCTGGAAATGGCGCCAATAACTGGTGCACAATACCATGGTCTAAACATGACTTCACAACTTTGCACAACTAACCAGCAAGTGCATTGGGTCGTCCAAGTAATAAAACCTTACGTGAGTAAGGGTCGATCCCACGGAGATTGTCGGTATGAAGCAAGCTATGGTCACCTTGTAAATCTCAGTCAGGCGGATATCAAATGGTTATGGAGTTTTCGAATAATAATAATAAATAAACAGAAAATAAAGATAGAAATACTTATGTAATTCATTGGTGAGAATTTCAGATAAGCATATAGAGATGCTTTCGTTCCTCTGAACCTCTGCTTTCTTGCTGTCTTCATCCAATCAGTCCTACTCCTTTCCATAGCAAGCTTTCTGTAAGGGCATCACCGTTGTCAATGGCTACATCCCATCCTCTCTTTGAAAATGGTCCAAATGCTCTGTCACGGCATGGCTAATCATCTGGAGGTTCTCGATCATACTGGAATAGAATTTACTATCCTTTTGCGTCTATCACTACGCCCAGCACTCGCGAGTTTGAAGTTCGTCACAGCCATCCCTTCCCAGATCCTACTCAGAATACCACAGACAAGGTTTAGACTTTTCAGATCTCAGGAATGGCCATCCATGGGTTCTAACTTATACCACGAAGATACTAATAACTCGGACTCGGTCCCCCTTATTAGATATCTAAGAGATACTCATTCTAGCTTGGTTGCATGTAGAACGGAAGTGTTTGTCAGGCACGCGTTCATAAGTGAGAATGATGATGAGCGTCACATAATCATCACATTCATCATGTTCTTGGGTGCAAATGGATATTTTAGAAGCGGAATAAGTTGTATTGAATAGAAAATAGTAGTACTTTGCATTAAATCATGAGGAACAGCAGAGCTCCACACCTTAATCTATGGAGTGCAGAAACTCTATCGTTTGAAAATACATAAGTGATAATGGTCCAAGCATGGCCGAATGGCCAGCCCCCATGAAAGTCTAAGATCGCATAAAACTGATCAAAGATGATCCGGAGATTTAAATACAATAGTAAAAAGTCCTATTTATACTAAACTAGTTACTAGGGTTTACAGAAGTAAGTAATTGATGCATAAATACACTTCCGGGGCCCACTTGGTGTGTGCTTGGGCTGAGCTTGAAGTTTACACGTTCAGAGGCTTCTTCTGGAGTTGAACGCCAAGTTGTAACGTGTTTTTGGCGTTCAACTCTGGTTCGTGACGTGTTTCTGGCGTTTAACTCTAGACTACAGCGTAGAACTGGCATTCAACGGCCTTTTGCGTCATCTAAACTCGGCCAAAGTATGAACTATTATATATTTCTGGAAAGCCCTGGATGTCTACTTTCCAATGCAATTAGAAGCGCGCCATTTTGAGTTCTGTAGCTCCAAAAAATCTACTTTGAGTGCAAGGAGGTCAGAATCCAACAGCATCAGCAGTCCTTTTTCAACCTCTGAATATAATTTTTGCTCAAGTCCCTCAATTTCAGCCAGAAAATACCTGAAATCACAGAAAAACACACAAACTCATAGTAAATTCCAGAAATGTGAATTTAACATAAAAACTAATAAAAACATCCCTAAAAGTAACTAGATCCTACTAAAAACATACTAAAAATAATGCCAAAAAGCGTATAAATTTTCCGCTCATCACAACACCAAACTTAAATTGTTGCTTGTCCCCAAGCAACTGAAAATCAAATAGGATAAAAAGAAGAGAATATACTATAAATTCCAAAATATCAATGAAACATAGCTCCAATCAGATGAGCAGGACTTGTAGCTTTTTGCCTCTTGAATAGTTTTGGCATCTCACTTTATCCATTGAGGTTCAGAATGATTGGCATCTATAGGAACTCAGAGTTCAGATAGTGTTATTGATTCTTCTAGTTCAGTATGTTGATTCTTGAACACAACTACTTTATGAGTCTTGGCCGTGGCCCTAAGCACTTTGTTTTCCAGTATTACCACCGGATACATAAATGCCACAGACACATAACTGGGTGAACCTTTTCAGATTGTGACTCAGCTTTGCTAACCCCAATTAGAGGTGTCCAGGGTTCTTAAGCACACTCTTCTTTTGCTTTGGACCTTGACTTTAACCGCTCAGTCTCAAGTTTTCACTTGACACCTTCACGCCACAAGCACATGGTTAGGGACAGCTTGGTTTAGCTGCTTAGGCCAGGATTTTATTCCTTTAGGCCCTCCTATCCACTGATGCTCAAAGCCTTGGGATCCTTTTTATTTACCCTTGCTTTTTAGTTTTAAGGGTTATTGGCTTTTTGCTCTTGCCTTTTGGTTTTAAGAGCTTTTGGCTTTTTCTGCTTGCTTTTTCTTTTTCTATTTTTTTTTCTTTTTTTTTTTGCCATTTTTTTTGCAAGCTTTGTATTCACTGCTTTTTCTTGCTTCAAGAATCATTTTTATGATTTTTTAGATTATCAAATAACATGTCTCCTTGTCATCATTCTTTCAAGAGCCAACATATTTAACATTCATAAACAACAACTTCAAAAGACATATGCACTGTTCAAGCATTCATTCAGAAAACAAAAAGTATTGTCACCACATCAATATAATTAAACTAAGTTCAAGGATAAATTCGAAAATCATGTACTTCTTGTTCTTTTGAATTAAAAACATTTTTCATTTAAGAGAGGTGATGGATTCATATTCACTACTTTAAGGCATAGACACTTAGACACTAATGATCATGTAATAAAGACACAAACATAGATAAACATTTAACATAAGAAAACGAAAAACAGAAAATTTGAGAACAAGGAATGAGTCCACCTTAGTGATGGTGACGTTTCCTTCTTGAGGAACCAATGATGTCCTTGAGCTCTTCTATGTCTCTTCCTTGTCTTTGTTGCTCCTCCCTCATTTCTCTTTGATCTTCTCTAATTTCATGAAGGATGATGGAGTGCTCTTGATGTTCCACCCTTAGTTGTCCCATGTTAGAACTTAGTTCTCCTAGGGAGGTGTTGATTTGCTCCCAAAAATTCTGTAGAGGAAAGTGCATCCCTTGAGGCATCTCAGGGATTTCTTGGTGATGAGCTTCCTCACGTGTTTCTTGAGCTCCATGAGTGGGCTCTCTTGTTTGCTCCATCCTTTTCTTAGTGATGGGCTTCTCTTCCTCAATGGGAATGTCTCCTTCTATGAAAGCTCCAGCTGAGTAACATAGATGGCAAATAAGATGAGGGAAAGCTAGCCTTGCTAAGGGGGAGGGCTTTTCGGCTATTTTGTAGAGTTCATGGGAGATGACTTCATGAACTTCTACTTCCTCTCCAATCATGATTATATGAATCATGATGGCTCGATCCACAGTAACTTCAGATCGGTTGCTAGTGGGAATGATGGAGCGTTGGATGAACTCCAACCATCCTCTAGCCACAGGCTTGAGGTCCAGTCTTCTAAGTTGAACCGGTTTGCCTTTTGAGTCAATCTTCCATTGAGCTCCTTCCACACATATGTCCATGAGGACTTGGTCCAACTTTTGATCAAAGTTGACCCTTCTAGTGTAGGGGCGTGCATCTCCTTGCATCATAGGCAAGTTTAATGCCAACCTCACATTTTCCGGACTAAAATCTAAGTATTTTCCCCGAACCATGGTGAGATAATTCTTTGGGTTCAGGTTCTTACTTTGATCATGGTTCCTAGTGATCCATGCATTAGCATAGAACTCTTGAACCATTAGAATTCTGACTTGTTGGATGGGTTTTGTTAGAACTTCCCAACCTCTTCTTTGGATTTCATGTCGGATTTCCGGATACTCATTTCTCTTGAGTTTGAAAGGGACCTCGGGGATTACCTTCTTCTTGGCCACAACATCATAGAAGTGGTCTTGATGGGCTTTGGAGATGAATCTTTCCATCTCCCATGACTCGAAAGTGGAAGCTTTTGTCTTCCCTTTCCCTTTTCTAGAGGATTCTCTGGTCTTAGGTGCCATGGTAATGGAAAAACAAAAAGCTTTATGCTTTTACCACACCAAACTTAGAATATTGCTCGCCCTCGAGCAAGAAAAGAAAGAATAGATAAAGAAGAAGAAGAAATGGAGGAGAGGGAGAGAGAGATGTGTTTCGGCCAAGAAGAGGAGGAGGGGGTTGTGTTGTGTGAAATTGAAGAAGAATGGAGGGGTTTATATAGTGAAGGGAGAGGGGTTAGGTTCGGCCATTTATGGTGGGTTTGGATGGGAAAGTGATTTTGAATTTTGAAGGTAGGTGGGGTGTATGAAGTAGGTTTATGGGGAAGAGTGGGTGGATGTGAGTGGTGAATAGGTAATAGGGAAGAGAGCTTGAGGTGATTGGTCAAGGGTTTTGGGGAAGGGTGTTTATTGGGAAGAGAGGATGAACATTGAGAAGAGGGAAGAGTATGAGTGGAGGTAGGTGGGGATCCTGTGGGGTCCACAGATGCTGAGATGATCCTGTAGGGTCCACAGATCCTGAGGTGTCACGGAATTGCATCCCTGCACCAATTAGGCATGTAAAATGCCTTTACATGCAATTCTGGCGTTTAAACGCCGAATTGATGCTTGTTCTGGGCGTTCAGCATGTTTCTGGCGTTGAACGCCAGTTCTATGCTTGTTTCTGGCGTTCAGCGCCAGCTTTCCTCAGTGTGCATTCCTGGCGTCTGAACGCCAGGATGCTGCTTGTTTTGGGCGTTCAACGCCAGATCCATGCTCTGTTCTGGCATTGAACGCCAGCCAGATGCTCCTTACTGGCGTTTAAACGCCAGTAAGTCCTTCCTCCAGGGTGTGATTTTTCTTCTGCTATTTTTGATTCTGTTTTTAATTTTTGTATTTATTTTGTGACTCCACATGATCATAACCTAATAAAACATGAAAGAACAATAAAATAAAAATAAAATTAGATAAATAAAAATTGGGTTGCCTCCCAACAAGCGCTTCTTTAATGTCAATAGCTTGACAGTGGGCTCTCATGGAGCCTCACAGATGTTCAGAGCATTGTTGAGACTTCCCAACACCAAACATAGAGTTTGGATATGGGAGTTCAACACCAAACTTAGAGTTTGGTTGTGGCCTCCCAACACCAAACTTAGAGTTTGACTGTAGGGGCTTTGGTTGACTCTGCAGTGAGAGAAGCTTTTTATGCTTCCTCTCCATGGGTACAGAGAGAGATCCTTGAGTTTTAAACACAAGGTTGTCCTTATTTAATTGAAGGATCGATTCTCCTCTGTCCAGATCAATCACAGCTCTTGCTGTGGCTAGGAAGGGTCTTCCAAGAATGATGGATTCTTCCTCATCCTTCCCAGTATCCAGGATTATGAAATCAGCAGGGATGTAAAGGTCTTTAACCTTTACTAACATGTCCTCTACTTGTCCATAAGCTATTTTCATGGATTTGTCTGCCATTTCTAATGAGAAATTGGCTTCGTGTACCTCAAGGGTTCTTAGTTTCTCCATTACAGAGAGTGGCATGAGGTTTATTCCTGACCCAAGGTCACACAGAGCCTTCTCAAAGGTCATGGTGCCTATGGTATAAGGTATTAAGAACTTTCCAGGATCCTGTTTCTTCTGAGGCAATGTCAGTTGATCCAGATCACTCAGTTCATTGATGAGCAAGGGAGGTTCATCTTCCCAAGTCTCATTACCAAATAATTTGGCATTCAGCTTCATGATTGCACCAAGGTACTTGGCAACTTGCTCTTCAGTAACATCCTCATTCTCTTCAGAAGAAGAATACTCATCAGAGCTCATGAATGGCATAAGGAGGTTCAAGGGAATCTCTATGGTCTCTAGATGAGTCTCAGATTCCTTTGGTTCCTCAGAGGGAAACTCCTTGTTGATCACTGGACGTCCCAGGAGGTCTTCCTCCTTAGGATTCACGTCCTCCCCTTCCTTTCTAGGTTCGGCCATGTTGACTATGTCGATGGCCTTGCACTCTCCTTTTGGATTTTCTTCTGTTTTGCTTGGGAGAGCACTAGGAGGGGTTTCAGTGATCTTCTTACTCAGCTGGCCCACTTGTGCCTCCAAATTTCTAATGGAGGACCTTGTTTCATTCATGAAACTCAGAGTGGCCTTAGATAGATCAGAGACTAAGTTTGCTAAATTAGAGGTACTTTGTTCAGAGTTCTCTGTCTGTTGCTGAGTGGATGATGGAAAAGGCTTGCTATTACTAAACTTGTTTCTTCCACCATTATTAAAGCCTTGTTGAGGCTTTTGTTGATCCTTCCATGATAGATTTGGGTGATTTCTCCATGAGAAATTATAGGTGTTTCCATAGGGTTCACCCATGTAATTCACCTCTGCAATTGCAGGATTCTCAGGATCATAAGCTTCTTCTTCAGAAGATGCCTCTTGAGTACTGTTGGATGCAGCTTGCATTCCATTCAGACTCTGAGAAACCATATTGATTTGCTGAGTCAATATTTTATTCTGAGCCAATATGGCATTCAGAGTATCAATTTCAAGAACTTCCTTCTTCTGAGGCGTTCCATTACTCACAGGGTTCCTCTCAGAAGTGTACATGAACTGGTTATTAGCAACCATGTCAATGAGTTCTTGAGCTTCTGCAGGCATTTTCTTTTGGTGAATGGATCCACCTGCAGAAGTATCTAATGACATCTTAGCTAATTCAGACAGACCATCTTAGAATATATCTAGGATGGTCCATTCTGAAAGCATGTCAGAAGGACACTTTTTGTTCAGTTCCTTGTATCTCTCCCAAGCTTCATAGAGGGATTCACCTTCTTTCTGTCTGAAGGTTTGAACATCCACTCTAAGCTTATTCAGCTTTTGAGGAGGAAAGAACTTGGCTAAGAAAGCCTTGACCAGCTTATCCCAAGAGATCAGGCTATCTTTGGGTTGGGAATCCAACCACACTCTAGCTCTATCTCTTACAGCAAACGGGAAAAGCATAAGCCTATAGACCTCGGGGTCAACCCCATTGGTCTTAACAGTATCACAGATCTGCAAAAATTCAGTTAAGAACTGAAAAGGATCTTCAGATGGAAGTCCATGAAACTTGCAGTTCTGCTGCATCAGAGAAACTAATTGAGGTTTCAGCACAAAATTGTTTGCTCCAATGGCAGGAATGGAGATGTTTCTTCCATGTAAATTGGAATTAGGTGCAGTAAAGTCACCAAGCATCCTCCTTACATTATTATTATTTTCGGCTGCCATCTCCTCTTCTTGTTCGAAAATTTCTGTAAGGTTGTCTCTAAATTGTTGTATTTTAACTTCTCTTAGTTTCCTTTTTAGAGTCCTTTCAGGTTCAGGATCTGCTTCAACTAGAATGTTCTTGTCCTTGCTCCTGCTCATATGACAAAGAAGGGAATAACAAAGAAAATATGGAATCCTCTATGTCTCAGTATAGAGATTCCTTTGTGAGTAGAAGAAGAAAAGAATGTAATGTAAGGAAAGAGAAGAGAGGAGAATCCAAACACAAGGGTGAGGAGAGAGAAGTTTTCGAAAATAATTTTTGAAAAAGAGTTAATGATTTTTGAAAATTAAGATAAAATTAAAATTAAAATTAAAAATTGAAACAATTAATTAATTAAAAAGAATTTTTGAAAAAGAGGGAGGTATTTTCGAAAATTAGAGAGGGATAGTTAGTTAGGTAGTTTTGAAAAAGATAAGAAACAAACAAAAAGTTAATTAGTTAGTTGAAACAAATTTTGAAAATCAATTTTTTTAAAGATAAGAAGATAGGAAGTTAGAAAATATATTTGAAAAAGATATGATATGAAAAGTTATGATTAAAAAGATATGATTTTGAAAAAGATAAGATAAAAAGATATTTTTGAAAAGATATGATTGAAATTAGTTTTGAAAAAGATTTGATTTTTAAAATCACAATTAATGACTTGATTCACAAGAAATCACAAGATATGATTCTAGAACTTAAAGTTTGAATCTTTCTTAACAAGTAAGTAACAAACTTGAAATTTTTGAATCAAAACATTAATTGTTGATGATATTTTCGAAAATATGATATAAAATTAAGAAAAAGATTTTTGAAAAATATTTTTAAAATTTTCAAAAATAAATAAGAAAAATGAAAAAAAAGATTTGATTTTTGAAAATGATTTTGAAAAAGATAAGATTTTCAAATTGAAAATTTGATTTGACTCATAAGAAACAACTAGATTTTAAAAATTTTTGAAAAAGTCAATCCAAATTTTCGAAATTTATGAGTGAAAAAGGGAAAGATATTTTTTGATTTTTGAATTTTTAATGATGAAAGAGAAAAACATGAAAAAGACTCATAACATAAAAATTATGAATCAAAACACACAATGCATGCAAGAACACTATGAATGTCAAGATGAACACCAAGAACACTTTGAATGTCAAGATGAACATCAAGAACTTATTTTTGAAAAATTTTCAAGAAAAGAAAA
Organism: Arachis hypogaea; assembly: GCF_003086295.3. Lineage (NCBI taxonomy): Eukaryota > Viridiplantae > Streptophyta > Magnoliopsida > Fabales > Fabaceae > Arachis > Arachis hypogaea. Next base: position 68,223,457 of record NC_092047.1, on the reverse strand, counting down.
CATGCAAGACACCAAACTTAGAAATTTTTCATGTATAGACACTATGAATGCAAGAATGCATATGAAAAACAAGAAAAAACACAAAACAAGAAAATATGAAGATCAAACAAGAAGACTGGCCAAGAACAACTTGAAGATCATGAAGAACACTATGAATGCATGAATTTTCGAAAAATGCATAAAATTTTTTTAGAAAAAATGCAATTGACACCAAACTCAAAAATTGACTCAAGACTCAAACAAGAAACACAAAAATATTTTTGATTTTATGATTTTATAAATTTTTTGTTTTTTTTTTTCGAAAATTAATGTGAAAAAGAAAAATAAGGATTCCAAAATTTTTAATATGAATTCCAGGAATCTTGTACTCTTAGTCTAAAGCTCCAATCTGAGGGTTAGGCATGGCTTAATAGCCAACCAAGCTTTAGAAGATACAAATCAGTCATACAATAACAAATTTTATTAGCAACAACTAGCTTGCTCTTTTAATGATGACTTGGGAGCCTCAGTCCAAATGAATTTGGATATGGCTTTACAGCTAGCCAGGCTTCTACATGCTTCATGAAACTCTAGAATTCATTCTTAAAAATTCTGAAGAAAAATATATTTTATTTTTTTGAAAATATTTTTTTTTTCGAAAATTAATTGGGAAAAACGAAAAAGAAGAAAATATTTTTGAAAAATTTTTGAAAACTTTTTGAAAATAAAATAAGAAGAAAATTACCCAATCTGAGCAACACGATGAACCGTCAGTTGTCCAAACTCAAACAATCCCCGGCAACGGCGCCAAAAACTTGGTATGCGAAATTGTTACTCTGAGGTTGTAAAATTTGTTGTTCGTTCTCTCCCTGGCAATGGCGCCAATAACTGGTGCACAATACCATGGTCCAAACATGACTTCACAACTTCGCACAACTAACTAGCAAGTGCACTGGGTCATCCAAGTAATAAAACCTTACGTGAGTAAGGGTTGATCCCACGGAGATTGTCGGAATGAAGCAAGCTATGGTCACCTTGTAAATCTCAGTCAGGCGGATATCAAATGATTTGGAGTTTTCGAATAATAATAATAAATAAACAGAAAATAAAGATAGAAATACTTATGTAATTCATTGGTGAGAATTTCAGATAAGCGTATAGAGATGCTTTCATTCCTCTGAACCTCTATTTCCTGCTGTCTTCATCCAATCAGTCCTACTCCTTTCCATGGCAAGCTTTCTGTAAGGGCATCACCGTTGTCAATGGCTACATCCCATCCTCTCTTTGAAAATGGTCCAAATGCTCTGTCACGGCATGACTAATCATCTGGAGGTTCTCGATCATACTGGAATAGGATTTACTATCCTTTTGCGTCTGTCACTACGCCCAGCACTCGCGAGTTTGAAGTTCGTCACAGCCATCCCTTCCCAGATCCTACGCGGAATACCACAGACAAGGTTACTAATAACTCAGACTCGGTCCCCTGTATTAGATATCTAAGAGATACTCATTCTAGCTTGGTTGCATGTAGAACGGAAGTGTTTGTCAGGCACGCATTCATAAGTGAGAATGATGATGAGAGTCACATAATCATCACATTCATCATGTTCTTGGGTGCGAATGCATATCTTAGAAGCGGAATAAGTTGTATTGAATAGAAAATAGTAGTACTTTGCATTAAATTATGAGGAACAGTAGAGCTCCACACCTTAATCTATGGAGTGCAGAAACTCTACCGTTTGAAAATACATAAGTGATAATGGTCCAGGCATGGCCGAATGGCCAGCCCCCATGAAAGTCTAAGATCGCTTAAAACTGATCAAAGATGATCCGGAGATTTAAATACAATAGTAAAAAGTCCTATTTATACTAAACTAGTTACTAGGGTTTACAGAAGTAAGTAATTGATGCATAAATACACTTCCGGGGCCTACTTGGTGTGTGCTTTGGCTGAGCTTGAAGTTTACACGTGCAGAGGCTTCTTCTGGAGTTGAACGCCAAGTTGTAACGTGTTTTTGGCGTTCAACTCTGGTTCGTGACGTGTTTCTGGCGTTTAACTCCAGACTGCAGCATAGAACTGGCGTTCAACACCCTTTTGCGTCGTCTAAACGCGGCCAAAGTATAGACTATTATATATTGCCGGAAAGCCCTGGATGTCTACTTTCCAACTCAATTGGAAGTGCGTCATTTTGAGTTCTGTAGCTCCAGAAAATCCACTTTGAGTGCAGGGAGGTCAGAATCCAACAACATCAGCAGTCCTTCTTCAACCTCTGAATCTAATTTTTGCTTAAATCCCTCAATTTCAGCCAGAAAATACCTAAAATCACAGAAAAACACACAAACTCATAGTAAAGTCCAGAAATGTGAATTTAACATAAAAACTAATAAAAACATCCCTAAAAGTAACTAGATCCTACTAAAAACATACTAAAAACAATGCCAAAAAGCGTATAAATTATCCGCTCATCAAACACCTATCCCAAGGCCATTACCACCCAATACAAGCTTCAAGTGGGCACAATCCTTAACCTTTAGCTTTATTTTTCCACTTGAATATGGGTTGCTTGAAACAGATGGCCAGCTTAGAGCTCTCTGCGGCTTTAAGAGTAAGAGGGAAATGGCTCGTACTCAGAGCTGGTGCACAAGGTTCAATAAGGTTTCACGCATCAACTCGAAGTGCACGGATTGGCATCATGATCAATCGAATGGATCTCGGAAAATGTTTGGTCACCATGGTGAGAATATACTTTCTAAACCGCACGGATGGAAAAATATAGATCAAGACGGAGGCAGATTTAAAAGCAAAGTTCGGGATCCTGGAGTCTGTTCTGACATTCAGCACACTGGAAGCCTGAGAACCTGTTTGAAACTGCTCAGAAGCTTTACGTGCCTTGTTTAGGATCCCGGAGGCTACTGGAATTACAAACATTGGTGGAGATTCCTGGATGAGTTCAAGCACAAGCCACCATAACAACGGACTCACCAAATGTCCAACTCAAGGACTTTAACTAAAAGTGCTAGGTGGGAGACAACCCACCATGGTATGGTCGTTCCTTTTTCAGTTTTATTTCGTGTTATTTATTTTTTATTTCCTTTTCAATTGAACCTGAATATTATTCACTCGCATTGCATACTGCATAATTGCATACCTGCATAAAAAAAGGAAGAAAGGGCACGGGATGCGACCGCATCACTCATGCGATCGCGTCAGTTGCGAAAAACACTTCCCACGCGTCTGCGTCATTCACTTGGCTGCGTGATCTGGAAATTGGCGTAAGGATCCAACGCCCAGAAAGTTGGGCTGGAATTGTGCGTCTGTTGCGCGTTTCGCACAAAACGACCCACGCGGTCGCGTCTCTGACGCGATCGCGTCACTTGCACAACACCCATCCCACGCGAAAGCGTGAGCGACGCGATCGCATTGCGAGGATTGCACAACACCCCAAAGGAGATAGAGAGTTGCGCTAAAACGACGCTGGAATTGTGCGTTTAGCACAATTTCCAGCGACGCGGTCGCATGCCTCACGCGACCGCGTCATTCATCCTTTTACCCATTCCATGCGATCGCATCACTCACGCGATCGCGTCAACCTCTATTCCACCCCAGCCACGCGACTGCGTGCCCCACGCGACCGCGTGCCCCACGCGATCGCGTGGATTCAATTTCAATAACACCCAGCCACGCGAAACCCTACCCATTCGCGCCCCCTAACCCCCTTCTCCTTCCTCTCTTCTCTGCAACTAACCACCACCAACCTCCAGCCACCACCACCGACCACCACTCCACCGTCGACCACCCAGACCCCACCGCAAACGCCACCCCCTTCTTCTTTCCCTCTCTTTCTTCTTCTTCTTTCCTCTTCTTCCCTCCACCACCGCTGCCCCCTCCGCGACCACCACCCTGATCGCGCCGCCGTCACCACCGCGCCTCCACCCACCACCCACGCCCCCCCTTCCCTTCCTTCCCCCTTATACCCTACCCCCATTAACCTACCCGAAACCCCCTGCCTCCGAACAACCACCGCCGCGCCAACCACCATCAACCGCCGCGTCAGCCGCCACCACCACCATCCCCCAGCCATCTCTCTGCCCCACTTTCATTCATACGCCTACCAGGTTCCGCCGAACGCCACCCTTCTTTCAATTCATAGTTAATACCATATTTTTCTGTTTATGTTCATAATTAGGCTAGTTAGATATGTATGTTGTAGTGGATTCTAGGTGGTTAGGTAGCCTAGAATGTGGTTAGTAGATTTAGGCCTGATTAATTGCGCTGTTCATGCTACTTGCTTTATGCTTTTTGCAATTCTGCTGTTGCTGTGCTCTACGTATTTTTCATATGATGTTCTTACTATTCATGCTGCTACTGCGAATGTTCCTTCATGTTCATCTTATTTATATCTATTTGCAGTTTATTTTAACTTATATGAACTATTCTGTTGCTGTTTATTCTCCGGGAACATCCAATTTTAGCCGGAATGCTGCCCAAATTTCTGTAAACCGTTTTGATTTTTATTCATATCTTGGTTTTGGCAATTTACACTCTGCTTTACTCTGCTTTTACCAAACCATTGCATGAATGCCAGGGCAAGCTTTCTTATTCTTTTTAATTTCCTGGATAATAATCTTCATTTTTGATGTTTAGGTTCCGATTTCTGCTATTTCTATATCCATATGAATCATCATCAACTTCCTTGTTTGAATATGAGTTGCCTGTAGCTTATAATTGTGAATCCTTGTTACTTAGATACCAATCATCATGCCACTTACCTTAACTTTCTTTTTACTAACTCACTGATTTTTGATTTCTAACTTCTAACAACACCCTCTGCTTTTTGACTCACTCTTTACTTTTATTTTAACTCAAGGCATGTTTGTGATTTTCCTAATTAACATGAATTCTATGGATCTTACATTTTGGATTGTTAATTTTTCTTCTCAGTTTTCTAACTCCTATACAATCCTTAATGCACATTTACTTAACTCATTTTCATCGTTCTACTGCTCCTTTGCCATTATGTGCTTCTTTTGTTATTTTCCTACTTGTTTTTCTGTTTTTATTATATCCTTGATTTCTATTTTTCAGGATGTCTGACACCCAAAGAAAAGGAAAAGGAAAGGCAACAACTGGCAAACGTAAAAGAGGAGAATCCTCTATGTCCATCCTGGACATCATGCATGATGACTCCTGGCGGGAGAAATACTTCACCCTGCAGGAGAAGGCTGACTAGCTACTCCTTGCTACTGATCCCATCAAGTTTGCAAACAAATACTGCAAGTTAAAGTATCCGGTGTTTGCAACCTCCAGGAACCTGTACCTGGAGCGGACTCTGAAAATTCCAGAAGAACTCCAACAATACACCTCTGATCAGATCAAACAAAGAGGCTGGTTCTTCCTGGAGAGAAACCTGAATGAGGTCAATGCATCTTGGGTAAGAGAGTTTTACTGCAATTACTTCAAAACTTCCATAGATGCAGTGAACCTAAGAGGGAAGCAGATACTGGTCATTGAAGAGGCCATTGCGGATATTCTGAAGCTTCTGCCTAAATCTGATCAGCCAGATGGTTATCAAAAGGCTGAGGAGGACATGCGCTTCATGAAGTTTGACTGGGATGCCGTCAAGGCTAGGATAGCCCTTGACCCGACTGTTCCATGGGTCATGGGTCAGAACACCACCATGCCTAAGGGAATCAAGTGAATTTACTTAAATGATGAGACTCGGCTATGGCATCAGATCTTGAGCAACTTTGTTATGCCGAGTACCTATGAGATGGAGCTACCTGCCGCTATGATCACCCTCATATGGTGTGTGATGGAGGGTAAGGACCTGTACCTGCCACGCTTCATCCGGTACTACATGGCCAGGGTCCACGTCCGAGGCACTCTCCCCTTTCCATATCTGATTACACAGCTAGGCCGTCGAGCTGACGTGCCTTGGGAGGATGCTGATGAGAAGCCACCTGCTGCAGAATGCAAGAAGATTATCCCTCACAGTAGGAACTTTCTGGCTTTGGGCTACAGACCTCCATTCCTCACAGCTCTTGGTGAGACAGCCACACCGTCTGCTGGCCCCTCTTCCTCTACAGCTACCCCTGCTACCACCACTGCACCTCCACCTGCCTCAGAGCCGGTTTATCACCTAGTACACCGCCTGTTTCAGCAGCTAGACCAGATGGAGCGCCGCAACCGGCGCCAATATGAGAGATCTGAGCGTCGCAGCAAGCGACGCTATGAGCACCTGAAGCTGATGATTCGTTCTGGCAGCGATATTCCTTCCGAGCCTGACACACCATCAGAGCCATCTGAGGAGGAGGCGGATGATCACGAGGCAGAGACCCATCCACAGAGAGAGTCTGCGCAGGTAGGCACGGAGTAGGCTGCATCACAGCAGGAGGCCCCGCCTCAGATTCAGGTTGTAGACCCAGAGATCCCTATTCAGTCAGCACCTCCTCTGCAGCAGGCAGATCCTCAGACCACCACCACAGAGACTCCGGCTACCCATCCTTCCAGTGATGACACCCCTTCACACCCTGCTTGAGTGAGCATCAGGGACGATGCTTCATTTTAAGTGTGGGGAGGTCGCCATCTCTGGCGTATTTTTTTGGTGAACCACTACAGACTCTTTTACTTGATTTTGCTACTTTTCTATATTTTTCTTTTTATTTTTTATTTTCTCAGTACTTATACATTGCTATTTTCATGTATTTTTACTATATTTCTGCATGTTGCACTTTAGTTCATATTTTAGCCATTTAGTTTAGTTGGAATTCTAACTTATTAGTTATAGAAAATGTGGATTAATTAGTATAGTTTACCCTTTTTAGCATAAGATAACTTAGTTTAAATTGAAAATATAAAAAGGAAGTAAACTAGAGACTTTAACATAATAAAAACAATCCACACACCTTGTATATAGCATTACATGTTAGTTAGTTAACAACATTTCATCGAGGAGAAACACTAAAACTTTAAAGCCACCTTAAGATTTACATTGAGAATAATGGGAACTCTTAATTTTTACTTGCATGACATATATAACTGATATATGATTTTTAAGTTAGAGAACACACATTCAAACCATAATTTTTATTCCTGTGTGTTTCGCCCTTCTTTTTTATTCTAGTGTTCCTTACTTTGTTTTAATCTGTATGTCCGATTATAGAATATAGATACATACCAAGAAAGTGATTGAGGCCATTGTTTGATTCTAACTCACTTATCCCAAGTTAGCCTACCTTTTACATCACCCTTGTTAGCCCCTCTTGAGCCTTTAAATCCCCTCTTATTCTATTAACCACAATACTAGCCTTAAGCAGAAAAATAAAATAAAAATCCCAAGTTAAATCCTTGGTTAGCTTAAGATAGAAAGTGTGTATTTTTTAAGTGTGAAAAACTTATTGGAAACATGGATGATAAAAACAAAGGGTAGAAAGTTAAAAAGAATAAAATAATTCAAAATAAAAATTTTGGGAAGCATGCTCATGTGAAATCAAAATAATTGAATTACCATGTGCATTAAAAAAAATTTTATTTTTCAGTATTTGAATAAAGGGGATACAAAAGAATTTCCCAAATGCAAAATAAAGCAATGCACGTGGGACAAAATTAAAACTAATGCATGAGCATGTAACATCAAAAGTGAGAAAATTTGGGTGAATAGGTAAAGAAATTCTTGCTTTACAAAGTATGTATGTTAGGTGATAGCTTAGACTAATCAAGGATTCACTTATTAGCTCACTTACCCTTATACATATACCCTTACCTTTACCTTGGCCCCATTACAACCTTAATTAAAGACCTCATGATTTTTGTATGCCTATATTCTATAATTGTTGATTGGTTAGATGAAGAACAAAGTTATGGAAAGTAAGGATAAAAAGAAAAATAGAGTGACTAACCCAATAAACACTGAGTGACTAGAGAGTAAACACAAAATCCAGTGAGGGTTCAATAGCTCATCAACATATATCTCTGCTTAAATTGTTAATTGTCTTGCAAGTTTGTAAAATATTTTTCTTTCCCATCTCAATTGTAAAAGTGCTTTATCATTATCTAAGGTTTAGCTATGCATATATGATTCCTTGAGAATGTGAATTAATTTAACTACATGTAAGTTTTATATACAAGTGAATAACAATTAGAATTGCATGATTCATTTAGGTAGTTACATTTAGAATAGAATGCATTGCATGAGATTCCACCACTTCAACCTTACCTTACTCTTTATCTTGGATTTAGCATGAGGACATGCTATTGTTTAAGTGTGGGGAGGTTGATAAACCCATATTTTATGATATATTTTGTGCTCAAATTAAGTGATTTATTCAATCCTTCACTCACTTATTCATGAAAATTGTATGGTTTTACTTTCCCTTCCTTATTATGTGATGTATGTAAAAATAATTATTTTAATTACCCTTTATTTCCATTCGATGCCGTGATTCATGTGTTGAGTAGTTTCAGATCTTCTAAGGCAAGAATGACTTAAAGGATGGAAAGGAAACATACAAAAATGGAAGGAAAGCACAAAACGGAGTTTTTGGAGAAATTGGCAGTGACGCGACCGCATGGACGACGCGATCGCATGAGGACATGCTATTGTTTAAGTGTGGGGAGGTTAATAAACCCATATTTAATGATATATATTATGCTCAATTTAAGTGATTTATTCAACCCTTCACCCACTTATTCATGTAAATTGCATGGTTTTACTTTCCCTTCCTTATTATGTGATATATGTGAAAAACATGTCTCCTATGCTTTAAAAATAATTATTTTAATTACCTTTATTACCATTCGATGTCGTGATTTGTGTGTTGAGTAGTTTCAGATCTTCTAAGGCAAGGAATGACTTAAAGGATGGAAAGGAAACATACAAAAATGGAAGGAAAGCACAAAATGGAGTTTTTGAAGAAACTGGCAGCGACGCGAACGCATGGACGACGCGGCCGCATGCCTAGCGCGAAAAGGGCAGCGATGCGAATACGTGACTGACGCGGACGTGCACCTTAAGTAGAACGTAGATGACGCGTACGCGTGACCGAAGCGAACGCGTGACAAGGAAAACTCCCAGATGACACGACCGCGTGACCCACGCGGACGCGTGACAGACGCCACGCACCAGAAACTGCAGAAAACGCTCCCTGTGATTTCTGAAACCCTTTTTTGGCCCAGATCCAACTCTAGAAGGCACAGATTAGAGGTTATAAAGTGGGTGAATGCATCCATTCATAAGGAGGGCCTTGAATTATTTATTTTTCATAGTTTAGATGTAGTTTTTAGAGAGAGATGTTCTCTCCTCTCTCTTAGGTTTTAGGATTAGGATTCCTCTTAAGGATTTAGAATTTCAACTCTTCATTAGGTTCAATATTTCTTTTACTTTGTATTTCTCTTTTACTTTCAGATACTTTAATGCTATCCTTTAATTACTTATGTTGCCAGATTGGCTTATGAATTCTTTATGTTTAGATTGATTTTCTCTTATTTATTGCAATTGAGGTATTTCAGATCTAAGATTCTTATTTAGCTTTTTACATTATTGGCTTTAATTGATTAACTGGAAGCTCTTGAGTTATCAACTATCCGTGATTGGTTGTTATGTCGGCTAATTGACTGGTATTCCACTAACTCTAGTCTTTCCTTAGGAGTTGGCTAGGACTTGGGAATCTAACTAATTAATTCACTTGACTTTCCCTTACTTTCATAAGGGTTAACTAAGTGGGATTAACTTCCATTCTCATAGGAGTAATTAGGATAGGACTTCCGAATTTTCATACCTTTCCAAGAGTTTATTTTACAGTTATTTATTTATTTTATTTGTCATTTAAATTACTTGTCCCTTACTTTCAAAATCCCCAATTTACAAAACTCATAACCATTAATAAGAACATGCCTCCCTGCAGTTCCTTGAGAAGACGACCCGAGGTTTAAATACTTCGGTTATCAATTTTAAAGGGGTTTGTTACTTGTGACAACCAAAACGTTTGTACGAAAGAATTTTCTGTTGGTCTAAAAGCTATACTTACAACGCGATCATATTTTTATATTTCTTTACCGATAGAAAAACCGATCGTTAGTGTCCGGCTCACCTTGTGCACCCTTGGGATATAGTTTCTGACTCACTTTGTATGCTCTCTGGGATAAAGTGTTCGTCTTACTTTTAACCCTGGGATATAGTGTCTGGCTCACTCTTATGTGCACCCCTGGGATATAGTGCCCGGCTCACTTTTTCGGGTTATAGTGCTTGAGTTCACTCTTATGGCATGAAAGGTTATGTTAGTGGGAGACTGCCTCATCCTTCACGTCTTAACGTAGGTAGGAGACTGCCACAGCCCCTATGCCGGTATCGCAACCTCGACAGCGGGATCCAACCTCCATCCTTGCCAAGCGCATAACGACTTACTATTCATAGTATATTAATAATGTGTTGCTCAATCTCAGTGATCGCTGTTTATCTTTATCAGATTCACCATTCTCAACCTTTCAAATTCATCATTCATATTCATTTCTCAATTACCATCAATATAATACTCTGCCAACCAACTCTAGTTATTCCATCCACAATATGTTACAAACTTAAGTCACTGTCTCTGAACTCGTAATAAAAAATACCCCTTTTAAGTGACTCAACTCACCATTACTAGTCTCAAAACCCAAACACTACGTAGGGGGTCTTAATTAACAATTACAGAGGTTTAGAAAGCTAGAGGAGCACTTTAAAACTCAAAAATCATATTTTTAGCAAAATAGGGTCATGCATACGCATGCCTGTTTTTGCGTACGCATGAGCGTTAAAAAGGCATTGTCGCATATGTGAGCACCATTTGCGTACGCGAGCATTCGAAACAAAAATGGGTCCCCGCGTATGCATGCCATCGGACGCGTACGCATGAGTGCAAAATGGGAATTCTTGTGTATACATGCCAGTGTCGCGTACGCATAAGTGCTGGCAGAGGCCCAGACTCGCGTACGCACCCACTGTCCGCGTATGCATGCCTTCAATTTTTCAGAAAAAGCTGTTTTGCTGCAGAATTCAATTTTTTATACCAAACTTCTAACGCGCGTAACTTCTTCGTTAAAAATCATTTTTCATCCGTTCTTTGAACGGCATAAACTACACAAACCCGATTTTTTATTCAAAATAAGTTTCACAAAATCCGAGGGTTCAAAAACCAAGTTATGGCCCGTTGAAGTTAGTCAAAAATAGGTTTTTACCAAAACTTGCAAAATCCTCTAATTTTCAAAACACTCATGAACCCATTCAATCCACAATCTCCAAGTCCAACAATAATTTCCCACTTATCAATCCTTGTTTAACAATTTTCACAGTTCAACCTTAATCACATCAATTCTCATCAACATCAATAATCATCATCATATTCATTATAGACCAATTTTATTCACATGCTCATCAATATTCGTTATCAATCTATAACATCATGTAACTCATTAAATCTCCATTTCAACATTCTCATATCACACACATTTATAATTCTCAACAGCAATTCAATCATTCATACAAATTCAACATATCTTAAGGCAACTAGCCTAAATCTCATGCAACATTACATATTAACTAAAGAAAACCAAAACCATACCTTTGCCGATTTTCTCCCAGGCACAAAACACCAAAACCTTTTCCACAAGCTTTCCAATCTTCCAAACCAAAATCAACAAGTCCCAGCCGCGATATATCAATCTCAAGCACTCCAATCAACATACATTCTCAATCTAATACCATACAAGTTCCAAAATTAACAATAGGGCTCTTAATATTCAACTAAATACAAGGGTTTAGTGATACTTTATCTTTTTCAAAGAATCTTGGGGTGAAACCCACTTATCACCCAAACTAGATTACACCTAAATAAAAAAATCTCAAAGAATCTCAATACCAAAAAATCTCAAAGAAATTCGAGTTTTTTACCAACTTTGTTTAGATGAAAATGAAGAGCTCGGCGAGGATTTCGTGTGACCGCAAATGACATGCCAATCGGAGCTCCGAAATGCAAGTTATGATCGATTTAGTGTTGAAGTGAATAGTAAAACCCTCACCCACTCTTCTTCTCTTCTCACCAGGATGCTCTCTCTCATTTGGTTTAAAACTCGCTAAAAAGGTTTGAAACTAAAAAGAAATTAATTACCGCCCATTTTTGAAACCATCGCTCTCTGGTCTCAGATGGGATCTTCTTGTAGCTGGGCTAGGAATGGTCATACATTAGCTTGATAACATTGGTCATCTCCTGACTGCATGCGTTGTTGTTCAGCGCGAACCTATCAATAATCCACAAACAAACTAATATGTCAATATAAATTAAAACTTCAGCGACTAATAACCATAATATATAGATACTTTTATAGAAATTTTAGTAGAGTTTCATCTATAACTAGATTGCGCCACAAACTCTTTCCATTAACAATTAACTTAAATAACACTAAATGTCAACAATCAATAAACAATAGACACTTTCATCAATTCAATAATCAGAAAACATGAAACACTTTCAGCCATTCAAACCTATTGCCTTAAATCCACTAAACTAGAATCAATAATCAGACACTTTCAGCAATTCAATAGTCAAGAAACATGAAACACTCTCAGCCATTCAAACTTACAACCCTAAATCTACTAAACTAGAGTCTATAATCAAACACTTTCAGCAATTCAATAATCAGAAAACATGACACACTTTCAGCCATTGAAACCTTCAACCATAAATTCACTAAACTAGAATAATAATCAAACACTTTCAGCAATTTAATAATAAGGAAACATGACACACTTTCATCCATTCATACTTACAACCCTAAATCCATAAACTAGAATCAAATTAGACACTTTTAGTAATTGAATAATTAGGAAATATAAAAGACATAAAGTGATACTTATCCTGTGCTGCCATCAGGCCAAATCGTCAGCTGTATGATGGGAGGTAGTAGAGGGGCATCAGTTGCCTAACTTTCATAAGAGGACTCCGGGGTCGCGGCTTCCATCACTGGAGGCAATGTCACCATAGCAGCAGGATGTTGAGTGGTTGGAGGCGGTGGCGTCACCGTAGACAGAGGGATGTAGTTGGGGTTAGGGACCATGATGAACAGCTGGTTTGCTAAACCCACAACCTATGATGTCACCGGGGTACTCAGAGTACAGAGAGAAGATCCAGAACTCTTAGCGGTACCAGAAGAAACCTTCCCTCTACCACGATCACAACCACGTCCACGACCAGTAGCCTGATCCGCTGAACCTCCACCTGTCATCATATCTGCAAATAGCATACCAATTAATTAGTACATTAAACTTAGTTCAGAAATCCAACAAAGAAAACTAAATCAACAATAATCAACACAAATAAACAATAATCAAACCAATGATCAACAATAATCAGAAATTCAGAACAATAAATCAACCTTATAAATTATAATAACTAGTTCAGAACAAATCAACAATAATAAACATGTTTTAATTAGAATTGGAATAAATCAGAACTAAATAAGGAACAGAAATCAAAACATGTTTTAATTAAAATTGAAACTAAACAAGTTCAATAACCTAAGTTTAGAATTTTAGAAAATCCTAAGTATAGTCCAAAACAAGTTCAGTACTCTAAGTTCAGAACTAAAAAAGGGACAGAAATCAGAACTAACTAATTTCAACATTTGAAATTCATTCCTAATAGAACCCAAAACCAATTAAAATACAAAGTTGATCTAATGGGGTTAAAAAGGACCAACTTAATTAGCGTTGTACTATTAAATAAATGCCTCATTCATTCAAAAATTTTAGTCAATTAAAAATAAATTAAATTTTATTATCAATGCATATTAACAATCATAGCATGCAAATGAACATTGATTTTCAAGAATTAGACCAAAAATTGCATTAAAAGCTGTGAAGCATATTGATGAACACTTGGTATGCACAAACATTAAACATTCAAAATCAAGATCACATAGTAATTGACAGTCCCAATTTCAAATCAACAATCAACACTAACAATAAATAATTCAAAACCGGCAACAACCAAGCATAATCCAAATAATCCGCAATTCAGAACCTAATAACCCAATCTAACCTATCCTAACCACTTAAAATTCACTAACAGAAAATTAATTCTAACCAACTAACTAACTAGAAAACAGATTAATAAAACTAAAATGAACTAAAACAAAAATTAAAAACATAGTAATAACCTAAGTTGCCAAAATGGAATGGAACAAAAAAGATGAAAGGAGTTGTAGCAGCACCATGATGTTGCCGGTGCGAGAAGCGGCAATCAAACGGTCGCCGGAGCTAGACATTAGCCGAAACGAGCTAGGAACAGGGGCTCTGTGACAGGGTCCAAGCTAGAATGGGTTAAAGAGAGAAGGAAAGAAAGAGAAGAGAGAGGTGGCAGCTTAGGGTGACCGGCGGCAACAGGGAACGCGAGAGGGTTAAAGAGAGAAGGGGTAGAGGAGTATAGGGATAGAGAGAGAGGGAGGTGAGAAGGTTAGAGAGCGAGTGAAATTCAAATGAGGGGGGAAGAGAGTTCACGCTTTGAATTTACTGTCGGATTTATCGTTGAAAAAATCTTACAGTAAATCATTGCTGGTCACCAAAACGCAGCATTTCACTAAGTGGGTTTACCGTCGGATTTTTTCGACGATAAATCCAACCGTAAAGAACGCGCCAATTTATTTTTTGTTTCCCTCCAAATATTACTGGTAAATTTATCGTCGGAAACGTAAATCTGCCGGTAATTACTTAACCTTATGAATTTAACACTGTTACCGTTGGTAAATCTGACTGTAACTCTGTTGCTACACTGAGACTTTAAATTGGACAGTACTCAATATTTTTCTTGTAGTTGTAACACTCTAATTACCCTAAGCTTTACCTCGCGTCGTAAAGCAAAGATTAATCAAAGGTTACGACGATTCTAAGGCAGGCTTATACATACATACATACATATATATATATATATAAAGAAATAGTAATTCTAGAAGCCCGATGAGGAATTAAGCTCAAAAACAGTGTTTTAAAAGCACAAAATGTTCACACGGAGCTACAAATGTAAGGCACGGATATACATACAGATATCAAGACATATATAGATATATAAGAGCATAATAGTATAAAGATCTAGCCGCAGCTCGCGGAGTTTAAGTTGGCCAGTTACATACAGACACTCAAGAGTTTTTGAAAGTAAAACAGCTTATACAATATTTCTCTCAAAGTAAGCCTTGAAGGCATAGATAAATACAAAAGTGAGAGATCTACACAAAATAAACCGAAAGACTTCCAAAACATTGCAAGGATCCTCCGCTTTGTCACCATCAGGCAACTCACCGAGGTGGGTTGCGATCTGCATCTGAAAAAAATAACAACAAAATACGGTATGAGAACCGAAGATTCTCAGTATGGTAACAATACCTAGTGATGTAAGATATAAGACTCCAGGACGCCAGAGGCAATCCTAGAACTTCATATCCATCACAAGATTCAAGCTTATACCATAAGTAAATTAAAACATTAACTTTAAAACCACAATGATAAAGGATACTACAAGAAAATGGAACATTTGTAACAAAAAATTTGTATCAAATTTAAAATTGTTACAAATTATAGTTTTTTTGTAACAATAATTAGTTATTGTTACAAAATAAGAATATTTTGTAACAATAAGAAAATTTGTTACAAAATATTTCAATATTTTCTAACAACTTGATTTCTTTTGTTACAAATTATGTTGGCTTTCGTATTGAATTGTTGTTTTGTTACAAAATGTTATAATGTTTTGTAACAAAAGATTATATTGCTGCAAAAATTCAAAATATTTTGTAACAAAATATCTATTTGTTTCAAAAACTCTAAATATTTTGTAACAAAAAAATAATTTGTCACAAAATACAACATTTTTATAACAAGTTATTTATTTGTCACAAAATTCAAAGATTTTTTGTAACTAATAAAAAATTTTATTTCAACATACTAAATGTAAGACTTTGTGTAAGACCTAAAAATTTTAGAAGATCTTATTAAGAGCTAATTTAGATTTATTTATCATTAAGTATTTTAATCTTTGAAATTATTTTATTAAAAATAATTAAAACAAATTTTGATTAATTGAGTTTAAAATAATTTAAGGTTTTATCTGACTTTATAATTATCGAATTATTTTCTATATTTAAATTATAAAATTTAGCAAATATAAAATAATAAGAATTTTATAGGATTTGGTTTAAATAATTGAGATTTCAAAATTTAATACTAATATTTTTATAAATAAAAAATTAATTATATTATCTTATAATTTCAATTAGAGTATTTAATTTCAAATCAATTAATATTTTGATACAATAAATAATATTTTAGAATAGTTTTAGAGATTTAATTAGTTTTTAAATTATTGCAAAAACCCCAATTTATCCAAAAATTCCTAATTTTATTTTTGTCCTAAATTAAACTCTAATTCCCAAATTAAATCCAAACCCTAAATTTACTAAATTAAACCCTAACCCCACTCATCTAACCCTAGTCACCATCCCTTCTATTTTGTTCTAATTAACCTACGGAGGAAAGAAACAAAAATGAAAGGGGAAGGGGAAACAAAGGAAAGGGAGAAGAGAGAGCGCTTGGGATCAGAGAGGAAGAGAGCGACGGAGAAGAGAGGGATCGGAAGGGAGGGGACCGCATCCTGCCGCGCCGACACCGCCACCGCCACCCCGTCATTGTGGCCGTCGAGTCACCGTCGTGAAGTTGAGTCGCGGAGAGTTCACGAGCGAGAGAGAGCGACGTGGAGGGCGAGAGTCATGAGCCTGGGACCGCCGCGACCGTCGCAGCACCGCCATCCTCGCGTCAGTCACCGCCGCTGTCAGTAATGAAGCCCGTCACCGCCATCCGCGCCTCTGTTGCTGTCAGAACCGCGCGCCGCGGCTGGAAGGATCTTTGTTGCTGTCGTTAAAGCGAACGAGAGAGAAGGAGACGTGGAAGGAGGAGCCGTTGAAGCGAGCTTGCTTCCGTTGCATCCTGCCTAGCCACCATCATCAAAGCCTCATTGCTGTTGATTAAGGGTGTTATCGTGGAGCTCAAGGATAACGCGCATAAGTTGAGTGGAGCCGGCTTTCTCGCTCACATCAGTCTGTAAGTTCTTTTCACGCTGATCTCGATTTCTTCCCCTTTAATACCACTTGAGTTTCTCAATATAACTTAATTTTAACGACCTTTATCTGATTTTGTTCATTGACTTCCTTTGACTTGTCCATTTGCAATTTGGGATTTTTAGCTACTTATATTGTACATAAGCATAACTATGTAAGAATTCCCGAATTTTCCATTCTAATTTCAGGAAGAAGCAACTGAAGTAATTACTATTGTTTTGGTGTTTCTTTATTTAATGTTAAGCAGGTGTTTAGCATGTAATTAGCTAATTGTGATTAAGCTAGCGTTTGCCTTTGATTTAGTCTCTTCTGAGGAAGAAAACACTATGAATATTAAAGATGAATTGATATTTTCTGATAAATTAATGGGAATAATCAAGTAATCTATCTTTTCTAGGGTTTGGTGGCTATGCCCATAGCTGACTTGAGTTCACTGTGAGTCACTATTAATTGCCTCAAGCTCTTCTCTTTTTTTCTTTATTTGTTTGTTTGGATCTTTAATTTCGAGTAGCTGTGCTGCGATTTATGATCTATTCCACTCTCGGTTTCTTTTGATGCTGTTTTTCTTCCTCCAAGTTTTTTAATTGTTCATTGTGTGAGTTGTCGAGCTGGGTCAATTCGATTTTTTTGTGTCTAGGGTTTAGCAACTATGCATTTTAGCTTCCTCTGCATTTCTATTCTTGGATGTGCATAAGAATTTTGTTTCCATTTGATATTTGGGTGACTGACATTCCCAAATTGCTATTGTAAAAATAAAAGGCTTTATTTTATTTATATATTTAAATGTGGATGGATTTTTTCTGTTGTTGGAGTTAAAAATTGTCATCTATTTTAGGGTCTTCCAGCTAGTTAGGGATTCTAGACATGGATAAGTTCACATCTCCTCAAGGAGAAAGGGTAGGTGATATTTTGTTTTGTGGAGGGTAAGAGTGTAAGACTAAGCTACTGAAGTGACCATCACTGCAAGTTGGAGATATACCATGTAATTAGAGGAAGAAGAAAGATTTTATTTTATGTTGTGTCTTGAACTACTATAGAAATTGGTGCATGAACTATGAATCACGCTTTTCACAACTCGTACCACTAACCAGCAAGTGCACTGGGTCGTCCAAGTAATACCTTACGTGAGTAAGAGATTGTTGGTTTGAAGCAATCTATGGTTATCTTGTAAATCTTAGTCAGGAAGTCAATTATGTTTATCAGTTGAATTGCGAATAACCAAGAGAGCATAAATTAAAGGTTATTTGTTATGCAGTAATGGAGAATATGTTGGAGTTTTGGAGTTGCTTTGTCTTCTGAATCTCTGCTTTCCTCTGTCTTCTAATTCACACATGCACGTCCTCCTATGGCAAGCTGTATGTAGGGGATCACCGTCGTCAATGGCTACATCCCATCCTCTCAGTGAAGAATATGCTCACATGCTCTGTCACAGCATGGCTAATCATCTGTCGGTTCTCGATCATGCTGGAATAGGATTCACCCTCCTTTTGCGTCTGTCACTACACCCAGCACTCGCGAGTTTGAAGCTCGTCACAGTCATTCAATCCCTGAATCTTACTCGGAATACCACAGACAAGGTTTATACTTTCCAGATTCTCATGAATGCCGCCATCAGTTCTAGCTTATACCACGGAGATTCTGATTAAGGAATCTAAGAGATACTCATTCAATCGGATATAGAACGGAGGTGGTTGTCAGGCACACGTTCATGGTTTGAGGAAGGTGATGAATATCACGGATCATCACCTTCATCACAGTTAAGCGCAAATGAACATCTTAGATAGGAACAAGCGTGTTTGAATGGAAAACAGAAATACTTGCATTAATTCATCGAGACACAGCAGAGCTCCTCACCCCCAACAATGGGGTTTAGAGACTCATGCCGTCAGAGAATACAAAGTTCAGATCTAAAAATGTCATGAGATGCAAAATAAGTCTCTAAAAGTTGTTTAAATACTAAACTAGTAGCCTAGGTTTACAAAAAATGAGTAAACTATGATGGATGATGCAGAGATCCACTTCTGGGGCCCACTTGGTGTGTGCTGGGGCTGAGATTTAAGCAATTCACGTGCAGAGGCCATTTGTGGAGTTGAACGCCAGTTTATGTGCTAGTTTGGGCGTTCAACTCCAGCTTTTGATCCTTTTCTGGCGCTGGACGCAAGAATTGGGCAGAGAACTGGTGTTGAACGCCAGTGTACGTCGTCTATCCTTGCAAAGTATGGACTATTATATATTGCTGGAAAGCCCTGGATGTCTACTTTCCAACGCAATTAGAAGCATGCTATTTCGAGTTCTGTAGCTCCAGAAAATCCACTTTGAGTGCAGGGAGGTCAGAATCCAACAGCATCAGCAGTCCTTTTTCAGCCTGAAGCAGATTTTTGCTCAGCTCCTTCAATTTCAGCCAGAAAAATACCTGAAATTACAGAAAAATACAAAACTCATAGTAAAGTCCAGAAATATGAATTTTTCCTAAAAAGTAATGAAAATAGACTAAAAACTAACTAGAACATACCCAAAACTATATGAAATTAACCCCAAAAAGCGTATAAAATATCCGCTAATCACAACACCAAACTTAAATTGTTGCTTGTCCTCAAGCAACTAGACAAATAAAATAGGAGACTAATAGGTTGAGAAGCAATAATATCTCAGAGTTTTTGAGTGAAGCTTAGATTCTAATTAGATGAGCGGGACTAGTAGCTTTTTGCTTTTGAACAGTTTTGGCATCTCACTTTACCCATTGAGGCTCAGAGTGATTGGCATCCATAGGAACTCAGAATTCAGATAGTGTTATTGATTCTCTTAGTTCAGTGTGATGATTCTTGAACACAGCTTCTTTATGAGTCTTGGCCGTGGCCCTAACCACTTTGTTTTCCAGTATTACCGCCGGATACATAAATGCCACAGACACATAACTGGGTGAACCTTTTCAGATTGTGACTCAGCTTTGCTAAAGTCCCCAATTAGAGGTGTCCAGAGTTCTTAAGCACACTCTTCTTTTTGCTTGGACCTTGACTTTAACCGCTCAGTCTCAAGTTTTCACTTGACACCTTCACGCCACAAGCACATGGTTAGGGACAGCTTGGTTTAGCCGCTTAGGCCAGGATTTTATTCCTTTTTGGCCCTCCTATCCACTGATGCTCAAAGCCTTGGGATCTTTTTTATTACCCTTGCCTTTTGGTTTTAACTAAATAGAATTTCTCTTATTAAAACTCCAAATTTTATCGCCTCTTATTCAAAAGATCTACTACTTTATTCATGTTTGCTGATGATGAGAAAAATAAACTATAGCTTAATTGGAGATAAAATCAAAATAGATACTAATTACTACTATATGACTCCTAAGGTAAACTTCTATAAGGACATTGTCACAGAGTTAAGGCAGAAATTGGAAATTAACAACCTTTATTCTGGGGGAATGGGGGTTCCTCTGATCCTTGGGGTGCTTGGTCCTGCAAGAGAAGACTTTTGGCGCTTCAATTCCCTTAAGTCACGCCCTTGCTCCTCTTGTTCTTTAAACATATAGGTCAACATTTGACTGTGTTCCTTCTGTTCTTTTATTATTTGCTCCATAGCTTCCCGTATCTTGGTAACAGACGTCTCAAGATACTCCCAGTATTTAGATTGAGGGATCTCTGGGAGGAATTCCTGTGCTCTCTTCTTGATGGGATCATCCTGTGCTTGTTGTTTTTCCATTGATGCTTTGGTGATTGGCTTCTCAATTGAGATATACTCGGTTATTCCCATCCTTACTCCAGCGTCCTTGCAGAGCAGAGAAATCACGCTTGGATAAGCCAACCTGGCCTCTTTAGAATTTTTGTTAGCAATTTTGTAGAGTTCAGCTGAAATCAGCTGATGAACCTCCACTTCCTTTCCCATCATGATGCAATGGATCATCACTGCTCTTTTAACTGTGACTTCAGAACGGTTGCTAGTAGGCAACAGAGAATGCCCAATGAAGTCTAGCCATCCTCTGGCGACTGGTTTGAGATCCTCTCTCTTGAGTTGATTTGGGACACCCTTTGTGTTGGTGGTCCACCTGGCTCCAGGGATACATATGTCCTCTAGAATCTTATCCAGGCCAATGTCTGCTCTCATCATCCTCCTGTTGAAGGAGTCTGGATCATCCTTTAGCTGAGGTAGCTTTAAGATCTCCCTGATTCTGTCAGGGTGGGTATGAACAATCTTTCCTCTGACCACGGTCCGATAGTCATAGAAGGCAGTTCCAGATAGTTTCTGCTTGTCAGTTTGCCACATATTAGCATAGAACTCCTGGACCATGTTCCTTCCCACTTTCGTTTCAGGATTAGCTAGGACTTCCCAGTTCCTGATTCGAATTTGCTCCTGGATCTCCGGATATTCATCTTCTTTTAGATCGAATCTAACTTCCGGGATCACTGATCTCAGACCCATTATTTTAAGATAATGGTCTGAATGTTCTTTAGATAAGAACTTCCCTTGATTCCAAAGTGGTTTTGGAACGCTCTCTTTCTTGCCTCTTAGAGTGGGTTGTTTTTCTTTAGGAGCCATGATCTTAGTGATCTCGGATAAACACACCAAACTTAGAGGTTTGCTTGTCCTCAAGCAAGAGAAAAGAAAGGAGATGGATAGAAGGAGAGCTAGGTGCAATTGTTGATGGAGGAGGAGGGAGGCCGAACCCAAATTTAAAGGGATGGGGGTGGGTTTTCGAAAAATTGGAAAAGATAAGATAAAAAGATTGAGTTGAAAAAGATAAGATAGAAGATATAGTTTAATTTTGAAGAGATATGATAGATTTTTGAAAAAGATAAATCTGAATTTTGAAAAAGATAATATGGAGATTTGAAAAAGATATGGATTAGTTGAAAAGATTTTTGAGTGAAAAAGATAGATTTGTTTTCAGAAAAGATTTGAAAAGAGTTGGATTGAATTTGGAAAGAGGGATTTTTAGAAATTAAGGATTTTAGAAATCAGGGTTCTTAACATGTTCATGTAAAAATCATGCATTGAAACATAAAATTTGAAATTAGAATGGAAATACGTGTGGAAAAATGAGTTTGGCTCCTCCTTGCTATCCTGGCGTTTGAATGCCCAAACACTGCCTGTTTTGGGCGTTCAACGCCCAAATGCTGCTCTCCTGGGCGTTCAACGCCCAGCTGCTGCCATTACTGGCGTTCAACGCCCAGTGGGTGCCCATTTCTGGCGTTGAACGCCCAGATTGCTACCATTACTGGCGTTCAGTGCCCAGTGGATGCCCATTTTGGGCGTTGAACGCCCAAAATGCACTTTTACTGGCGTTTTCTTGCCAGTGAGCTCTTTTTCTCTGTTTTTTTGTGCCGAGGTCTTCTGTAAATGATTCCTCACCTTAGTGTCAGTGAACTTTATATAAACAAATAAAAATAAAAATAAAAAATAGGGCAAAATGCTTAGAGGATTGTTGCCCCATGACTGGGTTGCCTCCCAGCAAGCGCTTCTTTATTGTCTTTAGCTGGACCTTGCTGAGCTTTTAATCTAGCTTCAGCCTTGAGCATTCTTGCTCAATGTTGCCTTCAAGATAATGCTTAATTCTCTGTCCATTGACAATGAACTTCTTATCAGAATCAATATCTTGAAGCTCCACATAACCATATGGTGATACACTTGTAATCACGTATGGTCCCCTCTACCGGGATTTCAGTTTCCCGGGGAATAGCCTGAGTCTAGAGTTAAACAACAGAACCTTCTGTCCTGGTTCAAAGATTCTAGATGACAGCTTTCTGTCATGCCACTTTTTTTATTTTTCTTTATAAAGCTTGGCATTTTCGAAAGCTGTGAATCTGAATTCCTCTAGCTCATTTAGCTGGAGCAATCGTTTTTCTCCTGCTAGTTTGGCATCAAAGTTTAGGAATCTGGTTGCCCAGTAGGCCTTATGTTCCAGTTCCACGGGCAGGTGACATGCCTTACCATACACGAGTTGGTATGGAGAGGTCCCTATAGGGGTCTTGAATGCTGTCCTGTAAGCCCACAGAGCATCATCCAAGCTCCGTGCCCAATCCTTTCTATGGGTATTTACTGTCCGTTCCAGGATTCTCTTTAATTCTCTATTAGAGACTTCAGCTTGCCCATTGGTTTGTGGATGATATGGAGTGGCCACCTTGTGGCGAATTCCATACCGAACCATGGCAGAGTAAAGCTGTTTATTGCAGAAGTGAGTGCCCCCATCACTGATTAGTACTCTAGGGACACCAAATCTGCTAAAGATATGTTTCTGGAGGAATTTCAGCACTGTCTTAGTATCATTGGTGGGTGTGGCAATGGCCTCAACCCATTTTGATACATAATCAACTGCCACCAGAATATAAGTGTTTGAGTATGATGGTGGGAAAGGTCCCATGAAGTCGATTCCCCATACGTCAAACAACTCAATCTCCAAGATTCCTTGTTGAGGCATGGCGTAACCATGAGGCAGATTGCCAGCTCTTTGGCAACTGTCACAGTTACGTACAAACTCTCGGGAATCTTTATAGAGTGTGGGCCAATAGAAGCCACATTGGAGGACCTTGGTGGCTGTTCGCTCACCTCTGAAATGGCCTCCATATTGAGATCCATGGCAATGCCAAAGGATCCTCTGTGCTTCTTCTCTAGGCACGCACCTACGGATTATTCCGTCTGCACATCTCTTAAAGAGATAAGGTTTATCCCACAAGTAATACTTTACATCAGTAATTAATTTCTTCTTTTGTATCCTGTTGTACTCCTTGGGTATGAACCTTGCAGCTTTATAGTTTGCAATATCGGCAAACCATGGTGCTTCCTGAATGGCAAATAAATGCTCATCAGGAAACGTCTCAGAGATCTCAAGAAAGGGGAGGGACGTCCCTTCCACTGGCTCTATCCGGGACTGATGATCAGCCACTTGGTTCTCTGTCCCTTTTCTGTCTCTTATTTCTATATCAAACTCTTGCAGAAGCAATACCCATCTGATGAGCCTGGGTTTTGAATCCTGCTTTGTGAGTAGATATTTAAGAGCAGCATGGTCAGTATACACAATCACTTTTGATCCTACTAAGTATGATCTGAACTTGTCAATGGCGTAAACCACTGCAAGTAATTCTTTTTCTGTGGTTGTGCAATTTTTCTGGGCATCATTTAGAACGCGACTGGCATAATAAATGACATGCAGAAGCTTGTCATGCCTCTGTCCCAATACTGCACCCATGGCATGATCACTGGCATCACACATTAGCTCAAATGGTAACGTCCAGTCTGGTGCAGAAATGACTGGTGCTGTGACCAGCTTAGCTATCAGCGTTTCAAACGCCTGCAGGCACTCTGTGTCAAACACAAATAGCGTGTCAGCAGCTAACAGATTGCTTAGAGGTTTTGCGATTTTTGAAAAATCCTTTATAAACCTCCTATAGAATCCTGCATGCCCCAGAAAGCTTCTGATTGCCTTAACATTGGCAGGTGGTGGTAATTTTTCAATTACCTCTATTTTTGCTTGATCCACCTCTATTTCCTTGTTTGAGATTTTATGCCCAAGGACAATTCCTTCAGTCACCATGAAGTGACACTTTTCCCAGTTTAAAACTAGGTTGGTTTCTTGGCATCTTTTCAGAACAAGTTTCAGGTGATCAAGACAGGAGCTGAATGAGTCTCCATATACTGAGAAGTCATCCATGAAGACTTCCAGAAATTTTTCCACCATATTAGAGAAAATAGAGAGCATGCATCTCTGGAAGGTTGCAGGCGCATTACATAGCCCAAATGGCATCCTTCTGTAAGCAAACACTCCAGATGGACATGTGAATGCTGTTTTCTCTTGATCCTGGGGATCTACTGCAATCTGGTTATAGCCTGAGTAGCCATCCAAAAAGCAGTAATAATCATGACCTGCTAGTCTTTCTAGCATCTGGTCTATGAATGGTAAAGGAAAATGATCCTTTCTGGTGGCTGTATTGAGCCTTCTGTAGTCAATACACATGCACCACCCTGTAACTATTCTTGTAGGAACCAGTTCATTTTTTTCATTATGAATCACTGTCATGCCTCCCTTTTTTGGGACGACTTGAACAGGGCTCACCCAGGGGCTATCAGAAATAGGATAAATAATCCCAGCCTCCAGTAATTTGGTGACCTCTTTCTGCACCACTTCTTTCATGGATGGATTTAGCCACCTCTGTGGTTGCACCACTGGTTTGGCATTATCCTCCAATAAGATTTTGTGCATGCATCTAGCTGGGCTTATGCCCTTAAGGTCACCTATGGACCACCCAAGAGCTGTCTTGTGTGTTCTTAGCACTTGAATAAGTGCCTCCTCTTCCTGTGAATTTAAAGCAGAGCTTATGATCACTGGAAAAGTGTCACCTTCTCCCAGAAACGCATATTTCAAGGATGGTGGTAATGGCTTGAGCTCTGGTTTAGGAGGTTTCTCCTCTTCCAGAAGAAATTTTAGAGGCTCTTTCATGTCCTCTGAATCTTCTAAATCAGGCTGAACATCTTTAAAGATGTTTTCCAATTCTGATTCAAGACTCTCAGCCATGTTGATCTCTTCTACCAAAGAGTCAATAAGATCAACTTTCATGCAGTCTTTTGATGTGTCTGGATGCTGCATGGCTTTGACAGCGTTCAGCTTGAACTCATCATCATTGACTCTCAGGGTTATTTCTCCCTGTTGGACGTCAATGAGGGATCGTCCAGTTGCTAGGAAGGGTCTTCCTAGAATGAGAGTAGCACTCTAGTGCTCCTCCATTTCCAGCACAACAAAGTCAGTGGGAAAGGCGAATGGCCCAACTCTGACAATCATGTCTTCAATCACGCCTGATGGGTATTTAGTAGAACTATCAGTAAGTTGGAGACATATCCGGGTTGGTTTAACTTCTTCAGTTAAGCCAAGCTTCCTGATAGTGGATGCAGGTATTAGGTTGATGCTTGCCCCAAGATCGCATAAAGCTGTCTTGGTGCAATTATCTTCTAATATGCATGGTATCAGAAAACTCCCAGGGTCTTTAAGCTTTTCAAGAAAGCTCTTCAGAATGACTGCACTGCATTCTTCAGTGAGGAGAACTCTTTCTGTTTCTCTCCAATCCTTTTTATGACTCAAGATCTCTTTCATGAACTTGGCATAAGAAGGTATTTGCTCAAATGCTTCTGCAAATGGAATCTTTATTTCAAGAGTCCTGAGATAATCTGCAAAGCGAGCAAATTGCTTATCCTGCTCCTCTTTCCGGAGTTTTTGAGGATAAGGTATCTTGGCTTTATATTCTTCAACCTTAGTTGCTGCAGGTTTATTGCCTACAGAAGTGGTTGAAGAAGCCTTTTTAGAGGGGTTGTCATCAGCACTTGTGTGTGTCTGATCCCTCACTGGCAATTGAGTGCCAGAGTTTGAAGCTGGAGTGACGTGAGAAGCCAACTCCTTGTCTGTTCCTGGCATTTGAACGCCAGAATTGTGCCCCTTTTGGGCGTTCAGCGCCAGATCCTGCCCATTTTGGGCGTTCAACGCCAGATCCTTGCCCATTTCTGGCGTTGAACGCCAGTCCTGCTTTGTTTCTGGTGTTGAACGCCAGTTTTGGCCATGGTCTGGGCGTTCAGCGCCAGCCTTCCACCAATTTTTTGGCGTTTTAGCGCCAGAATTATTTTTCCCTGGGCTCTTACTGTCTTCAGGTGAATTTTGGGTGGTTTGCTCATTTCTAAGCTTTTTGTTGCCTTGAGGTGGGGTATTTAATGTTTTCCCATTTCTTAGTTGAACTGCTTGGCATTCTTCTGCTATTTGCCTTGACAGCTGCTGCTTTGTTTGCTTAAACTGTTCGTCCATATGTATATTAGCCATCCTTGTCTCTTGTAACCTGTCTTTAAATTCGGCTAGCTGCTTTGTTAGAAAGTCCAATTGCTGATTGAATTCAGCAGCTTATTTTACAGGACTGAGTTCAGCAGTTACTGTTTTAACCCCTTCATTCATGGAAGGGTTGCTGCTTAGGTACATATGCTGATTCCTGGCAACTGTATCAATGAGCTCTTGAGCCTCTTCAATTGTCTTTCTCATGTGGATAGATCCACCAACTGAGTAATCTAGAGACATCTGGGCTCCTTTTGCAAGCCCATAGTAGAAGATGTCTAACTGAACCCACTCTGAAAACATTTCAGAGGGGCATTTTTGTAGCATCTCTCTATATCTCTCCCAGGCATCATAAAGAGATTCATTATCTCCTTGTTTAAAGCCTTGGATGTCCAGCCTTAGCTGTGTCATCCTTTTTGGAGGGAAATATTGATTCAGGAATTTTTCTGTCAGCTGTTTCCATGTCCTTATGCTGGCCTTAGGTTGGTTATTCAACCACCTCTTAGCTTGATCTTTTACAGCAAATGGAAACAGTAATAGTCTGTAGACATCCTGATCTATTTCTTTATCATGTACTGTGTCAGCAATTTGTAAAAACTGTGCCAGAAACTCTGTAGGTTCTTCCTGTGGAAGACCGGAATACTGGCAACTTTGCTGCACCATGATAATGAGCTGAGGATTCAACTCAAAGCTACTGACTCCAATGGAGGGTATGCAGATACTACTCCCATATGGAGCAGTAGAGGGGTTAGAATATGACCCCAGAGTCCTCCTGGACTGTTCATTTCCGCTTAGGTCCATGATGGAGAAAGGGAGATGATGTAAAATAGAAAAAGTATTTTTATTTATTTATTTATTAATTTATTTCGAAAATAAAATAAATCAAAATAAAATAAATAAAAATTGAGTGAAGATTTTCGAAAAACTGAGGAGAGAGAAAGTGGTTAGGAAGTTTTGAAAAGGATATGATGATTTTGAAGAAAAGAAAATTTTAAATTTTGAAATAAAAATCTGAATTTTAGAAATATATTTCGAAAATTTGTTTTTAAAATAGAGAGAAAAGATATTTTTGATTTTTAAGAGGAAAGAGAAAAATAATAAGATAGCACAAGATTTAAAATTTTTTAGATCTAATGCTCCTTACTTTCGAAAATTTTGGAGGGAAAACACCAAGGAACACCAAACTTAAAAATTTTAAGATCAAGACACAAGAAAACTCAAAAACACTTTGATGACTCACAAGAACACAAGAACATGAAGGAAGAACACCAAACTTAAAATTTTTTTGAAAACCAAAATAAATTTTTGAAAATTTTAAGAAAAATCAACAAGAAAACACCAAACTTAAAGTTTGGCACAGGATCTAATAGAAAAATTATTTTTGAAAAAGGTTTTAATAAGAAAATAAGGATTCTAAAATTTTAACACGACAATAATACG
This sequence comes from Arachis hypogaea, assembly GCF_003086295.3. Lineage (NCBI taxonomy): Eukaryota > Viridiplantae > Streptophyta > Magnoliopsida > Fabales > Fabaceae > Arachis > Arachis hypogaea. Next base: position 68,195,108 of record NC_092047.1, on the reverse strand, counting down.
AGACTCTAAACAAAAAGAGAAATTTTTCCTAATCTAAGCAACAAAATAAACCGTTAGTTGTCCAAACACGAACAATCCCCGGCAACAACGCCAAAAACTTGGTGCACAAACTATGAATCACGCTTTTCACAACTCGTACCACTAACCAGCAAGTGCACTGGGTCGTCCAAGTAATACCTTACGTGAGTAAGGGTCGAATCCCACGGAGATTGTTGGTTTGAAGCAATCTATGGTTATCTTGTAAATCTTAGTCAGGAAGTCAATTATGTTTATCAGTTGAATTGCGAATAACCAAGAGAGCATAAATTAAAGGTTACTTGTTATGCAGTAATGGAGAATATGTTGGAGTTTTGGAGATGCTTTGTCTTCTGAATCTCTGCTTTCCTCTGTCTTCTAATTCACACACGCATGTCCTCCTATGGCAAGCTGTATATAGGGGATCACCGTTGTCAATGGCTACATCCCATCCTCTCAGTGAAGAATATGCTCACATGCTCTGTCACAGCACGGCTAATCATCTGTCGGTTCTCGATCATGCTGGAATAGGATTCACCCTCCTTTTGCGTCTGTCACTATGCCCAGCACTCGCAAGTTTGAAACTCGTCACAGTCATTCAATCCCTGAATCCTACTCGGAATACCACAGACAAGGTTTAGACTTTCCGGATTCTCATGAATGCCGCCATCAGTTCTAGCTTATACCACGGAGATTCTGATTAAGGAATCTAAGAGATACTCATTCAATCGGATATAGAACGGAGGTGGTTGTCAGGCACACATTCATGGTTTGAGGAAGGTGATGAATGTCACGGATCATCACCTTCATCACAGTTAAGCGCGAATGAACATCTTAGATAGGAACAAGCGTGTTTGAATGGAAAACAGAAATACTTGCATTAATTCATCGAGACACAGCAGAGCTCCTCACCCCCAACAATGGGGTTTAGAGACTCATGCCGTCAGAGAATACAAAGTTCAGATCTAAAAATGTCATGAGATGCAAAATAAGTCTCTAAAAGTTGTTTAAATACTAAACTAGTAGCCTAGGTTTACAAAAAATGAGTAAACTATGATGGATGATGCAGAGATCCACTTCTGGGGCCCACTTGGTGTGTGCTGGGGCTGAGATTTAAGCAATTCACGTGCAGAGGCCATTTGTGGAGTTGAACGCTAGTTTATGTGCCAGTTTGGGCGTTTAACTCCAGCTTTTGATCCTTTTCTGGCGCTGGACGCTAGAATTGGGTAGAGAACTGGCGTTGAACGCCAGTTTACGTCGTCTAACCTTGTGGAAAGTATGGACTATTATATATTGTTGGAAAGCCCTGGATGTCTACTTTCCAACGCAATTGGAAGCATGCCATTTCGAGTTTTGTAACTCCAGAAAATCCACTTTGAGTGCAGGGAGGTCAGAATCCAACAGCATCAGCAGTCTTTTTTCAGCCTGAAGCAGATTTTTGCTCAGCTCCTTCAATTTCAGCCAGAAAAATACCTGAAATTACAGAAAAACACACAACTCATAGTAAAGTCCAGAAATATGAATTTTTCCTAAAAACTAATGAAAATAGACTAAAAACTAACTAGAACATACCCAAAACTATATGAAATTAACTCCAAAAAGCGTATAAAATATCCGCTCATCAGAAATCAGCTTGATCTAGTGAATTCTTAAAGGGTGTATGTGCTTTAGTGTTCTTCATGAACCTAGTATCATTAAATTGTTTTCAATTTGTCTTTCATTTCTGCCAGTTGAAGAGAATGATTCTCACGAAGCAGTTTCGCTGCATACACTCAGCTAGCTGTCAATGCACAAAAGGACATTTAAGTGAAAATGTCTTATTTTTAGTGTTTCAACATTTGAATTGGAATCCCAAGCTAATTGCTGCTCTGTCAAGTGTGTGAATTAATTAATTATCAATACTGCTTAAGCTTGCATGGGATGTTATACATTTAGTGAATTAATTAATTTATCAATATTACTTGGCAGCTTTGAGTTTTTCTGTTATTACAGTTACCAAAATTAATTAATTGGTAACACAAGATGTGATACTTAAAGAAGATCCAAATGTAGCCTTAAGTTAGTTAGAAGCTTGTTGAGTTGGCAGCTTTCTATTTTTCTGTTATTACAGTTAGTAGTTGGGAATTAGCATACCTAGCATAGTCTATATATTAGATTCATTTATAATTCTATTCCTTTGAGATTCACCGTTCTGCAATCTATACAGTGAACATCACATTCTCATCTTGCTTCTTTTAAATTATTTAATTTTCTTTTTAATATATAGTTAGTAAAAGATATTTTAGTCAAATATATATTACTTTAATCTTGAAATATTATTTTATAAATATCCATAAATTTGTGTGTTGATTTTATAAAAATAATACTCTAACACACACACATACACACACTCTCTCTATCTCTTTACACAGTAGTTGATTATTAGAAGACTAATTTGTGTGTTCGCTCAGAGATTTTTAGTCCAATCCGTTCAACTTTTTGCTTGGAGTTAAGGTTAGTGCAATTCTTGTGTTGTAAACTTTATTGATTTCTAGGGTATTGTATGATAAATGAAATATTACTTGTGTTGTGTTGTTTCTTGTATTGCATTGAAAACATTGATATGATTAAATATTGATAGGATGTTGTATGATAGATCTATAATGTAATAAATAAAGGCAAAAAGCAAAGATGTTCCTAAACATCTTGATTATTATTCCATTGTTTTATACTTTTATGATATTTAATAAATTTCTTAAACTAAAATGCATGTTTAGATCTGAGTCATGATTATTGTATCAACATGTCCTATTTTATTGTACTTCTCTCCAAAGGTTATTCATGGTAAAAATTTTAGAGTTTGTATTCATTGTTGAATAATACGAGTATAATTTTTTGTTCTTTTCTATGCATTTTTAAAGGAAAAACAAATCTTATTTTTTAAACTAGTGTTTTTTGTTTGGTGGTCTTTTCAGGTGTGTGGCACTTATTAGAACTTCTCCATGAGAAATGAGAAAGGAGCTGTATGAACATGATGGAGTTTGTAATTTGTAGTTTACATTTTGGAGATTTATAATTCCTTGTTTTTCTTGTCCTATGTATATATCTAGTTCATTAGGGTTCTTCAATGTTTCTTGTTAGTTTGTACTTTAAAGTTTATATGTTGAAGATTTATAAAACAATCTTAGTTAATGAAAGATATTTGAACTATCTATGTTATTATATATTATATAAATGTTGACTTATTGAGTAAATTAGTTAATATATTAATTAATTAAAAAAATAATATAATTTGATAAATTATGTGTGTAATTTGTATTAAAAAAATTACAAAATAAATAGTGTTTTGTAACTAAAGAAAAAAAATGTTACAAAATCAAGTTACATTTTGCAACAAAATTTTATGATAGGAAAAAATAGATTGTCACCAAAAATATCTTGAAGATCAAAATTTGTTACCACTTTTATAATGACTTTTGGTTTTTTGTATCAGAAAAATTTGTTACAAAATATCACTTTGAATTGTTACAAAATTTTGATTTTTTGTAACAATTTTTTTGTTAAAAATATTGCTTTTTCTTGTTAGCGGATTTCTAATCTAACAATTCTCTACTGTCTCACAGCCTTCGCTAGCCTAACCGCCATGCGATCCCATCACCACTTCCTTCCGAACCTCTTCAATCCCAGTAGAATACACAAATAATAACAATGCAAGTAAAGCACAAGTATAAGCATGTATATCAAGTAATTCAATAAGCATTTAGGCATTTTAAACACTTAGGCAAACAATACAAGTCGGGAAAGAAAACAACCAGATAGAATATCCACATGATGAATGCCTGTCCTATTTGGCTGTGATATCACATTGTTGGTTCAACTGCCAACCCAACACATCTCCATGGAGATGTCGCCTTTCGGTCACGAATAAAAAGTAGGATCCCCCACGGATATAGTGCCGGGCACAGTACCCACGGATATAGTGCCGGGCACACTCTTGTGATCCGAAAGGATGCAAGCGGGATACTCTGCCTCAGACCTCACAGTTCAACGTAAGCGGGATAAACCAACCGTCCTTGCCATGCCCATAGCGTCTGATCAATCTCAGAATAAAATAGTAATTCAGTGGTTTTCAGAAATCATTTTATTCAATACTCAACAGTTCACCACTTCCACAATTTGTATCAGTAATTATCAATACAATACTTCGCCCTCTCACTCAACCAAATCCATCCTCAGTACTTCAGAAACCTAAGTCTCTGTTTTCTAAACTTTTGCAAGAAAATACCTAATTGAATCCACCTAGATCCTTCCCTATGTTTTGACACCTAAAAACAAGCTAAAGAGTCTTAGATAAGTGTCACAGAAGTTTACAAACTTGCTGAGAAGGTAAAACAGTTGAAAACAAGATTTTTATTGAAAAACAGGGTTGTGCGTATGCACTCCCCAAAGAGTTTTCTAAAAGTGTGCGTACGCATAGAAGTGTGCGTAAGCACAGTAAGTAAAACTTTCCATTCTTTGTATATGCACAGATACGTGTGAACGCCCTCAACAGAATGCACCTCCCAGCGTGTGCGTGCACACAGGGTTATACCTACGCTGATGAGCGGATATTTTATACACTTTTTGGCACTAGTTTCTCAGTGTTTTTAGTATAGTTTGTTAAGTTTTATTATGTTTTTGTAGGTTTTAGTGCAAAAATTACTTTTTGGATGCTACATTTAGTTTTTGTGGTTTTTCTATGATTTTAGGTGATTTTTTGGTGAAAATGGCAAGTTTTGGCAAAGTTTAATTCAGAGGCAAACAAAGGACAACAGATGTTGTCAAATCCTAACTTCCATGCATTCAAACGGACATTTATGGAGCTACAAAGATTCAATTGACGCACTCTCAATAGCGTTGGAAAGATAACTTCTAGAGCTTTCTAGTAATATATAATAGTTTATACTTTTCTTTGTAAAGAACTGCCCAAAATTGGAGTTGAACGCCCAACTTATGCCCTTTCTGGTGTTCAACGCCCCAAAAGGACCTAAGCAAGCGTTGAACGCCCAAGACTGGTGTTCAATGCCACCAAGGGAGTATCAAGGCTGTGTGGACACTCCCTAGTGGGCGTTCAACACCCACTCCTCCAAGTTGGATGCCAAGCTTAACCCAAACACTTACTAAGTGGGCCCAAAAGTGGATTTTCGCACCTTTTGCTTAGATTATATCATTTTTGTAATTTGTAATTATTATTAATTTCTTTTTAGGTCTAGTTATTAGTATAAATAGGAGGAAGATCACCTTTGTTAAAAACTTTTGATCTTCAGCTTCTCAGAACTATCTTTTCTGTAAATTATGAGTGGCTAAACCTCCTAGGTTAAGGATAGGAGCTCTACTCATTCCTATGGATTAATATAATTACTTTTCTACTTTAATATATGTTAGATTCCATTCTATGGTGTATTTTCATTCTTTATCTTTATGAATCTGGGGTGAAACGGCAGTATGACTGATGGTGGCGGAAATTGACCAGTTAAGAAACTAATAAACGAGATGCGTTGCAAGTACAATTCTCAACCAGCTAAGATCCGCCTTCTCAATTTAAAAAGGGTTGTCACAAATTTTAGAAATAAAAATACTGAGAGTATGACTCCCAGGTTGTCTCCCAACGAGTTACAGGAAGGTGTGCTAATTTATTAATCAGAAATTTTCCAGAAGGTTTGAATTGGATAATGAGTAATTAAAATAATTGTAAATTAAAGCAATAAAAATAAGAATTATTATTAATATTAAAAGGCCTTGAATGGAGGAATGATTAATTGGAAGTTTTATCCTTGTTGGAATCTTCTTGAGTGTAGTGTAAAGAGGTTGTTGTTTTCACTTAGTTAACCCTTACTAAATAAAGGAAAGTCAAGTGATTGAGCTAACTCTTACCCGCAAATCCTAGTCCTCTCCCTTGGGAAGGTCTAGCATTAGTAGGTACAGAATTAGCCAACAACGTCCAATTTAACTAAGCACTTGAGCATTCCAACTCAAGTGTCTCCTCTTAATCAACCCCCATGTCAAGTAGAAAATCTACTCCATTGACATGGAATTAATACTTATAAAAATATAAGAAGACATAATTAAATAAAATAAAATAGAGATTTAAAATTAATTAAAAATAAAAGTAACTCTATATATTAATAAATCCAAAATGCAACATACTTATTTGAATAGGGTCAATGAGTAACTAATAAGAGTAAAGAAATATGGAAACAAACTAAAGTGATGTCTTCACGGAGGTAATGACTCTTCAGCATCCAAAATCCAAAGCGAAAGCATAAACTATCAATGTAAAGCTAATCTAGATTCAGATCTAAAACTAAAAGTAATCCTAATATCAATGTATCTGAATGTGTGTGGATGCGTCTTGAGTCTCTGCATGTTCCCTAGCTTTAGTCTGTGTTTTTGGGCCGAAAACTGGGTCAAAACGTGGCCCGAAATCGCCCCCAGCGTATTCTGTTATTTCTACAGATCGCGCAGGTAACGCGTACGCGTCGTCCATGCGTTCGCGCCGTTCAGCGATTTTCCTTGTCACGCGTTCGTGTCATCCACGCGTTCGCGTCATTCGTGCAGACTCCAATCCACGCGTTTGCGTCAGGCACGCGTTCGCGTCACTGCGATTTCTTCATTTCGCGCGCTCGCATGAGCCATGCGGTCGCGTCAGTGTTCGCTGGTCATCTTCTTGGTTTCTTATGTTCCTTCCAATTTTTCAAGCTTCCTCTCCATTCTCTGAGCTATTCCTGCCCTATGAAGCCTGAAACACTTAACACACAGATCACGGCATCAAATGGCATAAAGGAGAGTTAAAATGTACTAATTAAAGGTTTCAAGGAAGCAAGTTTTCAACTATAACAATACTAGGAAGGAATTATAAAATTCATGCAATCTATATGAATAAGTAGGTACAGACTTGATAAAACCACTCAATTAAACAAAATATAAATCATAAAATAATGGTTTATCAACCTCCCCACACTTAAATATTGGCATGTCCTCATGTTTAGCTTAAGGAGATAAAATAAATGAGTAGGGAAATGTAAGACTCATGCAATGTAATGCAACCTATATATATATATATATATATATATATATATATATATATATATATATATATATATATATATATATATATATATATATATATATATATATATATATATATATATATGAATGCAACTATATGATTCTTGGCCACTTGGTTAAAAATAAATAAGCTCTTCAAGACAAACATAAATCAAATTCCACTAATTCAATTTATACAGTAAGAACAGATAAAAATGTAAGAAGACAGCTGATGACAAGTCATCTTAGCCCATTTTAGCTAGTCTTTTTCTTTTGTTTTCATTAGAATTATGCACTTTCTTAAGCTACAAGCAAGCTAATTGAGTAGATTTTCATGTTTCCCTTGATTGAACCAACCATATGTGAATTCATGCCATTTCATGAGGTTTTGAACTATATTTGTTGCATATTGTGGAAGATTGAATACCTCATGATTTTGAGCAAAACTTTGATTAGTTTGGTTGATCAATGATAGGTGAAGAAGGCTTGGAGAAAGGTTGAAGCAAAGAGGAATGGCTAGGAGTGAAGAGAGGACAATGGAATAAGTGAAAATTGAACCGGGTTGCATGAAGTTAGCCCCAACGTTAGCCCCCTAACTTGGAGGCTAACGTTGGGCATATGAATCACTCTTTGGAAGTAGCCAACGTTAGCTCCAACGTTAGCCCCCTAACTTGGAGGCTAACGTTGGAACTTGAGAGTTTCTCCCTGGGCTACCAACGTTTGCGCCAACGTTAGCCCCCTAACGTGGAGGCTAACGTTGGCACCAATCACACCAAGCAAGGCCAACGTTAGGGTCAAAGTTAGACCCCTAACGTTGGCGCCAACGTCTAAACCAGAAGAATGTGGTTTGCTGATATGAAAAGTTAGGGTCAAAGTTAGACCCCTAACTTTGACCCTAACGTTGAAGACCAACGTTGGCTAACTCCATTTCCGGTTCAATTGGTTCACTTCGGTTCTTCTTCAATCTTCAAGAGCAATCAACCAAGGCCTCTTTCAACCCAATTCCACCAAGAACAAAGGCCCAACTCAAGGCTTGAAGATCATTTTGGAAAGTGTATAAATAGGATAGAATTCAATTTGTTTAGGGAGCTTTGGCTGGAGAGTTTTCTTTTAGAGCTTTCCTTTTAGAATTTTCATAATAGTTTCGAAGAGCTTTTGAACTTAAGTGAACTTTAATTTCTTGCTTTCATTGCTTTCAATTTCATTTGACTTTTGTCTTGGATCTTGGATTGGAGAATTGAAGAAATTCTGTTTCAATCTCAATCTTGGATCTCTCTGTTTCCTTTACTGTTAATTGAATTAGCATTTCTGTTTCTGTTACTTGATCTTCATCTCTTTTCTTTGCAATTTACAATTTCCTTGCTATTGTTCTTGTGGGATCTAGGAAGGCATTGAGATCTAGACTTGGTTTTCTAGTCTCTGGGTCCTGAGATCTAAATTCTCATTTCAATTCTCTGTTTAATGCTTTCATTGTTCATTTACTTTGCTGTTATAAGATCCGGTTCAATCCCAACTCCCTTTTCCTCTTCTGTTTGATGCAATTTAGTTTTCCCTTGTTTAAATTCTGCAAATCCTCATCCCAATCCCCTTTACTTTTCAAGCAATTTACATTTCTTGCACTTTAAGATTCTGCAATTTACATTTCTTGCACTTTAAGTTTCTGTCATTTAATTTCTTGTCCTTTAAGTTTCAGCAATTTACTTTCCCGCTCTCTTTAATTCCATGCAATTTACATTCTGCAAATCACAAATCACCCAACCAACACTTGATTCGCTTGACTAAATCAACCACTAAACTAAAATTGCTCAATCCTTCAATCCCTGTGGGATCGACCTCACTTCCGTGAGTTTTTATTACTTGATACGACCCGGTACACTTGCCGGTTAGATTTGTGTGTTTTGGGAGAAATTCGTTTCTCATCAAAATATCTCATCAAGTTTTTGGCGCCGTTGCCGGGGATTGACTAGATTGACAATGATTAAGTGAGGTGGTGATCTAGATCAAATATTTTTTCTTTAATTTTTGACTAACCCACTAACTGTTTGAAGTTTTGTTTCAACCGGCTACACTCAATTTTCAAGAGAATCGCTGTGTGTTCCGTTGTTGATTTATATATCACAGGGAAGAAGGAGTTTCTGAGAAAGAAGAACATCACAACATGAAGCCACAACTCATTACACTAATAGAGAACAATTGTTCCTATGGTGGAAATCCCTTGGAGGACTCTAAACAGCACCTATCCATTTTTCTGAAAACATGTGGGGCTGTCAATCTCAATGGTGTAGACCATGATACCATTAAGCTCATGTTATTTCCCTTCTCACTGAAGGATGAAGCGGCACAATGGCTTGAAACCTTTCCTCAAGGAAGTATAACTAGTTGGGATGAATTGGTTGCCAAGTTTCTAGCCAAATTTTCCTCACCCCAACAACACATCAAGATGAAAGAAGGAGTACATCCATTCATACAAAGAGAGGAAGAACCACTGTTCAAAGCATGGGAGAGATACAAGAAATCAAATGACAAGGTGGATTTTCGAGCATTCTATGAAGGATTAACCACTGAAACAAGAAAAGCAGTAGATTACTTCTCAGATGGCCTACTCAAGGCAACAGCAACCATCCAAGGAACTGCAGAGTTCAGTGACGAAAGAGCCAATAACCAACACTCATTTGAGACGCCACGGAATGCAATTTCAGAAAAGGGAGTAATGAATCTTGAAGGAGTAAGAGCAATCATGAATCAAAACAAGCAGCTACACCAGCAAACTCAGCAGCACTTGGAATCAATAGCTAGACAAATTGATTTTCTACATTCTGCCACAGTGAATGCACAATTTCCACCATGGAAACCACATTCTTATCTAAGAATGAGGGAACCTCAGAATCATGAACAAAGGGACCTCAACTATAATAACCCCAACTTTCCAAACCTGCAAAAACACCACCATGCCAACAAAAATCACTACACACTACCCCAATATACACATCTCCAACCCTATCCTACCTCACCACCTGCCCAAAATGACTTACATCAATCACCACAATTAACACAGTCACAACCAATCCTAAACTTTCAAAAACTCTATGTTCTAGAAATGATGATGGAAAGGTCTATGAAAATCCAAGAAATGACATTAATAGAGCAGGAGGACATAAGGAAAAACCAAGAGGCATATCTCAAGAGAATTGAAAGGTACATGGAACAAATGGTTCAAAACCCTGCTAAATTGGGTGAGAGAGAGGGAAATATATCCCTAAGAGCCACTGAAGATGACTCGAAGAACAATGAAAAAGCTGCTGAGCTGAAAGGGAAGACAGTTATGGAAAACAAGGAGAAGCCTACGGTAAGAGGAGGAAACCAAAGGCAACTGAGACTTCAACTTCCGTGATCAGAGGATGAAGAATGTCAAGCTAGTGACAATAAAAGAGCGCTTGTTGGGAGGCAACCCAACCTGAGGTAGTTTTCTTTCCATAGTTATTTTAATAAAAAGGTTAATTAAATTCATCTATAATGCAAGAAGCTAAGTTTGGTGTTGCACACCAACACAATCTAAGGGAGAATGAAGGATTCTAAGTTTGGTGTTCCACCAAATTCTTACTTAAAAGCACATTCTCACTTTCTGCATAATATAGGCTTCAAGCATACTGGATGAACTAGTTAGCCATTTTACTGCATTTCTTAGTTTCCAGTTCTATCACTTGTGAAAGAGAAAAAGAAATTATCACACATGGTTAACCATGGGCAAGGTACTAAGTTTGGTGTTCCCACACCAAAGTAAGTTCAAAAAGCCCGCAAATAAATCATGAAAATTAACCATTGTTTCCAAGTGCTTGGGGAACAAGCAACTTTCAATATCATTGCAGAGGCCCATACAAGCTGTTAGAAGGATTAAGCATCATCAACCAAAGAGACAAAAGATGAACTTAAAGGCCAGTAATGATGATGATGAGAAGAAGGAAATCAAGCAAACTTCAACAGGTTGTATTGTTAAGTCATTGTTTTGCATCAAATATTGTTGTGATTGAAAGTTGGATTGTATCCTGATCTATCCTGCCTATCTGCATAGCATAGTTTTTTTATTTACCCCTGCCTGCCTGCATAACATAGTCTTTCTTTATAAGTCAATAAGCAAGGTGTCTGATCATTCACAACATTCTTATCTTCAAAACTTGTTTGCACTCAATTTTCAAGAAATGCATCACATGAAAGTTCTTTGAAAAGAAGGATTAAGGAATTAAACAATTTTGAGGCAAGCAAAAGATTAGGAGAAGTGGTGGTTCTGGTTATATGATTTTGTTCTGAGGTTGCATGCTTGTGAAAACTTGCATGGGAGCTCATAGGCGGGACATGAAGTTCAAAGAAGTATTGTGGAGATTCTCAAAAATCTATTGATCCAAGAAGCAGCAAACAAAACAAAAGAAAGAAAAGAAAATACAAAAACAAAAAGAACATGGTCCAAGGCTCTGAGCATCAATTACTAGGCAGAAAAGAAAGAAGAAACAATGACTCAAAGAGTTGTTAGCCTAGTAAAATGCTTGTGGTTGAAGTGTGTCAAGGAAAGAGGCTTGAGCAAGTAAATCCTTAGGGGTGCTTTAACACCTAATACCTTAAAACCAACTGGTTTAGGAGTATTGATTGAAAGCTTATCTAAAGAGCCGCTTTGAGACATGATACTTAGAGTCGAGACCAAGGCACAGAAACTATAAGCTGCTTCAAGGTGATTACACATAAAGAGATCTCCATGGTACCATTTGAATGAAAATCCTAAGACCTACGACTCCCAATATGTAAGGACTAGTGAGCACTGAAGCCCTTGCATGAGCATATGATTTAGAGTTCACCCCACTGATACTTGATCACTTCACTCACTGCACTTTACAAGTGTTCCTCAATCCATCTTAATTGAAAGAACCTTGGAGCATAAATCTATTTCTTGCTTGGGGACAAGCAAGCTTTAAGTTTGGTGTTGTGATGACAAGTCATCTTAGCCCATTTTAGCTAGTCTTTTTCTTTTGTTTTCATTAGAATTATGCACTTTCTTAAGCTACAAGCAAGCTAATTGAGTAGATTTTCATGTTTCCCTTGATTGAACCAACCATATGTGAATTCATGCCATTTCATGAGGTTTTGAACTATATTTGTTGCATATTGTGGAAGATTGAATACCTCATGATTTTGAGCAAAACTTTGATTAGTTTGGTTGATCAATGATAGGTGAAGAAGGCTTGGAGAAAGGTTGAAGCAAAGAGGAATGGCTAGGAGTGAAGAGAGGACAATGGAATAAGTGAAAATTGAACCGGGTTGCATGAAGTTAGCCCCAACGTTAGCCCCCTAACTTGGAGGCTAACGTTGGGCATATGAATCACTCTTTGGAAGTAGCCAACGTTAGCTCCAACGTTAGCCCCCTAACTTGGAGGCTAACGTTGGAACTTGAGAGTTTCTCCCTGGGCTACCAACGTTTGCGCCAACGTTAGCCCCCTAACGTGGAGGCTAACGTTGGCACCAATCACACCAAGCAAGGCCAACGTTAGGGTCAAAGTTAGACCCCTAACGTTGGCGCCAACGTCTAAACCAGAAGAATGTGGTTTGCTGATATGAAAAGTTAGGGTCAAAGTTAGACCCCTAACTTTGACCCTAACGTTGAAGACCAACGTTGGCTAACTCCATTTCCGGTTCAATTGGTTCACTTCGGTTCTTCTTCAATCTTCAAGAGCAATCAACCAAGGCCTCTTTCAACCCAATTCCACCAAGAACAAAGGCCCAACTCAAGGCTTGAAGATCATTTTGGAAAGTGTATAAATAGGATAGAATTCAATTTGTTTAGGGAGCTTTGGCTGGAGAGTTTTCTTTTAGAGCTTTCCTTTTAGAATTTTCATAATAGTTTTCGAAGAGCTTTTGAACTTAAGTGAACTTTAATTTCTTGCTTTCATTGCTTTCAATTTCATTTGACTTTTGTCTTGGATCTTGGATTGGAGAATTGAAGAAATTCTGTTTCAATCTCAATCTTGGATCTCTCTGTTTCCTTTACTGTTAATTGAATTAGCATTTCTGTTTCTGTTACTTGATCTTCATCTCTTTTCTTTGCAATTTACAATTTCCTTGCTATTGTTCTTGTGGGATCTAGGAAGGCATTGAGATCTAGACTTGGTTTTCTAGTCTCTGGGTCCTGAGATCTAAATTCTCATTTCAATTCTCTGTTTAATGCTTTCATTGTTCATTTACTTTGCTGTTATAAGATCCGGTTCAATCCCAACTCCCTTTTCCTCTTCTGTTTGATGCAATTTAGTTTTCCCTTGTTTAAATTCTGCAAATCCTCATCCCAATCCCCTTTACTTTTCAAGCAATTTACATTTCTTGCACTTTAAGATTCTGCAATTTACATTTCTTGCACTTTAAGTTTCTGTCATTTAATTTCTTGTCCTTTAAGTTTCAGCAATTTACTTTCCCGCTCTCTTTAATTCCATGCAATTTACATTCTGCAAATCACAAATCACCCAACCAACACTTGATTCGCTTGACTAAATCAACCACTAAACTAAAATTGCTCAATCCTTCAATCCCTGTGGGATCGACCTCACTTCCGTGAGTTTTTATTACTTGATACGACCCGGTACACTTGCCGGTTAGATTTGTGTGTTTTGGGAGAAATTCGTTTCTCATCAAAATATCTCATCAACAGCTCATAAAAGCAGGGAACATAGAATTAAGCATTGAACCCTCACTGATGGTGTATATGAACTCTAGTCTCTCAAGTGTATAGGGTAATCACTCTACTTTTCTCTAATCATGCTTTCTAAACTTTGTTCTTCACCTAACCAATCAACAATATTTAAAGTACTAATGCAAACATCATGAGGACTTTTAAAGGTTGTAATGGGGCCAAGGCAAAGGTGAGGGTATATATATGGCTAAGTGAGCTAAAATATGAATCTTTGACTTAACTTAAGCTCTTACCTAACATACATACTCTATATAACTCTAGAATCATGCCTAACTACCCATAATTTCAACTTTCATATTCCATACTCATGTATTAACTTTTTCTCTTAATTTTCTTATCACATATGCATTGGAGCTTTACTTAACTTAGAATTGGGGTAATTTTGTCCCCTTATTTATTTAAATATTTATTGAATATTTTTGGATTTTTTTAAATATAAATAACATATCAATGCACATGGATTTTTAATTTTTCTGTTTTACATGAGTAGGTACCCAAATTCCCATTATTTTATCATGACACATTCCCTCATTAACCCATGTTCCCACAACCTTCCCATACTCAATTAACACACAATTTCTATCTTAAGCTAACCAAAGATTCAATTGGGATATTTAATTATTTTTCCGCTTAAGGCTAGTAATGTGATAAAATATAGAACAAATGGGATTTAAAAGGCTCAAAGTGGCTAACAAAGGTAATTTAAAGGGTAGGCTTATTTGGGATAAGTGAGCTAAACAATTGATGGCCTCAATCATATGCATGCATATAACATATTAAACATTGGACATATAGGATGGAACAAAATAAAGATTACAATCATATGGAAGAAAACACACAAGAATAAAATATTATGATTAAATAGTGTAACCACATAATTAGGCTTAAGTCTCACAGGTTGTGTGTTCTTAGCTTTTTAAACTGTGTCCCAATTACAACTTCAAATAAATTTAACACAAAAGTTTTGATTTAAATTAGTGAAAATTTTCAAAATTAGGGTCTTAAGAGAAACTTATTATTTTTCAACCAAATAGAACATGCATGCAACTAATTATTAATATGCAATCTATCCTAAAGAAAAACTAACTAAGTATCCTATTTTATTGGTGTTTAGGAAAGAGAAATTACCTCCGGAAGTCAGGTACTGACCGACCTCCCCACACTTAAAGCTTTGCACCATCATCAGTGCCATCTGTTAGGAACAAAAGGGGGCTGGTAGTAGCATCTCCACCAACGGGACTGTCACGGCTCCCTGTGCTGGTAAATAAATTGGAGTCCGGGGTGTCTGGGTCTTCGTTAGGTGGGTGGTTACCAACAAGTAGCTCCTTGAGGTATGTAAATCTACGCATGTTACGGCGCTATCTTTGCTTTCCTTTTCGGTCAAGCCGGTCTAGCCCCTCAAGTATCTGATAGAGGAGTTGGTTTGTTGAAGGTGCTTGTGATGTGGAAGAAGAAGGGATATCTTCTGCTAGTTTTGTGCTCCGGTTGATAGTGGCTGCTGGAGGTCTGATATACTTACCGTTAGGGACGTATTGATCATCTCGTGGAATCATGGCCTTGGTGTTCCCAGCTCTATAGGAGACTCCGGCTGCCGAGACTAGATCTGAAACCAAGGCGGGGAAAGGTAAGTTGCCCACAATCTGTATGTGTCCCATAGCATACCGAATGTGTCTTGGTAAATTGAGGTGCTGGTCTATAAGGATACACCAGAGTAAAACAGCCATGTCTGCAGTGAAGGAGGACTCATGAGTGCTCGGAAAGACGTAATGAGACATGATCTGTGCCCATACTCGAGCCTCCAAGGTGAGTACAGAAGCCAATATGCCCTTAGGTCGGGAACGATGGTATCCGTAGACCTATATGCTGCCAAGTTATGTGATAACTCTGAGAATGGTGTCCCAGTCAAATTGGTATGTCTAGCGCTTGAATGAGGCTTCTTGAAATGCGTCCAGTCCTTCTGGAGCAGGGAAAAGATCTAAAGCTTGTTGAATGGCTTCTTCGGTTATGGGGACTTGCTTCTGACGGACATAGACAGACTGCATGGTTGGCATGTGAAAATTGGAGTAGAATTCAACTACCCATAAAAGATTAACCTGCCGTGGCTGTCTCTGTAGGAATCCCTATTGTCTTTGATCGATGCGGGGCTCAACAATATTAGCAATGTTGGTTTGAAGGATGAGAAGGTGCTCATTGTTATAGTTCCTTGCTACCAGGATGGGGATCATCTGCTCACAGTAGCAGTTAGTGAACCGCGCAGTATCCTTTGCTGGAAAGGCTTTTTCTTTTTCATCGACCTTAATGATCCTCTTGATTCGTTTTGTTGGGGGTTTCACCGCTGTTGAAGATGGCTCTTTCACTAATGCTCTTTTTGTTCCTCTCCTTGCTGGTGGTTTGGGAGTAGCTTTCTCCTTGCCTTTCTTGGTGGCCATCCTGAAAAAGGAAAGAGAAAGTAATATGTAAAGCTAAGGGATCGGGAAGGGGAGCGAACATTATGGGTGATATCAATGCACGGTAAGAGAAGGATGTCGTTAACACATGGTCTAGACTACATGTGAAAAGTTCATCAAAGGTGATAAAGCAAGTGCATGTGATGGCAATTAAATGCAAGATGTTTATTGGCATGCTGGCAAAGGCATGAGTAGCATAGATCAAGCATTCAATGTCCAAGTTAGATTACCAAGCCTTTCAAACTAATAATATGTTTGTATTGACAATTGTATATACTTAATAAAATATAAAAGGGGTTTTGTAAAAAACAGGCATTAGAGTAGTATAATAGAAAGATTCAAAATAATGCATAATGCCATACGGGCTTTTTCACAAACACATAGCGTGCATGGTAAATATGTTATTGAAAATAGTAAATTGAACATGCAAGCAACCCTTTAAGAAGTAATATTAATTGTCAAACAATTCCTTAATAGACTCACAAGTAAAATATAGAAGAAGATAATCACCCAATTTAAAATTCTAACACCAATTAAAGGAATTAAAAGAAAAAAAAAGAAAGAAAAGAAAAATATAGATAATAAAAGTGAAAAGAGAAAGAAAACATAAATAAAAATAATAAAAAAAAGTAAAAAGTAAAGAAAGAATGAAAATAACCTTGATAATGGATGTGAAAAATAAGGGAGGAGAAAGTAAAAAGTGAGAAAGAGTAAAGAGGGAAGAAGGGAGAAGAAAGAAATAAAAAGGGAAAAAGAAAAATTAGGGTTTTGGAAAGAAAAGATATGATATTTGGCTGATTTGGATAAGCTGTGTGCCACATGTGACGCGGACGCGTAGGTCACGCGGTCGCGTGGTGTGCGATAAGGTCAGGTGACGCGGACGAGTGGGGCACGCGATCGCGTAGCCTGATTTGTGCGATTGGTGCGAGTGCAGCCTCGCGTTCGCGCGACTCTCTGTTTCAAACTCATTTTGCCAAAATTTAGGGTGACGCGATCACGTGAATGGCCATATTTTGAGGACGACGCAGCCGCGTGGGGCACTGATGAGCGGATAATTTATACGCTTTTTGGCATTGTTTTTAGTATGTTTTTAGTAGGATCTAGTTACTTTTAGGGATGTTTTCATTAGTTTTTATGTTAAATTCACATTTCTGGACTTTACTATGAGTTTGTGTGTTTTCTGTGATTTCAGGTATTTTCTGGCTGAAATTGAGGGACTTGAGCAAAAATCAGATTCAGAGGTGAAGAAGGACTGTTGATGCTGTTGGATTCTGACCTCCCTGCACTCAAAGTGGATTTTCTGGAGCTAAAGAACTCGAAATGGCACGCTTCCAATTGCGTTGGAAAGTAGACATCCAGGGCTTTCCAGAAATATATAATAGTCCATACTTTGGCCAAAATTAGACGACGCAAACTGGCGTTCAATGCCAGCTCTCTGCCCAATTCTGGCGTCCAGCGCCAGAAAAGGATCCAAAACCAGAGTTGAACGCCCAAACTGGCACAAATGCTGGCGTTCAACTCCAAGAAGGACCTCTACACGTGCAACACTCAAGCTCAGCCCAAGCACACACCAAGTGGGCCCCGGAAGTGGATTTATGCATCAATTACTTACTTCTGTAAACCCTAGTAGCTAGTTTATTATAAATAGGACCTTTTACTATTGTATTAGACATATTTGGACGCCTGGTTCTTAGATCAGAGGGGCTGGTCATTCGGCCATGCTTGGACCTTTCACTTATGTATTTTTTATGGTAGAGTTTCTACACTCCATAGATTAAGGTGTGGAGCTCTGCTGTTCCTCAAAGATTAATGCAAAGTACTACTGTTTTCTATTCAATTCATCTTATTTCGCTTCCAAGATATTCATTCGCACTTCAACCTAAATGTGATGAACGTGACAATCATCATCATTCCCTATGAACGCGTGCCTGACAACCACTTCCGTTCTACATTATATTGAATGAGTATCTCTTAGATCTCTTAATTGGAATCTTCGTGGTGTAAGCTAGAATGATGGCGGCATTCAAGAGAATCCGGAAAGTCTAAACCTTGTCTGTGGTATTCCGAGTAGGATTCAATGATTGGATGACTGTGACTAGCTTCAAACTCGCGATTGCCGGGCGTAGTGACAGACGCAAAAGGATAGTAAATCTTATTCCAGCATGATCGAGAACCGACAGATGAATAGCCGTGCCGTGACAGGGTGCATTGACCATTTTCACTGAGAGGATAGGATGAAACCATTGACAAGGGTGATGCCTCCAGACGATTAGCCGTGCCGTGACAGGGCATTTGGATCATTTTCTCAAGAGAAGACCGAAAGTAGCCATTGACAGTGGTGATGTATCACATAAAGCCAGCCATGGAAAGGAGTAAGACTGATTGGATGAAAATAGCAGGAAAGCAGAGGTTCAGAGGAACGAAAGCATCTCTATTCGCTTACCTGAAATTCTCACCAATGAATTACATAAGTATTTCTATCCTTTATTATTTATCTTTTAATTATCTAATCCAATCACATTTAACCCTACCTGACTGAGATTTGCAAGGTGACCATAGCTTGCTTCATACCAACAATCTCCGTGGGATTCGACCCTTACTCACGTAAGGTATTACTTGGACGACCCAGTGCACTTGCTGGTTAGTTGTGCGAAGTTGTGAACCATGGTATTGGCATCATGTTTTTTTGGCGCCATTACCAGAGAAAGAAAGAGCGATGAATTTTACATAATTAAAGTGTAATCACAATTTCTGCGCACCAAGTTTTTGGCGCCGTTGCCGGGGATTGTTCGAGTTTGGACAACTGACGGTTCATCTTGTTGCTCAGATTAGGTAATTTTCTTTTTGTTTTCTTTTAAAAAATTTTTCAAAAATACTTCAAAATTTTCTCACCTGTTTTTGAAAAAAAAAATTTTTTTCAAAATTTTTAAGAATGAATTCTAGTGTTTCATGAAGCATGTGAAGCCTGGCTGGCTGTAAAGTCATGTCTAAATTCTTTTGGACTGAGGCTTCCACTCATAAATATATGAAGTTGGATGAAATATCAGCTGTTGTATACATGAGAGGTATCTATGTTTGCTGAAGCTTAGCTGGCCATTGGCCATGTCTAGTGTTTTGGACCGGAGCTTTCATTGAAAGCTTGGCTGGCTAGTGAGCCATGTCTAATTCCTGGACTGGAGCTTTAGAGCATAAGATTCCTGGAATTCATATTAAAGATTTGGAAATCCTTATTTTTGTTTTTCAAATAAATTTTCGAAAAAAATACAAAAAAATTTAGAAAATCATAAAAATAAAAAATATTCTTTATGTTCTTGTTTGAGTCTTGATTCATGTTATAAGTTTGGTGTCAACTGCATATGCATCTTGCATTTTTCGAAAAAAATCATGCATTCATAGTGTTCTTCATGATCTTCAAGTTGTTCTTGGTAAGTCTTCTTGTTTGATCTTTGCATTTGCATGTTTTGTGTCTTTTCTTGTTTTTCATATGCATTCTTGAATTCTTAGTGTTTAAACATTAAAGAATTCTAAGTTTGGTGTCTTGCATGTTTTCTTTGCATTAAAAATTTTTCAAAAATATGTTCTTGGTGTTCATCTTGACATTCAAAGTGTTCTTGGTGTTCATCTTGACATTCATAGCATTTTTGCATGCATTCATTGTTTTAATCTAAAAATTTCATGCATTGCATCATTTTTCTTGTTTTTTTCTCTCATCATTAAAAATTCAAAAAAAAAAAAATTTCTTTCCCTCTTTTCTCTCATAATTTCGAAAATTAGATTTGACTTTTTAAAAAATTTTTCAAATCTAGTTGTTTTTATGAGTCAAATCAAATTTTCAATTTAAAAATCTTATCTTTTTCAAAATATTTTTCAAAAATCAAATCTTTTTCATTTTTCTTAGTTATTTTCGAAAATTCTAAAAATATTTTTTAAAAATATTTTTCTTATTTTTATACCAAATTCTCGAAAATAACAATAACAATTAATGTTTTGATTCAAAAATTTCAAGTTTGTTACTTGCTTGTTAAGAAAGATTCAAACTTTAAGTTCTAGAATCATATCTTGTGATTTCTTGTGAATCAAGTCATTAATTGTGATTTTAAAAATTCAAATCTTTTTCAAAAACTAATTGCTATCATATCTTTTCAAAAATATCTTCTTATCTTATCTTTTTTCAAAAAATTTTGATTTCAAAATATCTTCTCTAACTTCCCAACTCCTTATCTTTTCAAAATTGATTTTTGTTTCAACTAACTAACTAACTTTTTGTTTGTTTCTTACCTTTCTCAAAACCACCTAACTAACTCTCTCTCTCTATTTTCGAAAATATCTTCCCCCTTTTTCAAAAATCTCCTTTTAATTAACTAATTATTTTATTTTTATTTTGAATTTTCGAAAAAAAAAACCTACTAACATCTCTTCCTCACATCACCAAAAATCCGAACCCTTTCTCTCTCTCTGAGTTCAAATTTTCTTCTTCTTTTCTTCTACTAACAATAAGGAACCTCTTTACTGTGAAATAGAGGATTCCTCTTCTTTTCTTGTTCTCTTCTCTTTCTTATGAGTAGGAACAAGGAAAAAGGCATTCTTATTGAAGCTGATCCAGAACCTGAAAGGACTCTGAAGAGGAAACTAAGAGAAGCTAAATTACAACAATCCAGAGACAACCTTATTGAAAATTTTGAACAAGTAAAGGAGATGGCAACCGAACCCAACAACAATAATGCAAGGAGGATGCTTGGTGACTTTACTGCACCTAATTCCAATTTACATGGAAGAAGCATCTCCATTCCTGCCATTGGAGCAAACAACTTTGAGCTGAAACCTCAGCTAGTTTCTCTGATACAGTAGAACTGCAAGTTTCATGGACTTCCATCTGAAGATCCTTTTCAGTTCTTAACTGAATTCTTGCAGATCTGTGATACTGTTAAGACTAATAGAGTAGATCCTGAAGTCTACAGGCTCATGCTTTTCCCTTTTGCTGTAAGAGACAGAGCTAGAGTGTGGTTGGACTCTCAACCCAGAGATAGCCTGAACTCTTGGGATAAGCTGGTCACGGCTTTCTTAGCCAAGTTCTTTCCCCCTCAAAAGCTTAGTAAACTTAGAGTGGATGTTCAGACCTTCAGACAGAAAGAAGGTGAATCCATCTATGAAGCTTGGGAAAAATACAAACAGTTGACCAAAAAGTGTCATTCTGACAAGCTTTCAGAGTGGACCATCCTGGATATATTCTATGATGGTCTGTCTGAGTTATCAAAGATGTCATTGGATACTTCTGCAGGTGGATCCATTCACCTAAAGAAAACGTTTGCAGAAGCTCAAGAACTCATTGACATGGTGGCAAATAACCAGTTCATGTACACTTCCAAAAGGAATCCTGTGAATAATGGGAGGCCTATGAAGAAGGGAGTTCTTGAAGTTGATACTCTGAATGCCATATTGGCTCAGAACAAAATATTGACTCAGCAAGTCAATATGATTTCTCAGAGTCTAAATGGAATGCAAGCTGCATCCAACAGTACTCAAGAGGCTTCTCCTGAAGAAGAAGCTTATGATCCTGAGAACCCTGCAATAGCAGAGGTAAATTACATGGGTGAACCTTATGGAAACATCTATAACCCATCATGGAGAAATCATCTAAATTTCTCATGGAAGGATCAAAAGCCTCAACAAGGCTTTAATAATGGTGGAAGAAACAGGGTTAGCAATAGCAAGCCTTTTCCATCATCCACTCAGCAACAGACAGAGAATTCTGAGCCGAACCCATCTAGCTTAGCAAACTTAGTCTCTGATCTATCTAAGGCCACTGTGAGTTTCATGAATGAAACAAGGTCATCCATTAGAAATTTGGAAGCACAAGTGGGCCAGCTGAGTAAAAGGATCACTGAAATCCCTCCTAGCACTCTCCCAAACAATACAGAAGAAAATCCAAAAGGAGAGTGCAAGGCCATTGACATAACCAAAATGGCCGAACCCAATGAGGGAGAGGAGGACGTGAATCCCAAGGAGGAAGACCTCCTGGGACATCTAGTGATCAATAAGGAGCTTCCCTCTGAGGAACCAAAGGACTCTGAGACTCATCTAGAGACCATAGAGATCCCATTAAACCTCCTTATACCATTCATGAGCTCTGATGAGTATTCCTCTTCTGAAGAGAATGAGGATGTTACTGAAGAGCAAACAGCCAAGTTTCTTGGTGCAATCATAAAGCTGAATGCCAAATTATTTGGCATTGATACTTGTGAAGTTGAACCTCCCTTGTTCATCAATGAACTAAGTGATCTGGATCAACTGACATTGCCTCAGAAGAGACAGGATCCTGGAAAGTTCATAATACCTTGTACTATAGGCACCATGATTTTTATGGCTCTGTGTGACCTTGGTTCAGGGATAAACCTCATGCCCCTCTCTGTAATAGAGAAACTGGGAATCTATGGGGTGCAAGCTGCTAAAATCTCATTAGAGATGGCAGACAATTCAAGAAAACAGGCTTATGGACAAGTAGAGGACGTGTTAGTAAAGGTTGAAGGCCTTTACATCCCTGCTGATTTCATAGTCTTGGATACTGGAAAGGAAGAGGATGAATCCATCATCCTAGGAAGACCTTTCCTGGCCACAGCAAGAGCTGTGATTGATGTGGACAGAGGAGAATTGATCCTTCAATTAAATAAGGACAACCTTGTGTTTACAACTCAAGGATCTCTCTCTGCATCCATGGAGAGGAAGCATAAAAAGCTTCTCTCAAAACAGAGTCAACTAGAGCCCCCACAGTCAAACTCTAAGTTTGGTGTTGGGAGGCCACAACCAAACTCTAAGTTTGGTGTTGAACTCCCATATCCAAACTATAAGTTTGGTGTTGGAGAGTCTCAACAAAGCTCTGAACATCTGTGAGGCTCCAAGAGAGCCCACTGTCAAGCTATTGACATTAAAGAAGCGCTTGTTGGGAGGCAACCCAATTTCTATTTATCTAACTCTATTTTTTTTCTTAGTTATATGTCTTTGTAGGTTCATGATCATGTGGAGTCACAAAATAAATATAAAAATTGAAAACGGAATCAAAAACAGCAGAAGAAAAATCACACCCTGGAGGAAGCACCTGTCTGGCGTTCAACGCCAGAACAGAGCATGGTTCTGGCGCTGAACGCCCAAAATGGGCAGCATCCTGGCGCTGAACGCCCAGAACAAGCATGGTTCTGGCGTTCAACGCCAAAAATGGCTAGTAAATGGGCGTTGAACTCCCAAAATGGGCACCAACCTGGCGCTGAACGCCCTGAGTTGTGTGCAAGGGCATTTTGCATGCCTAAATTGGTGCAGAGATGTAAATGCTTTGACACCTCAAGATCTGTGGACCCCACAGGATCATCTCAGGATCTGTGGACCCCACAGGATCACCTCAGGATCTGTGGACCCCACAGGATCCACACCTACCTCCACTCACTTTTTCTCATCCCTCACCACTCTCTTTCACGCAATCCCATAAACACTCTTCCCCAAAAACCCTTCACCAATCACCTCAATCTCTCTTCCCCATCACCTCTTCACCACTCACATCCATCCACTCTTCCGCATAAACCTACCTCATAAACTCCGCCTACCTTCAAAATTCAAAACCAATTTCCCACCCAAACCCACCCTAAATGGCCAAAACCTCCCCCCTCCCTTCCCTATATAAAGCCCTCCATTCTTCCTCATTTTCACACAACACAACCCTCTCTTCTCTACTTGGCCG
This sequence comes from Arachis hypogaea, assembly GCF_003086295.3. Lineage (NCBI taxonomy): Eukaryota > Viridiplantae > Streptophyta > Magnoliopsida > Fabales > Fabaceae > Arachis > Arachis hypogaea. The sequence continues at coordinate 68,171,131 of NC_092047.1, read as the reverse complement.
AAACACACTTCACCCCTCTTCTCCATATTTTCTTCTTCTTCTTCCTCTATTCTTTCTTTCATTGCTCGAGGGCGAGCAATATTCTAAGTTTGGTGTGGTAAAAGCATAAGCTTTTTGTTTTTCCATTACCATTGATGGCACCTAAGACTGGAGAATCCTCTAGAAAGGGGAAAGGGAAGACAAAAGCTTCCACCTCTGAGTCATGGGAGATGGAAAGGTTCATCTCCAAAGCCCATCAAGACCACTTCTATGATGTTGTGGCCAAGAAGAAGGTGATCCCCGAGGTCCCTTTCAAACTCAAAAGAAATGAGTATCCGGAGATCCGACATGAAATTCAAAGAAGAGGTTGGGAAGTTCTAACAAATCCCATCCAACAAGTCGGCATCCTAATGGTTCAAGAGTTCTATGCCAATGCATGGATCACCAAGAACCATGATCAAAGTAAGAACCCGGATCCAAAGAACTACGTTATAATGGTTCGAGGGAAATACTTAGATTTTAGTCCGGAGAATGTGGGGTTGGCGTTCAACTTGCCCATGATGCAAGGAGATGAACGCCCCTACACTAGAAGGGTCAACTTTAATCAAAGGTTGGACCAAGTCCTTATGGACATATGTGTGGAAGGAGCTCAATGGAAGATTGACTCCAAGGGCAAGCCGGTTCAACTAAGAAGATTGGACCTCAAGCCTGTGGCTAGAGGATGGTTGGAGTTCATTCAATGCTCGATCATTCCCACTAGCAACCGATCTGAAGTTACTGTGGATCGGGCCATCATGATTCATAGCATCATGATTGGAGAGGAAATAGAAGTTCATGAAGTCATCTCTAATGAACTCTACAAAATAGCCGAAAAGTCATCCCCCATGGAAAGGCTAGCTTTTCCTCATCTTATCTGCCATCTATGTTACTCAGCTAGAGCTTTCATAGAAGGAGACATTCCTATTAAGGAAGAAAAGTCCATCACTAAGAAAAAGATGGAGCAAGCAAGAGAGCCCATTCATAGAGCTCAAGAGGCGCAAGAAGCTCATCACCATGAGATCCCGGAGATGCCTCAAATGCAATTTCCTCCACAAAACTATTGGGAGCAAATCAACACTTCCTTAGGAGAATTAAGTGCCAACATGGGATAATTAAGGGTGGAACATCAAGAGCACTCCATCATGCTTCTTGAAATAAGAGAAGATCAAAAAGCAATGAGGGAGGAGCAACAAAGACAAGGAAGAGACATAGAAAAGCTCAAGGACATCATTGGTTCCTCAAGAAGGAAACGCCACCATCACTAAGGTGGATTCATTCCTTGTTCTTATTTCTTCTGTTTTTTGTTTTCTATGTTATGTGCTTATCTATGTTTGTGTCTTCATTACATGATCATTAGTAGTTAGTGACTTTGTCTTAAAATTATGAATGTCCTATGAATCCATCAACTCTCTTAAATGAAAAATGTTTTAATTCAAAAGAACAAGAAGTACATGAGTTTCGAAATTATCCTTGAACTTAGCTTAATTATATTGATGTGGTGACAATGCTTCTTGTTTTCTGAATGTATGCTTGAACAGTGCATATGTCTTTTGAAGTTGTTGTTTAAGAATGTTAAATATGTTGGCTCTTGAAAGAATGATGACTAGGAGACATGTTATTTGATAATCTGAAAAATCATAAAAATGATTCTTGAAGCAAGAAAAAGCAGCAAAGAACAAAGCTTGCAGAAAAAAATATAGGCGAAAAAAAATAGAAAGAAAAAGCAAGCAGAAAAGCCAAAAGCTCTTAAAACCAAGAGGCAAGAGCAAAAAGTCAATAACCCTTAAAATCAAAAGGCAAGGGCAAATAAAAAGGATCCCAAGGCTTTGAGCATCAGTGGATAGAAGGGCCTAAAGGAATAAAATCCTGGTCTAAGCGGCTAAACCAAGCTGTCCCTAACCATGTGCTTGTGGCGTGTAGGTGTCAAGTGAAAACTTGAGACTGAGCGGTTAAAGTCAAGGTCCAAAGCAAAAAAAAGAGTGTGCTTAAAAACCCTGGACACCTCTAATTGGGGACTTTAGCAAAGCTGAGTCACAATCTGAAAAGGTTCACCCAATTATGTGTCTGTGGCATTTATGTATCCGGTGGTAATACTGGAAAACAAAGTGCTTAGGGCCATGGCCAAGACTCATAAAATAGCTGTGTTCAAGAATCATCATACTGAACTAGGAGTATCAATAACACTATCTGAACTCTGAGTTCCTATAGATGCCAATCATTCTGAACCTCAATGGATAAAGTGAGATGCCAAAACTATTCAAGAGGCAAAGAGCTATAAGTCCCGCTCATTTGATTGGAGCTATGTTTCATTGATAGTTTGGAATTTATAGTATATTCTCTTCTTTTTATCCTAATTGATTTTCAGTTGCTTGGGGACAAGCAACAATTTAAGTTTGGTGTTGTGATGAGCGGATAATTTATACGCTTTTTGGCATTGTTTTTAGTATATTTTTAGTAGGATCTAGTTACTTTTAGGGATATTTTCATTAGTTTTTATGTTAAATTCACATTTCTGGACTTTACTATGAGTTTGTGTGTTTTTCTGTGATTTCAGGTATTTTCTGGCTGAAATTGAGGGACTTGAGCAAAAATCAGATTCAGAGGTGAAGAAGGACTGCTGATGCTATTGGATTCTGACCTCCCTGCACTCAAAGTGGATTTTCTGGAGCTACAGAACTTGAAATGGCTCGTTTCCAATTTCGTTGGAAAGTAGACATCCAGGGCTTTCCGGCAATATATAATAGTCCATACTTTGGCCAAATTTAGACGATGCAAACTGGCAATCAACGCCAGCTCTCTCCCCAATTCTGGCGTCCAGCGCCAGAAAAGGATCCAAAACCAGAGTTGAACGCCCAAACTGGCACAAATGCTGGCGTTCAACTCCAAGAAGGACCTCTACATGTGAAACACTCAAGCTCAGCCCAAGCACACACCAAGTGGGCCCCGGAAGTGGATTTATGCATCAATTACTTACTTCTGTAAACCCTAGTAGCTAGTTTATTATAAATAGGACCTTTTACTATTGTATTAGACATCTTTGGACGCCTGGTTCTTAGATCAGAGGGGCTGGCCATTCGGCCATGCCTGGACCTTTCACTTATGTATTTTTAACGGTAGAGTTTCTACACTCCATAGATTAAGGTGTGGAGCTCTGCTGTTCCTCAAAGATTAATGCAAAGTACTACTGTTTTCTATTCAATTCATCTTATTTCGCTTCCAAGATATTCATTCGCACTTCAACCTGAATGTGATGAACGTGACAATCATCATCATTCCCTATGAACGCGTGCCTGACAACCACTTCCGTTCTACATTAGATTGAATGAGTATCTCTTAGATCTCTTAATCGGAATCTTCGTGGTGTAAGCTAGAATGATGGCGGCATTCAAGAGAATCTGGAAAGTCTAAACCTTGTCTGTGGTATTCCGAGTAGGATTCAATGATTGGATGACTGTGACGAGCTTCAAACTCGCAATTGCCGGGCGTAGTGACAGACGCAAAAGGATAGTAAATCCTATTCCAGCATGATCGAGAACCGACAGATGAATAGCCGTGCCGTGACAGGGTGCATTGACCATTTTCACTGAGAGGATAGGATGAAACCATTGACAAGGGTGATGCCTCCAGACGATTAGCCGTGCCGTGACAGGGCATTTGGATCATTTTCCCGAGAGGAGACCGAAAGTAGCCATTGACAGTGGTGATGTATCACATAAAGCCAGCCATGGAAAGGAGTAAGACTGATTGGATGAAAATAGCAGGAAAGCAGAGGTTCAGAGGAACGAAAGCATCTCTATTCGCTTATCTGAAATTCTCACCAATGAATTACATAAGTATTTCTATCCTTTATTATTTATCTTTTAATTATCTAATCCAATCACATTTAACCCTACCTGACTGAGATTTGCAAGGTGACCATAGCTTGCTTCATACCAACAATCTCCGTGGGATTCGACCCTTACTCACGTAAGGTATTACTTGGACGACCCAGTGCACTTGCTGGTTAGTTGTGCGAAGTTGTGAACCATGGTATTGGCATCATGTTTTTTGGCGCCATTACCAGGAAAAGAAAGAGCGATGAATTTTACATAATTAAAGTGTAATCACAATTTCTGTGCACCAAGTTTTTGGCGCCGTTGCCGGGGATTGTTCGAGTTTGGACAACTGACGGTTTATCTTGTTGCTCAGATTAGGTAATTTTCTTTTTGTTTTCTTTTCAAAAATTTTTCAAAAATACTTCAAAATTTTCTCACCTATTTTCGAAAAAAAAAAAATTTTTCAAAATTTTTAAGAATGAATTCTAGTGTTTCATGAAGCATGTGAAGCCTGGCTGGCTGTAAAGACATGTCTAAATTCTTTTGGACTGAGGCTTCCACTCATAAGTATATGAAGTTGGATGAAATATCAGCTGTTGTATACATGAGAGGTATCTATGTTTGCTGAAGCTTAGCTGGCCATTGGCCATGTCTAGTGTTTTGGACCGGAGCTTTCATTGAAAGCTTGGCTGGCTAGTGAGCCATGTCTAATTCCTGGACTGGAGATTTAGAGCATAAGATTCCTGGAATTCATATTAAAGATTTTGAAATCCTTATTTTTGTTTTTCAAATAAATTTTCGAAAAAAATACAAAAAAATTTAGAAAATCATAAAAATCAAAAATATTCTTTGTGTTCTTGTTTGAGTCTTGAGTCATGTTATAAGTTTGGTGTCAATTGCATATGCATCTTGCATTTTTCGAAAAAAATCATGCATTCATAGTGTTCTTCATGATCTTCAAGTTGTTCTTGGTAAGTCTTCTTGTTTGATCTTTGCATTTGCATATTTTGTGTCTTTTCTTATTTTTCATATGCATTCTTGAATTCTTAGTGTTTAAACATTAAAGAACTCTAAGTTTGGTGTCTTGCATGTTTTCTTTGCATTAAAAATTTTTCAAAAATATGTTCTTGGTGTTCATCTTGACATTCAAAGTGTTCTTGGTGTTCATCTTGACATTCATAGCATTTTTGCATGCATTCATTGTTTTAATCTAAAAATTTCATGCATTGCATCATTTTTCTTGTTTTTTTCTCTCATCATTAAAAATTCAAAAATAAAAAAAAATATCTTTCCCTCTTTTCTCTCATAATTTCGAAAATTAGATTTGACTTTTTCAAAAATTTTTAAAATCTAGTTGTTTTTATGAGTCAAATCAAATTTTCAATTTAAAAATCTTATCTTTTTCAAAATCTTTTTCAAAAATCAAATCTTTTTCATTTTTCTTAGTTATTTTCGAAAATTCTAAAAATATTTTTTAAAAATCTTTTTTTTATTTTTATACCAAATTTTCGAAAATAACAATAACAATTAATGTTTTGATTCAAAAATTTCAAGTTTGTTACTTGCTTGTTAAGAAAGATTCAAACTTTAAGTTCTAGAATCATATCTTGTGATTTCTTGTGAATCAAGTCATTAATTGTGATTTTAAAAATTCAAATCTTTTTCAAAAACTAATTGCTATCATATCTTTTCAAAAATATCTTCTTATCTTATCTTTTTTCAAAAAATTTTGATTTCAAAATATCTTCTCTAACTTCCCAACTTGTTATCTTTTCAAAATTGATTTTTGTTTCAACTAACTAACTAACTTTTTGTTTGTTTCTTACCTTTTTCAAAAACACCTAACTAACTCTCTCTCTCTATTTTTGAAAATATCTTCCCCCTTTTTCAAAAATCTCCTTTAATTAACTAATTATTTTATTTTTATTTTGAATTTTCGAAAAAAAAAACCTACTAACATCTCTTCCTCACATCACCAAAAATTCGAACCCTCTCTCTCTCTCTGAGTTCAGATTTTCTTCTTCTTTTCTTCTACTAACAATAAGGAACCTCTTTACTGTAAAATAGATGATTCCTCTTCTTTTCTTGTTCTCTTCTCTTTCTTATGAGCAGGAACAAGGAAAAAGGCATTCTTGTTGAAGCTGATCCAAAACCTGAAAGGACTCTGAAGAGGAAACTAAGAGAAGCTAAATTACAACAATCCAGAGACAACCTTATTGAAAATTTCGAACAAGTAAAGGAGATGGCAGCCGAACCCAACAACAATAATGCAAGGAGGATGCTTGGTGACTTTACTGCACCTAATTCCAATTTACATGGAAGAAGCATCTCCATTCCTGCCATTAGAGCAAACAACTTTGAGCTGAAACCTCAGCTAGTTTCTCTGATGCAGCAGAACTGCAAGTTTCATGGACTTCCATCTGAAGATCCTTTTCAGTTCTTAACTGAAGTCTTGCAGATCTGTGATACTGTTAAGACTAATGGAGTAGATCCTGAAGTCTACAGGCTCATGCTTTTCCCTTTTGCTGTAAGAGACAGAGCTAGAGTGTGGTTGGACTCTCAACCCAGAGATAGCCTGAACTCTTGGGATAAGCTGGTTACGACTTTTTTAGCCAAGTTCTTTTCCCCTCAAAATCTTAGTAAACTTAGAGTGGATGTTCAGACCTTCAGACAGAAAGAAGGTGAATCCCTCTATGAAGCTTGGGAAAGATACAAACAGTTGACCAAAAAGTGTCCTTCTGACATGCTTTCAGAATGGACCATCCTGGATATATTCTATGATGGTCTGTCTGAGTTATCAAAGATGTCATTGGATACTTCTAGAGGTGGATCCATTCACCTAAAGAAAATGCCTGCAGAAGCTCAAGAACTCATTGACATGGTGGCAAATAACCAGTTCATGTACACTTCCGAAAGGAATCCTGTGAATAATGGGACGCCTATGAAGAAGGGAGTTCTTGAAGTTGATACTCTGAATGCCATATTGGCTCAGAACAAAATATTGACTCAGCAAGTCAATATGATTTCTCAGAGTCTGAATGGAATGCAAGCTGCATCCAACAGTACTCAAGAGGCTTCTCCTGAAGAAGAAGCTTATGATCCTGAGAACCCTGCAATAGCAGAGGTAAATTACATGGGTGAACCTTATGGAAACACCTATAACCCATCATGGAGAAATCATCCAAATTTCTCATGGAAGGATCAAAAGCCTCAACAAGGCTTTAATAATGGTGGAAGAAACAGGGTTAGCAATAGCAAGCCTTTTCCATCATCCACTCAGCAACAGACAGAGAATTCTGAGCAGAACCCATCTAGCTTGGCAAACTTAGTCTCTGATCTATCTAAGGCCACTGTGAGTTTCATGAATGAAACAAGGTCGTCCATTAGAAATTTGGAAGCACAATTGGGCCAGCTGAGTAAAAGGATCACTGAAATCCCTCCTAGCACTCTCCCAAGCAATACAGAAGAAAATCCAAAAGGAGAGTGCAAGGCCATTGACATAACCAAAATGGCCGAACCCAATGAGGGAGAGGAGGACGTGAATCCTAAGGAGGAAGACCTCCTGGGACATCCAGTGATCAATAAGGAGCTTCCCTCTGAGGAACCAAAGGACTCTGAGGCTCATCTAGAGACCATAGAGATCCCATTAAACCTCCTTATGCCATTCATGAGCTCTGATGAGCATTCCTCTTCTGAAGAGAATGAGGATGTTACTGAAGAGCAAACAGCCAAGTTTCTTGGTGCAATCATGAAGCTGAATGCCAAATTATTTGGCATTGATACTTGGGAAGTTGAACCTCCCTTGGTCATCAATGAACTAAGTGATCTGGATCAACTGACATTGCCTCAGAAGAGACAGGATCCTGGAAAGTTCATAATACCTTGTACTATAGGCACCATGATTTTTAAGGCTCTGTGTGACCTTGGTTCAGGGATAAACCTCATGCCCCTCTCTGTAATAGAGAAACTGGGAATCTATGGAGTGCAAGCTGCTAAAATCTCATTAGAGATGGCAGACAATAAAAGAATATAGGCTTATGGACAAGTAGAGGACGTGTTAGTAAAGGTTGAAGGCCTTTACATCCCTGCTAATTTCATAGTCTTGGATACTGGAAAGGAAGAGGATGAATCCATCATCCTTGGAAGACCTTTCCTGGCCACAGCAAGAGCTGTGATTGATGTGGACAGAGGAGAATTGATCCTTCAATTAAATAAGGACAACCTTGTGTTTACAACTCAAGGATCTCTCTCTGCATCCATGGAGAGGAAGCATAAAAAGCTTCTCTCAAAACAGAGTCAACTAGAGCCCCCACAGTCAAACTCTAAGTTTAGTGTTGGGAGGCCACAACCAAACTCTAAGTTTGGTGTTGAACTCCCATATCCAAACTATAAGTTTGGTGTTAGAGAGTCTCAACAAAGCTCTGAACATCTGTGAGGCTCCATGAGAGCCCACTGTCAAGCTATTGACATTAAAGAAGCGCTTGTTGGGAGGCAACCCAATTTCTATTTATCTAACTCTATTTTTTTTCTTAGTTATATGTCTTTGTAGGTTCATGATCATGTAGAGTCACAAAATAAATATAAAAATTGAAAACGGAATCAAAAACAGCAGAAGAAAAATCACACCCTGGAGGAAGCACCTGTCTGGCGTTCAACGCCAGAACAGAGCATGGTTCTGGCGCTGAACGCCCAAAATGGGCAGCATCCTGGCGCTGAACGCCCAGAACAAGCATGGTTCTGGCGTTCAACGCTAGAAATGGCTAGTAAATGGGCGTTGAACGCCCAAAATGGGCACCAACCTGGCGCTGAATGCCCAGAGTTGTGTGCAAGGGCATTTTGCATGCCTAAATTGGTGCAGGGATGTAAATGCTTTGACACCTCAAGATCTGTGGACCCCACAGGATCACCTTCGGATCTGTGGACCCCACAGGATCCACACCTACCTCCACTCACTTCTTCTCATCCCTCACCACTCTCTTTCACACAATCGCATAAACACTCTTCCCCAAAAACCCTTCATCAATCACCTCAATCTCTCTTCCCCATCACCTCTTCACCACTCACATCCATCCACTCTTCCCCATAAACCTACCTCATAAACTCCGCCTACCTTCAAAATTCAAAACCAATTTCCCACCCAAACCCACCCTAAATGGCCGAAACCTCCCCTCCTCCCTTCCCTATATAAAGCCCTCCATTCTTCCTTATTTTCACACAACACAACCCTCTCTTCTTTACTTGGCCGAAACACACTTCACCCCTCTTCTCCATATTTTCTTCTTCTTCTTCCTCTATTCTTTCTTTCATTGCTCGAGGGCGAGCAATATTCTAAGTTTGGTGTGGTAAAAGCATAAGCTTTTTGTTTTTCCATTACCATTGATGGCACCTAAGACCGGAGAATCCTCTAGAAAGGGGAAAGGGAAGACAAAAGCTTCCACCTCTGAGTCATGGGAGATGGAAAGGTTCATCTCCAAAGCCCATCAAGACCACTTCTATGATGTTGTGGCCAAGAAGAAGGTGATCCCCGAGGTCCCTTTCAAACTCAAAAGAAATGAGTATCCGGAGATCCGACATGAAATTCAAAGAAGAGGTTGGGAAGTTCTAACAAATCCCATCCAACAAGTCGGCATCCTAATGGTTCAAGAGTTCTATGCCAATGCATGGATCACCAAGAACCATGATCAAAGTAAGAACCCGGATCCAAAGAACTACGTTACAATGGTTCGGGGGAAATACTTAGATTTTAGTCCGGAGAATGTGAGGTTGGCGTTCAACTTGCCCATGATGCAAGGAGATGAACGCCCCTACACTAGAAGGGTCAACTTTAATCAAAGGTTGGACCAAGTCCTTATGGACATATGTGTGGAAGGAGCTCAATGGAAGATTGACTCCAAGGGCAAGCCGGTTCAACTAAGAAGATTGGACCTCAAGCCTGTGGCTAGAGGATGGTTGGAGTTCATTCAATACTCGATCAATCCCACTAGCAACCGATCTGAAGTTACTATGGATCGGGCCATCATGATTCATAGCATCATGATTGGAGAGGAAATAGAAGTTCATGAAGTCATCTCTAATGAACTCTACAAAATAGCCGAAAAGTCATCCCCCATGGCAAGGCTAGCTTTTCCTCATCTTATCTGCCATCTATGTTACTCAACTGGAGCTTTTATAGAAGGAGACATTCCTATTAAGGAAGAAAAGCTCATCACTAAGAAAAAGATGGAGCAAGCAAGAGAGCCCATTCATGGAGCTCAAGAAGCGCAAGAAGCTCATCACCATGAGATCCCGGAGATACCTCAAATGCAATTTCCTCCACAAAATTATTGGGAGCAAATCAACACCTCCCTAGGAGAATTAAGTGCCAACATGGGACAATTAAGGGTGGAACATCAAGAGCACTCCATCATGCTTCATGAAATAAGAGAAGATCAAAAAGCAATGAGGGAGGAGCAACAAAGACAAGGAAGAGACATAGAAGAGCTCAAGGACATCATTGGTTCCTCAAGAAGGAAACGCCACCATCACTAAGGTGGATTCATTCCTTGTTCTTATTTCTTCTGTTTTTCGTTTTCTATGTTATGTGCTTATCTATGTTTGTGTCTTCATTACATGATCATTAGTAGTTAGTGACTTTGTCTTAAAGTTATGAATGTCCTATGAATCCATCACCTCTCTTAAATGAAAAATGTTTTAATTCAAAAGAACAAGAAGTACATGAGTTTCGAATTTATCCTTGAACTTAGCTTAATTATATTGATGTGGTGACAATGCTTCTTGTTTTCTGAATGTATGCTTGAACAGTGCATATGTCTTTTGAAGTTGTTGTTTAAGAATGTTAAATATGTTGGCTCTTGAAAGAATGATGACTAGGAGACATGTTATTTGATAATCTGAAAAATCATAAAAATGATTCTTGAAGCAAGAAAAAGCAGCAAAGAACAAAGCTTGCAGAAAAAAAAAATATAGGCGAAAAAAAAATAGAAAGAAAAAGCAAGCAGAAAAAGCCAAAAGCTCTTAAAACCAAGAGGCAAGAGCAAAAAGCCAATAACCCTTAAAACCAAAAGGCAAGGGCAAATAAAAAGGATCCCAAGGCTTTGAGCATCAGTGGATAGGAGGGCCTAAGGGAATAAAATTCTGGTCTAAGCGGCTAAACCAAGCTGTCCCTAACCATGTGCTTGTGGCGTGTAGGTGTCAAGTGAAAACTTGAGACTGAGCGGTTAAAGTCAAGGTCCAAAGCAAAAAAAAAAAGAGTGTGCTTAAAAACCCTGGACACCTCTAATTGGGGACTTTAGCAAAGCTGAGTCACAATCTGAAAAGGTTCACCCAATTATGTGTATGTGGCATTTATGTATCCGGTGGTAATACTGGAAAACAAAGTGCTTAGGGCCACGGCCAAGACTAATAAAATAGCTGTGTTCAAGAATCATCATACTGAACTAGGAGAATCAATAACACTATCTGAACTCTGAGTTCCTATAGATGCCAATCATTCTGAACCTCAATGGATAAAGTGAGATGCCAAAACTATTCAAGAGGCAAAAAGCTATAAGTCCCGCTCATTTGATTGGAGCTATGTTTCATTGATAGTTTGGAATTTATAGTATATTCTCTTCTTTTTATCCTAATTGATTTTCAGTTGCTTGGGGACAAGCAACAATTTAAGTTTGGTGTTGTGATGAGAGGATAATTTATACGCTTTTTGGCATTGTTTTTAGTATATTTTTAGTAGGATCTAGTTACTTTTAGGGATGTTTTCATTAGTTTTTATGTTAAATTCACATTTCTAGACTTTACTATGAGTTTGTGTGTTTTTCTGTGATTTCAGGTATTTTCTGGCTGAAATTGAGGGACTTGAGCAAAAATCAGATTCAGAGGTGAAGAAGGACTGCTAATGCTGTTGGATTCTGACCTCCCTGCACTCAAAGTGGATTTTCTGGAGCTACAGAACTCAAAATGGCGCGCTTCCAATTGCGTTGGAAAGTAGACATCCAGAGCTTTCCATCAATATATAATAGTCCATACTTTGGCCAAGAATAGACGACGCAAACTGGCGTTCTCTCTGCCTAATTCTGGCGTCCAGCTCCAGAAAAGGATCCAAAACCAGATTTGAACGCCCAAACTGGCACAAATGCTGGCGTTCAACTCCAAGAAGGACCTCTACACGTGCAACACTCAAGCTCAGCCCAAGCACACACCAAGTGGGCCCCGGAAGTGGATTTATGCATCAATTACTTACTTTTGTAAACCCTAGTAGCTAGTTTATTATAAATAGGACCTTTTACTATTGTATTAGACATCTTTGGACGCCTGGTTCTTAGATCAGAGGGGCTGGCCATTCGGCCATGCCTGGACTTTTCACTTATGTATTTTTAACGGTAGAGTTTCTACACTCCATAGATTAAGGTGTGGAGCTCTGCTGTTCCTCAAAGATTAATGCAAAGTACTACTGTTTTCTATTCAATTCATCTTATTTCGCTTCCAAGATATTCATTCGCACTTCAACCTGAATGTGATGAACGTGACAATCATCATCATTCCCTATGAACGCGTGCCTGACAACCACTTCCGTTCTACATTAGATTGAATGAGTATCTCTTAGATCTCTTAATCGGAATCTTCGTGGTGTAAGCTAGAATGATGGCGGCATTCAAGAGAATCCGGAAAGTCTAAACCTTGTCTGTGGTATTCCGAGTAGGATTCAATGATTGGATGACTGTGACGAGCTTCAAACTCGCGATTGCCGGGCGTAGTGACAGACGCAAAAGGATAGTAAATCCTATTCCAGCATGATCGAGAACCGACAGATGAATAGCCGTGCCGTGACAGGGTGCATTGACCATTTTCACTGAGAGGATAGGATGAAGCCATTGACAAAGGTGATGCCTCCAGACGATTAGCCGTGCCGTGACAGGGCATTTGGATCATTTTCCCGAGAGAAGACCGAAAGTAGCCATTGACAGTGATGATGTATCACATAAAGCCAGCCATGGAAAGGAGTAAGACTGATTGGATGAAAATAGCAGGAAAGCAGAGGTTCAGAGGAACGAAAGCATCTCTATTCGTTTATCTGAAATTCTCACCAATGAATTACATAAGTATTTCTATCCTTTATTATTTATCTTTTAATTATCTAATCCAATCACATTTAACCCTACCTGACTGAGATTTGCAAGGTGACCATAGCTTGCTTCATACCAACAATCTCCGTGGGATTCGACCCTTACACACGTAAGGTATTACTTGGATGACCCAGTGCACTTGCTGGTTAGTTGTGCGAAGTTGTGAACCATGGTATTGGCATCATGTTTTTTTGGCGCCATTACCAGGGAAAGAAAGAGCGATGAATTTTACATAATTAAAGTGTAATCACAATTTCTGCGCACCAGGCACGCGGTCGCGTGATGGGGCTGTTGCTTCCAGCATCATTCCAGCCCAGCTCCATCATAACTTGCTGCCATCCATCTCTTTTACATCGATTTTTTTGGGGCACGCGTTCGCGTGGGTGACGCGAACGCGTGGGAGGCTATTTTCCAAAATGACACGGCCGCGTCAGCGACGCGGTCGCGTGGGCATGTTTGTGCCTAAGGCACGCTTCCAGCCACGCTTTCGCGTGACTTTCTGTTCAATTCTCTTTTCTTCTTAATATACCTATGACGCGGACGCGTCAGCGACCCTTACGCATCGCGTGAGTTTTTTTTTTGATGTAGAATGCGAATGCAAATGCGAATGCAGGCTATATGCAGAAATTATAAGAAGAGTCATTAACAAAAACAAAAATAGAATAAGGTAAAATAAAACTAAGACTGAAACAGAATGATCATACCATGGTGGGTTGTCTCCCACCTAGCACTTTGCTTTTACGTCCTTAAGTTGGACGCTCTTCAGACTCATTCTGCTTCTGTTGGTGGGTCTTCCAAGAGGAAGACCTCTAGTTCCTTGTGATCCTTCATCTTCTCACCATGATAAAGCTTTAGACGATGTCCATTAACCTTTAGAAATTTGGAGCTAGAAGGATGACGCAGGTGAAAAACTCTGTATAGCTCTGCCTTTTCTATTCTGTAGGGACCTTCCCATCTTGATCTCAGTTTACCTGGCATAAGCCTCAGTCTGGAGTTATAAAGAAGAACTAACTCCCCTGGTCTAAATTCTCTCCTTTTTATATGCTTGTCATGGACAACGTTCATCTTTTCTTTGTATCTCCTGGAGTTGTCATATGCTTCTAGGCGAAGATTCTCCAATTCTGCTAGTTGCAGCTTTCTTTCACCACCAGCTTCCTCAAAATTCATGTTGCACTCCCTCATAGCCCAGAAAGCCTTGTGTTCCACCTCCACTGGAAGGTGGCAAGCCTTTCCGTATACTAAGCAGAAGGGGCTCATCCCAATGGGTGTTTTGTACGTTGTTCTATATGCCCAGAGTGCATCTTGTAACCTGGCACTCCAGTCATTCCTATGAGGTTTTACTATCTTTTTCAGAATATGCTTTATTTCTCTGTTAGAGACTTCTACTTTCCCATTGGTCTGGGGATGGTAAGCTGTTGCTACTTTGTGAATTATTCCATGCTTCTTCAGTAATCCTGTCAGTCTCCTGTTACAAAAGTGGGTGCCTTGATCGCTCACGATTGCTCGTGGTGATCCAAAGCGACAAATAATATGGTTTCTAACAAAGGAAACAACAGTGTTAGCATCATCAGTACGGGCAGGAATTGCTTCCACCCATTTAAAAACATAATCTACAGCTAACAATATATAAAAGTAACCATTAGAATTTGGAAATGGACCCATGAAGTCAATGCACCAAACATAAAAAATTTCACAGAAAAGCATAATCTGTTGAGGCATCTCATCCCTCTTGGATATATTACCAAACCTTTGGCAAAGGGAACAAGATTTACAAAATTCAGCAGCTTCTTTAAAAAGAGTAGGCCACCAGAATCTATAGTCTAGAATTTTTCTAGCTGTTCTTTGAGGGCCAAAATGTCCTCCACTCTCAGATGAGTGGCAGGCATCTAAAATGGACTGGAATTCTGATTGAGGCACACACTGTCTAATTACCTGGTCAGCACCACACCTCCATAAATATGGATCATCCCATATATAATATTTGGACTCGCTTTTCAGCTTGTCTCTTTGATGCTTTGTAAAATTTGGAGGAAAAGTGTGGCTAACTAGATAATTAACTACAGGTGCATACCAAGGAACTACTTCAGATACTGCATGTAAGCTATCAAATGGAAAATTATCATTTATAGGAGTGGAGTTATCCTTAATGTGCTCAAAGCGACTCAAGTGGTCTGCCACTAAAGTCTGGTTACCACTCCTATCCTTAATTTCTAAATCAAATTCTTGCAGCAGTAGTATCCAACGTATTAGCCTTGGTTTGGACTCCTTTTTAGCTAATAAATATTTTAGAGCTGCATGATCTGAGTACACTACTACCTTAGTACCAAGTAAATAGGCTCGGAATTTATCCAGAGCAAAAACAATAGCTGGAAGCTCTTTTTTAGTAGTAGTATAGTTAGATTGAGCAGCATCTAAGGTCTTAGATGCATAAGCAATTACAAAAGGATCCTTACCTTCGCGCTGAGCCAGCGCCGCTCCTACTGCATGGTTGGAAGCATCACACATAATTTTAAATGGCTAGCTCCAGTCTGGTTCTCTCACAATTGGAGCTTAAGTCAGGGCGATCTTCAGCTTGTCAAACGCTTGCATGCAATCCTCACTAAACTCGAACTCTATATCTTTCTGCAACAATCTGGATAAAGGCAATGCTACCTTACTAAAGTCCTTAATGAATCTCCTGTAATAACCTGCATGGCCAAGGAACGAACGGACTTCCCTCACGGAGGAGGGGTAAGGTAAACTAGAAATAACATCCACCTTTGCTAGATCTACAAAAATGCCAGTATTAGACACAACATGTCCTAGTACAATTCCTTGTTTTACCATAAAGTGACATTTTTCAAAATTTAATACAAGGTTTGAACTAACACATCTGTCTAACACTCTAGATAAACTATCCAAGCAAAGGCTAAATGAATCACCATATACGCTAAAATCATCCATAAAAACCTCCATACAGTTCTCAATGAGATCAGAGAAAAGACTCATCAAGCACCTTTGGAAAGTAGCTGGTGCATTGCATAAGCCAAAGGGCATTCTCTTATAAGCATACGTTCCAAAAGGACATGTAAAAGTAGTCTTTTCCTAATCTTCAGGAGCTATATGAATTTAAAAGTAGCCTGTATAACCATCTAAAAAGCAGTAATAGGATTTACCTGACAAGCGATCAAGCATCTGATCAATGAATGGCAAAGGGTAATGATCCTTGCGAGTGGCTTGTTTAAGACACCTATAATCAATGCAAACTCTCCATGAGTTCTGCACTCTAGTTGTCAGGAGTTCTCCATGCTCATTTCTTACTGTTATGACTCCAGACTTTTTGGGCACCACTTGTACTGGACTGACCCATTCACTGTCTGAGATGGGGTAAATGATATCTGCTTCAAGTAGTCTGGTTACTTCTTTCTTGACAACTTCTAAGATGGTGGGATTCAATATTCTTTGAGGCTGACGGACAGGCTTTGCTCCATCTTCTAAGAATATTCTATGCTCACAAATTTGAGGGCTGATGCCTACTATATCCACCAAGCTCCATCCAATTGCTTTCTTATGTTTTCTCAGCACACTGAGCAGTTACTCTTCTTGTTGAGAGGTGAGTTCCTGTGCAATGATAACTGGGAACTTCTGCTTATCCTCAAGGTAAGCATACTTGAGGTGTGGAGGGAGGGTCTTTAATTCTAATTTCTGCTCATAGCTAGGCTCTGGATCATCCAGGGCTGGTGATAATGGCAAAGGGTTCTCATTGTTTTCAGAAAGTGTCTCCACACTTGGACCTTGCTCCATGTACTTCTCTTCCATTTATTCTTGGTGAACCTCAGCTACAGTTTCATCAATGATGTCGCATTGGAAGATAGAATGATCTTCCAGAGGATGCTTTATAGCTTCATTTAAACTAAATTTCACAGTTCTGCCATCTATTTCAAAGGAGTAAGTTCCTGAAAATGCATCCAGCTTGAACTTCGAAGTTTTCAGGAATGGTCTTCCAAGCAGGATTGATGATGGTCTTCCTGAGTCATTAGGGGCATTTCCAGGATATAGAAGTTAATAGGAAATGTGAGCCCCTTAATGCTCACTAATACATCTTCAACAATTCCAACTACTGTAATAATACTTTTATCTGCTAACACAAAACGAGCTGCCGACCTTTTTAAGGGAGGGAGCCTCAAGGTATCATATATAGATAATGGCATTATACTAACACACGCTCCTTGATGTTGAAAATTGTCGTCGGTCTAGATTTTCTTCATAAAGAAAGGAATCACTTTGTTGTAAGCATAGCTCCAAAATAACAAACAACTCTCACATCAAATTAAAATATGGTTTTGTCACAAGTACAAACCCCAAATGAAAACCGAAGTATTTAGACTCTGGGTCGTCTCACGAGGAATTGCAATGAAGTGTATAATTATTGGCTAAGAAGGATGTAAGGGGGGGTTTTGGTTGATAAAAGGGCAAGAAATTAAATGACAAGGAAAGTAAATCAAGCAAGTAATTAAAGAAAGCAATTAATAAAGAGAGACATTCATGGCAAGGTTGAGATCATAAGCTTTCTATCCTAGTCATACAATGATTAATTCATCTTATTTAGTCAACTCCAACAAATGGAAGAAAGTATCATGTTATCTTCACATAGGGAGAATGTCAAACAAGACTAATCAATAATATCACAATGATAAACACGAATTTATCTCATTTCGTCATCTCCAACATTGGAAGAAGATATAGGTTATCTTCCATGAGAGAAAGTCAAACAAGACTAGTTAATCTCAAATCAAAAGTCCTAATCAACTCACTAATTGAATTAGCAAAAGATTAGCGTCATTAAAAATGATATTAACTAACAACTCTATATCACCAACATAAGTTGGGTTTTCATGACTCAAGATTGCCTAATTACTCTTTCCAAGCCAAGAATGCTCAAAATCTACTCTAAAATCCAACCAAGCATTTTGTCAAACACTTGGAAGGCATAAAAGGAAAGCATAATAAATGACAAGAAATAGTAAAATCTACCAACTACAAATTGCAAGAAAGTAAATCAACAACTCAAATCAACAATTATAAGACATCAACATTAAATTTCATTAAATGTAAACAAGATCCAACATGAGTGTTCATAAACATAAAGAGACATAAAAGTAAAATTGACAAGAGAACTAAGTAGAATAGAGTAGTAGAAACAAAAAATTGTAAAAGAAACAAGATGAGAACAATAATCAAAACCTAGATCTAAGATGGATTAGCCTAACCTAATTCTAGAGAGAAGAGGGAGCTTCTCTCTCTAGAAACTAACCTACATGATGCTAATGCTACAAACAATTGCTCTCCCCTTGCCCAAGCTTGAATTCTGCATGAAATAGTATCAGAAATGAGTTGGGTTGGGCCCAAAGTGCTTTAGAAATTGCTGGGGGCGATTTCACTTTAGTGGGCCACGAGCAGCATCGGCGCGCACGCGTACATGGTGCGTGCGCGCCCCTAAACGCGAAGTAACATATGGCAAATTTTATATTATTACGAAGCCCGGATGTTAGCTTTCCAACGCAACTAGAACCGCCTCATTTGGACCTTTGTAGCTCAAGTTATTGTCGTTTGAGTGCGAAGAGGTCAGGCTTGACAGCTTTACGGTTCCTTCATTTCTTCATGAGTTCTCCCACTTTGCATGCTTTTCTCCTCACTTCTTCCATCCAATACTTGCCTTATGAACCTGAAATTACTCAACAAACATATCAAGGCATCGAATGGAATTAAAGTGAATTAAAATACTAATTTTAGGGCCTAAAAAGAATGTTTTCACATTTAAGCACAAATCAAGGGAGAATTGTAAAACCATGCTATTTCATTGAATAAATGTGGGAAAAGGTGATAAAATCCCCCAAAATAAGTACAAGATAAACCACAAAATTGGGGTTTATCAAATCTCCCCACACTTAAACTAAGCATGTCCTCATGCTAAGAATAGAGAAGGACAAGAAAAGGGTATGAACATTTATTCAATGCAAATAAACTATATAAACCTATCTACATGCATGCAACTAAATGCAAAATGATTCTACCTACTTGGTTAAAAGAAAATCAATCTCCAAGAACATATATAAGCAAGTAGGGCAGAGGTGATATGACGACTCACAAACTCTACCAATTCAAATATCAAAATGAAGTTCAAATAGACTTGCAAGAAGAATGCTCATGAAAGCCGGGAACAAGGAATTGAGCATCGAACCCTCACCGGAAGTGTATCTGCTCTAGTTGCTCTAGTGTATAGGGTCGATCACTCAATTCTCTTCTAATCATGCTTTCCATGATTTGTTTTTCATCTAACAATCAACAATTATTCAATGCATGCATACATTCATCATGAGGACTTATTGATAGGTCGTAATGGGGCTAGGGTCAAGGTAGTATGCATATGGTCAAGTGAGCTTGAAATTTGTATCTTTGATTAGCCTAAGCTCTCACCAAACACATATAACAACCTATATAATTCTAATGCAATACCTAGCTACCCATGATTCCCACTTTTTCACATACTCATGCATTCTCTTCAATTCACATTCCGTATACATTGATTTTTATTGAACTTTACTTTGGGGCATTTTTGTCCCCTTTTTATTTCTTTTTCTCTTTTTTCTTTTTCTATATTTTTTTCTTTATATATATATATATATATTTTTTTTTTTTTCTTTATTTTGTAAATTTTTTTTCTTTTTGTAATAAATCATATACAAGAGTATCAATGCATATGGTTTTACATATAGTGCATGAATATGTACCCAATTCCCAATATTTTTAACAAAAATAAAAATTACACTTTTACCTCAACCAATGTCCCAAGTTTCCCATACCCAAATGATACACACCCTCACTAGCCTAAGCTAATCAAAGATCCAAATTAAGGACATTTATTATTTCTCGCTTAAGGGTAGTGATGTGCTAAAATTAAGAACGAAAGGGATTAAATAGGCTCAAATTGGCTAACAATGGTTGATGAAAGGTAGGCTATTTGGGTAAGTGAGCTAAATAAAATGATGGCCTCAATCATATAAATGCATGTATACATGGAATAATGGACATAAAGAATCAAACAAATCAAAGATTACAATCATAGAAAGAGAATAATGCACACAAGAATGAAAATAAGTGGTTATAAGATGTAACCACACAATTAGGCTCAAAACTCACATGCTTGTGTTCTTAGCTCAAAAACCATGTTCCAAAATAAATTCTTCAAGAAAGTTCAACAAATTTTTTTTAAATTGGTAGGGTGCCCTAAAAACAGTTTCTCTTTGAAAAGAAATCATCACCCTAACCAAGTAGTCCTAACATAAAAAGAAATGGTGAAATATGTACAAATTCTAATTGACATGCAACCTATCATGCAATGGAATAACTAATCTAACAAAGACAAAAATTAAAAATTGGTGTTGAAAAAAGAAGTTGTTACCCATGGAGATCGGTCGGACGACCTCCCCACACTTAGAAATTTGCACCGTCCTCGGTGCATGCAAAGAAGAACAATGTGGATGGGTTGCTACAATTGATGAGCTCCTTCAAAAGGTTGTGCGGGTGGACTTATTTGTTGCCCCATTTAGAGGCTTTCTCATTCCTTTCCTTCTTGGTGGCCAATCTAAAAGGAAAGAGAAAGAAGGAATTTAAGCCTACAACAAAGATATGAAAGTAATTAGAACATAGGCGGGGCTAATGCCAAATAAAAGTATGGTTCTCACCACATGTTAGCTACGCATGTGAGTGAGAAAATAATGTAAGCTAAGGCATATTAACTAACACTTGATGCAATAGTAAGGTCTAAGCATGAAGAGCACTCAAAAGCATCAAGTTCAACTAGGAAGAGTGGGTCATGAAAGACATGTAAGCTCATATCAATGCATAAAGAATATAAAAGTCATACAAGATTAAGCATTGATTTAAAAGTTTCATCACCCAACAATATCAAACAAGTCAATAGGCACCAAGATTAACCAAGAAATTCTCAACAATTGAGTAAGAGCATTCAACACCATTATTAAAATAAGAAACTCGAAAAAAAATAAAGTAAAAATAGACTATAAAAACAAAATGAAAATGCAAAGAATAAAAGTATGCGAATGCAATGGAGAAAAGAAAATGGAGGATGAGAAAGAAAACTCTTTTTTTTTACCGGTGCGGACGCGTCATGCACGCTTCCGCGCCGATGCGCAGTTTGGCCAAAGGATGCGTACGCGCCAGGTGCGTGCACGCGTGGGTTATAGGCATAGAATAGGCACAAACTGGGCATCACTCTCTGGAACATGTACCAGGAGGGCAGGTGGCACTATCGGCGCGCACGCGCACAGTGTGCGTACGCGCGCATTGCACAATTAGCTTCAAGGACGCGTACGCACCAGGTGTGCGCACGCGCGGATGGTTTGTGCTTCAAGCATGGTGCTAGCGCAGTGTAGGCGCAACTCTCGGGTCAATGTATGGAGGGGTGGGATTTTTCAATCCACGCGTCCACGCACATGGCGCACCCGCGTGGATGGTCGAAAATGCTTGAGGCGCGCGTACGCGCCAGGTGCGCGCATGCGTGGGTTGGTGCTCTGTTTTTTCAAAATTTTTCCAAGTTCTTGCACCAAACCAAGCATTCCAAACCTCCAACACAGCTACCCAAACACCATAAAACCTTATTTAACATATTACACTACCAAATAGACTCAACAAACTACTCTAAATATGAATTTAAACTAATTCTACCAATATTTACAAAAGAAAAAATGAAAAGATATTACCATGGTGAGGTGTCTCCCACCTAGCACTTTTTGTTTATTGTCCTTAAGTTGGACTTATGGGGAGCTCCTCTTAAGGTGGCTTGTGCTTGTAACCATCTTGGAACATCCACCAATGCTTGAATCTCCAATAAGCTCCGTTCTTCAATGTTAATATCTTCAAGCTTTGATGGAGTTCTTCACAAACCATGAGCTTTCAAAGTTGATTTTCCTTGTGCGATCCGGGATCCCACACTTTGTTTTGACTCCCATCTTCAAATTGATCATCATGATTCCAATTGGGTGGCATGACCTTAGAATTCTCAATTAAACATCCAAACATTCTCCTAGACCCATGCAATTTGGTTCTACACCAACCATTGCTATTCAACTTTGAGCATGCAACCATCATAAACTTAGAATGATGTTTCCAACCACTACACAACTCTCTCCTACTCTTAATTCCACAAAGAGCTCTAAGTTGACCATCATTTTCAATCAAACCATATTCAAGTGAGAAAGTGAAGCTTAGGGATAGAAATTTTACCCACTTGAATGTTGTGTTGGATGATGGTGACTTAGGAAGGGGTGGTCCCAATGATCTTGCAAGCTCCACTCCCTTGTACTCTTCCTTGATTACCTCCACCTCTTTACAACTTTCCTCAACTTTAACCTCTTCCTCTTGGTGGCTCTCTTCCAATTCAATCTCTTCTTCATTGCTCACCAAGGGCATGAGAGGTTGTTCATATTTTTCTTTGACCTCAATTTCAAGCCCAATGGAAGAGGATTCAATTGTAGATAAGAACTCCTTAATGATTGAATCCATCTCTTGGTCAACCTCTTCAAAGTCTCCACCCATGATATGTCTTGGAGGTTGTACACCCTTCTCAACAACAATGTCAAGCTTCTTGGAAGAGGGCTCTATGACTTCACATTCCCATGGACTTTCAACATCTCCTAAGACTTCAACCACTTCTTCCGGCTCAATTACCTTAATTTCCTCCCCTTGTGACAATCCTTGTTTCAACCCTTCTTCTATGCCTTGAAGCTCTAAACTTACTCCCTCACTATGCTCCTTGATTGCTTCTCTACATTCAACAATGGGAGTTCCTTGATCACATAGGCTTAGGCAGGAGGAGACCATATTACGAACGGCTTCCGCTATGGTAGCTATCTTGGCTTCTAACTCCTTGAACTCCTTTTGATTCTCTTCTTGCCTTTGAATATATGAACTAACACATTCTTGAAGAGAATCATCCATTGGAGGTGGTGTGGAAAAAGAAGGTTCATTGTTTAGGAAGGAGGTTTCATAATTGGAAGTTAGTTCATCTTGGAAAGGGTATGGAGATGGCGTATATTAAGGTGGTTCTTGAGAGCAATTGTGTTGGAATGGTGGTGGTTCCATGTATGGTTCATATGGTTCATAAGGTGGTTGGTATGGTGGATAAGGATTAGGGTCATAATGAGATGTTTGGTGGTAGGGGGCTTGTGAGTAAGGTGGTTCAAAGTCATGTTGAGGAGGTGGTTTATAGGCATGTGGTGGTGGTTGTTGACAATTATAATAAGGGTCAGCACATCCATTA
The DNA here is from genome assembly GCF_003086295.3 of Arachis hypogaea. NCBI lineage: Eukaryota > Viridiplantae > Streptophyta > Magnoliopsida > Fabales > Fabaceae > Arachis > Arachis hypogaea. The sequence goes on along the minus strand of NC_092047.1, from coordinate 68,147,858 downwards.
AATTGATATACATTAGGATTAAGATTATACCCATAAGAATCCGGAGGTTGTTGTTGCCAAGAAGGGTGATCAATCCTTTGAGGCTCCTCCCACCTTTGATTGTTCCATCCTTGATGCACATCCTCATTGTAGCTCCCATTTCCTACAACATAATTGTAACCAAACTCATAGCCAAAGTGAGGATGAGAATTCATAATAGCAAATAAAAACAAAAACTAACAAAATTAAGCAACAAAGTCCTAAGCCTAACAAAAACTAACAAATAAGCAAAAGGCAAACATATTCACAATATTCACAATAGCCAATAATATAACACCATTGCAACTCCCCGGCAACGGCGCCATTAATTTGATGTTGAAAATTGTTGTCGGTCTAGATTTTCTTCCTAAAGAAAGGAATCACTTCGTTGTAAGCATAGCTCCAAACCAACAAACAACTCTCACATCAAATTAAAATATGGTTTTGTCACAAGTACAAACCCCAAATGAAAATTAACAGAAGTATTTAGACTCCGGGTCGTCTCACGAGGAATTGCAATTAAGTGTATGATTATTGGCTATGAAGGATGTAAGGGGGGGGTTTTGGTTGATAAGAGGGCAAGAAATTAAATGACAAGGAAAGTAAATCAAGCAAGTAACTAAAGAAAGCAATTAATAAAGACAGACATTCATGGCAAGGTTGAGATCATAAGCTTTCTATCCTAGTCATATAATGATTAATTCATCTTATTTAGTCAACTCCAACAAATGGAAGAAAGTATCATGTTATCTTCACATAGGAGAATGTCAAACAAGACTAATAATCAATCATATCACAATGATAAACAAGAATTTATCTCATTTCGTCATCTCCAATATTGGAAGAAGATATAAGTTATCTTCCATGAGAGAAAGTCAAACAAGACTAGTTAATCTCAAATCAAAAGTCCTAATCAACTCACTAATTGAATTAGCAAAAGATTAGCATCATTGAAAATGATATTAACTAACAACTCTAGATCACCAACATAAGTTGGGTTTTCATGACTCAAGATTGCCTAATTACTCTTTCCAAGCCAAGAATGCTCAAAATCTACTCTAAAATCCAACCAAGCATTTTGTCAAACACTTGGAAGGCATAAAAGGAAAGCATAATAAATGACAAGAAATAGTAAAATCTACCAACTACAAATTGCAAGAAAGTAAATCAACAACTCAAATCAATAATTATAAGACATCAACATTAAATTTCATTAAATGTAAACAAGATCCAACATGAGTGTTCATAAACATAAAGAGACATAAAAGTAAAATTGACAAGAGAACTAAGAAGAATAGAGTAGTAGAAACAAAAAATTGTAAAAGAAACAAGATGAGAACAATAATCAAAACCTAGATCTAAGATGGATTAACCTAACCTAATTCTAGAGAGAAGAGGGAGCTTCTCTCTCTAGAAACTAACCTACATGATGCTAATGCTACAAACAATTGCTCCCTCCTTGCCCAAGCTTGAATTCTGCATGAAATAGCATAAAAAATGAGTTGGGTTGGGCCCAAAGTGCTTTAGAAATCGCTGGGGGCGATTTCACTTTAGTGGGCCACGAGTAGCATCGGCGCGCACGTGTACATGGCACGTGCGCGTCCCTAAACGTGAAGCAACATATGGCAAATTTTATATTATTTTGAAGCCCCAGATGTTAGCTTTCCAACGTAACTAAAACCGCCTCATTTGGACTTCTGTAGCTCAAGTTATGGTCGTTTGAGTGCAAAGAGGTCAGGCTTGACAGCTTTACGGTTCTTTCATTTCTTCATGAATTCTCCCACTTTGTATGCTTTTCTCCTCACTTCTTCCATCCAATACTTGCCTTATGAACCTGAAATTACTCAACAAACATATCAAGGCATCGAATGGAATTAAAGTGAATTAAAATACCAATTTTAGGGCCTAAAAATCATGTTTTCACATTTAAGCACAAATCAAGGGAGAATTGTAAAACCATGCTATTTCATTGAATAAATGTGGGAAAAGGTGATAAAATCCCCCAAAATAAGCACAAGATAAACCACAAAATTGGGGTTTATCACTCCTAAATCACATATGCAATCAGAAAATATTACACCTCTAATGGTACAGTTAACCATACATGGACCCGGATCACTACATTTTTCAGGTATACCTCCCATTAAAGCAGATATAGAGCTACCTAAAGGAATAGTTTCTAACTCATTAATTTTATCTTTATGTATGCACAAATATTTTAGAAACTTTGCATATTTAGGTACCTGCTGAATAACATCAAAAAGGGAAACAATTACGTCAACCTTTTTGAATATTTCTACCATTTTGGGGTCAAGTTCCATCTGCTTTCTAGGCTTCCTGGCAAGTTGTGGGAATGGAATAGGAAGGGCGTTACTTGCAGCTTCTGCATCCTTTGGTGTTTTATTCTGTGGTTGAGCTGCTTCTTCTTCAACTATGTTTTCTACGTCCTCTTCCTCTTCAGCATCTTCCACTTCCACTACATCCTCAGCTGGGATGTGTTCTGGTGAGCTTGGCTCCTCCTGGTTCCTCTCTTGTAGTGTGGTTCTGGACCTCAAAGTGATGGCATTGATGCCACCTTTGGGATTAGGTAAGGGTTGAGAAGGAATTCCACTAGAACTTGAAGGTTGATTGGTGGAATTAGGTGATGAATCTAACCGGGAGACGAGAGCTTGTAAAGTAATAGTCAGACCATTTAAAGTAGAGTTCAGCTGTGTCTGCATGTCTTGTTGTCCTTGTGCAAGAGAACGGAGCATCTCGTCAATTAATGAGGAATTAGAATAAGTGATTTGAGGAACCTGTTGTTGGTTGTGCTGGAATCCTTGAGATTATCTTAGGTGAGGTGCTCTGTAAGGCTGGTTCTGATTCTGCTATCTGTTGTTGTTATTCCACCTCTGGTTTCCATTGTTATCTCTGCCTCCTCTGTTATAGTTGTCCCTCCAACTATGGCTAGAATTATCTCTCCAACCTTGAATGGAGTTATCCTGCAATCCATGGTTATAGTTGCCACCTTGGTTGTAGTTGCCACCTTGTTGATTGTATCCTTGATTCGGGCGGTCATAGAAGTTATGAGTGGCTGCCACAGTGTTGTCTTCCTGTTGGAGCTGTGGACATTCATCTTTTTGTGGAACCAACTGTTGGCTTTGTTGTGGTGAGGGAGGCTGAGCTTGTTGTGCTTGTTGTTGATTTAAGTGCATCTGCTTCAGTAGGTTGGTCATTTCACATATACTCTGGGTAAGAGCAGTAGTTTCAACGCTAGAGGAAACCTCTGCAATAGCTTTTGAGTGGCTACGCCTCTGCCTGTGATTCTTGGTGGACTCAGCTAAGTCACTGATCAGTTGCCATGCTTCATCTGCGGTCCTGTACTTTTTCAAAGACCCATTACTAGCACCATCCAGTGTGGTCTTATCCTGGGGTTCATGCCTTGAGTGAAGTAGCTGATCAACACTAGTCTGTCAATCATGTGATGGGGACATGCGTCTAGAAGGTTCTTAAAATGCTCCCAGTATTCATAGAGAGTCTCCGAGTCTCCTTGAACAATGCAGAAGATCGCTTTTCTCAGTCTATCTGTGACTTCAGTTGGAAAGTATTTTTCCAAAAATTCTCTCCTGAGTGTATCCCAGTTGGTAACAGTCGCTTCAGGTTGGGAGTAGTACCACTCCCTTGCCTTTCCCTCAAGAGAAAATGGGAAGGCAATTAATAAAATAGAAGTTTCATCTGCACCATTACGCCTAACAGTAGAACAGGCTGTCTGGAAATCCCTAAGGTGCTTAATAGGCTCTTGAGCAAGTAAGCCATGAAACTTGGGCATCAAGTTGATTAGTGCAGTCTTCAATTCAAAATCTGCAGCCAGATTTGGATGATGCACTTGATAAGGTTGCATTGTAAAATCTGGGGCTCCAGCTTCCTGGAGAGTAATTCTCCTAGGTTCTGCCATGTTACCTGCACATGAATCAACTGGATCAGTAGTAAAGGAGCTTGTCTCGCTCTCAGATGGCGGTTCAGATTCGCCCTCAGATGAGACTGGTGAATCGATAACAATCACTTCACCACCCTCAGAGGCTAACCGACATCGAGCTCCCCTAATACGTGAAAGAGTTCTTTCAATTTCAGGATCAAAAGCGGCTAAGCTCGGATCAGGCAGTGAATGCGTCATTCAATGAGAAAGACATATAGCTCATGGTAACAGAAATAAAAATAAAATATGCAAATAAAAATATAAATATGTACACTAATTAATAATCTAGCACGCTATTGCAACTCCCCGGCAACGGCGCCAAAAATTGATGGGGGCGGAAATTAACCAGTTAAGAAATTAATAAACAAGATGCGTTGCAAGTACAGTTCTCAACCAGCTAAGATCCGCCTTCTCAATTTAAAAAGGGTTGTCATAAATTTTAGAAATAAAAATACTGAGAGTATGAGTCCCAGGTCGTCTCCCAACGAGTTGCAGGAAGGCGTGCTAATTTATTAATCAGAAATTTTCCAGAAGGTTTGAGTTGGATAATGAGTAATTAAAATAATTGTAAATTAAAGCAATAAAACTAAGAATTATTATTAATATTAAAAGGCCTTGACTGGAGGAATGATTAATTGAAAGTTCTATCCTTGTTGGAATCTTCTTAAGTGTAGTGTAAAGAGGTTGTTGTTTTCACTTAGTTAACCCTTACTAAATAAAGGAAAGTTAAGTGATTGAGCTAACTCTTACCCGCAAATCCTAGTCCTCTCCCTTGGGAAGGTCTAGCATTAGTAGGTACAGAATTAGCCAACAACGTCCAATTTAATAAAGCACTTGAGCATTCCAACTCAAGTGTCTCCTCTTAATCAACCCCCATGTCAAGTAGAAAATCTACTCCATTGACATGGAATTAATACTCATAAAAATATAAGAAGACATAATTAAATGAAATAAAATAGAGATTTAAAATTAATTAAAAATAAAAGTAACTCTATATATTAATAAATCCAAAATGCAACATACTTATTTGAATAGGGTCAATGAGCAACTAATAAGAGTAAAGGAATATGGAAACAAACTAATGTGATGTCTTCACGGAGGTAATGACTCTTCAGCATCCAAAATCCAAAGCGAAAGCATAAACTATCAATGTAAAGCTAATTTAGATTCAGATCTAAAACTAAAAGTAATCCTAATATCAATGTATCTGAATGTGTGTGGATGCGTCTTGAGTCTCTGCATGTTCCCTAACTTTAGTTTGTGTTTCTGGGCCGAAAACTGGGTCCAAACGCGGCCCGAAATCGCCCCCAGCGTATTCTATTATTTCTACAGATCGCGCAGGTCACGCGTACGCGTCGTCCATGCGTTCGCGCCATTCAGCAATTTTTCTTTTCACGCGTTCGCGTCGTCCACGCATTCGCGTCATTCGTGCAGACTCCAATCCACGCGTTTGCGTTAGGCACGCTTTCGCGTCGCTGCGATTTCTTCATTTCGCGCGCTCGCGTGAGCCATGCGGTCGCGTCAGTGTTCGCTGGTCATCTCCTTGGTTTCTTGTGTTCCTTCCAATTTTGCAAGCTTCCTCTCTATTCTCCGAGCCATTCCTGCCCTATGAAGCCTAAAACACTTAACGCACGGATCACGGCATCGAATGGGATAAAGGAGAGTTAAAATGTACTAATTAAAGGTTTCTAGGAAGCAACTTTTCAACCATAAACAATACTAGGAAGGAATTATAAAATTCATGCAATCTATATGAATAAGTAGGTAAAGACTTGATAAAACCACTCAATTAAACACAATATAAATCATAAAATAATGGTTTATCAATGACCCTTTATTCTACATGAGTTCTTTACGAGTCCTGACCCGGATAGTATTGAGCTACATCTTGAGAGTACATCACAGGTTCTAACAAGTTACTTGGGCTAATTGGGATATATGACATGAAATCTCGTTAGTCATGGTAACTGAGGTTCCTGTGGCTCTAGGGCTAGAACCATAGAGCATCATTCTCCGATCCAGAAGATTCGACCTTGTTTGTGGCATTTTGAGTAGGATCAATAGAGATTGAATTGCGTGAGCTTCACCCTCGTCCAGATTGAATGATCAGCGTCCTGGTATTTGGTTTGGACCATGGGGATTAATGACCACGACCCATGGCTTAATCACTTACAACCTTGCCATTGAATGAATCACTCATCGTTAAAGTAGTCAGTAAGAAGTATTAATCCGGAAGAACAAGCATCTCCAAGGCCTTAACTGATTTCTCACTATTGTTTCTACTTTAATTCATTATTGATTTCTTTATTATTCTATTCTGTGAGCCTACAACAATAATCAACTTTCTATTCGCCTGGCTAAGATCTGCAGGATAGCCACAGCTTGCTCAATCTGACAATCCTCGTGGGATTTGACCCTTACTCACCGGAGGTATTACTTGGACGACCCGGTGCACTTGCCGGTTGGTGTGCGAAATCGTGATCATTCTATTCCTTGGTAACGGCGCTAAAAACTCAATACACACGTTCATGATCTTATATCTGTTTCACAACTTCGTACAACTAACCAGCAAGTGCACTGGGTCATCCAAGTAATCAACCTTACGTGAGTAAGGGTCGATCCCACGGAGATTGTCGGCTTGAAGCAAGCTATGGTCACCTTGTAAATCTCAGTCAGGTGGATTAAATTGTATTAAGAAATTATAGTAGATGAAAATTAAATAAAATATAAAATAGGATAGTGGTACTTATGTAATTCATTGGTGAGAATTTCAGATAAGCGTATAGAGATGCTTTCGTTCCTCTGATCTCTGCTTTCCTGCTGTCTTCATCCAATCAATCCTACTCCTTTCCATGGCAAGCTCTATGTAGGGCATCACCGTTGTCAATGGCTACATCCCATCCTCTCAGTGAAAAAGGTCCAAATGCTCTGTCATGGCACGACTAATCATCTGTCGGTTCTCGATCATACTGGAATAGAATCCATTGATCCTTTTGCGTTTGTCACTACGCCCAGCACTCGCGAGTTTGAAGCTCGTCAGAGCCATCCCTTCCCAGATCCTACTCGGAATACCACAGACAAAGTTTAGACTTTCCGGATCTCAGGAATGGCCATCCATGGGTTCTAACTTATACCACGAAGACACTTATAACTCGGACTCGGTCCCCTGTATTAGATATCCAAGAGATATTCATTCAATCTAAGGTAGAACGGAAGTGGTTGTCAGGCACGCGTTCATAAGTTGCGAATGATGATGACTTTCACGATCATCACATCCATCATATTAAAGTACGAATGAATATCTTAGAAGCGGAATAAGTTGAATTGAATAGAAAAACAGTAGTACTTTGCATTAATCTTTGAGGAACAGCAGAGCTCCACACCTTAATCTATGGTGTGTAGAAACTCTACCGTTGGAAAATACATAAGTGAAAGGTTCAGGCATGGCCGAATGGCCAGCCCCCATGATCTAAGAACTAAACATCCCAAGATGTCTAATACAATAGCAAAAAGTCCTATTTATACTAAACTAGTTACTAGGGTTTACAGAATTGAGTAAATGATGTAGAAATTCACTTCTGGGGCCCACTTGGTGTGTGCTTGGGCTGAGCATTGAGCTTTACACATGTAGAGGCTTCTCTTGGAGTTGAACACCAGTTTGTAGCCTGTTTCTGGCGTTGAACTCCACTTTGCAACCTGTTTCTGGCGTTTGACTCCAGAATACAGCATGGAACTGGCGTTGAACGCCAGTTTACGTCATCAATCCGTATTCAAAGTATGGACTATTATATATTGCTGGAAAGCTCTGGATGTCTACTTTCCAACGCAATTGAAAGCGCGCCATTTGGAGTTCTATAGCTCCAGAAAATCGACTTTGAGTGCAGGGAGGTCAGAATCCAACAGCATTTACAGTCCTTCTTCAACCTCTGAATCTGATTTTTGCTCAGGTCCCTCAATTTCAGCCAGAAAATACATGAAATCACAGAAAAACACACAAACTCATAGTAAAGTCCAGAAATGTGAATTTTAATTAAAAACTAAGAAAAATATAATGAAAACTAATTAAATCATACTAAAAACATACTAAAAACAATGCCAAAAAGCGTATAAATTATCCGCTCATCACAACACCAAACTTAAATTGTTGCTTGTCCCAAAGTAACTGAAAATCAAATAGGATAAAAAGAAGAGAATATACTCTAAATTCCAAAATATCAATGAAACTTAGCTCCGATCAGATGAGCGGGACTTGTAGCTTTTTGCCTCTTGAATAGTTTTGGCATCTCGCTTTATCCATTGAAGTTCAGAATGATTAGCATCTATAGGAAATTAGAATTCAGATAGTGTTATTGATTCTCCTAGTTCAGTATGTTGATTCTTGAACACATCTACTTTGTAAGTCTTGGCCATGGCCCTAAGTACTTTGTTTTCCAGTATTACCACCGGATACATAAATGCCACAGACACATAACTGGGTGAACCTTTTCAGATTGTGACTCAGCTTTGCTAAAGTCCCCAATTAGAGGTGTCCAGGGTTCTTAAGCACACTCTTCTTTTGCTTTGGACCTTGACTTTAACCGCTCAGTCTCAAGTTTTCACTTGACACCTTCATGCCACAAGCACATGGTTAGGGACAGCTTGGTTTAGCCGCTTAGGCCAGGATTTTATTCCTTTAGGCCCTCCTATCCACTGATGCTCAAAGCCTTGGATCCTTTTTATTACCGTTGCCTTTTGGTTTTAAGGGTTACTGGCTTTTTGCTCTTGCCTTTTGGTTTTAAGAGCTTTTGGCTTTTTCTGCTTGCTTTTTTTTTTCTTTTTTTTTTCTATTTTTTTCGCCATTTTTTTTTGCAAGCTTTCTGTATTCACTAATTTTTCTTGCTTCAAGAATCATTTTTTTTATTTTTCAGATTATCAAATAACATGTCTCCTTTTTCCTTATTCTTCAAGAGCCAACATATTTAACATTCATAAACAACAACTTCAAAAGACATATGCACTGTTCAAGCATTCATTCAGAAAACAAAAAGTATTGTCACCACGTCAAAATAATTAAACTAGTTTCAAGGATGAATTCGAAACCCTGTACTTCTTGTTCTTTTGTTTTTTAAAACAGTTTTCATTTAAGAGAGGTGATGGATTCATATTCATGACTTTAAGGCATAGACACTTAGACACTAATGATCATGTAATAAGATACAAATATAGATAAACATTTAACATAAAAAAAAACAAAAAACAGAAAATTTAAGAACAAGGAATGAGTCCACCTTAGTGATGGTGGCGTTTTCTCCTTGAGGAACCAATGATGTCCTTGAGCTCTTTTATGTCTCTTCCTTGTCTTTGTTGCTTCTCCCTCATTGCTCTTTGATCTTCTCTAATTTCATGAAGGATGATGGAGTGCTCTTGATGTTTCACCCTTAGTTGCTCCAAATAATTGTGTGGAGGAAAATGTATCCCCTGAGGTATCTCAGGGATCTCTTGATTTGCAGTCAAATGTTCTACCACTGAGCTATAGACCCTTGAGATGAATCTCTCCATCTCCTATGACTCGAAGGTGGAAGCTTTTGTCTTCCCTTTCCTCTTTCTAGAGGTTTCTCTGGCCTTAGGTGCCATCAATGGTTATGGAAAAATAAAAAAGCTATGCTTTTACCACACCAAACTTAGACTGTTGCTCGCCCTCGAGCAAAAGAAGAAAGAATAGAAGAAGAAGAAGAAGATATGGAGGAGATGGAGGGATGTGTGTATTTGGCTATATGGGTGGGATTGGGTGGGAAAGAGATTTTGAATTTTGAAGGTAGGTGGGGTGTATGGATGTGAGTGGTGAATGGAAAACAGAAGGGATAAGAGATTGAGGTGATTGGTGAAGGGTTCTTGGGAAAGGGTGATATAGGATTATGAGGAGGGAAGGTGAGTAGAGGTGATGCACGGAAAACTTGTCTCGTGACAAATCTCCCTTCGGCAAGTGTACCGAATTGTCGTCAAGTAAAACTCACAATAGAGTGAGGTCGAATCCCACAGGGATTAACGGATTAAGCAATCAATGGTTAATTGATTATTCTAGTTAGACAAATCAAATTGGAGAGTGATAAGTAACAAGGAAATGTAAATGGCAGAAAAGTAAAGAAAGCAATAAAGTGCAGGAAAGTAAAATGGCAAGAAAAGTAAATGTAAGAACTAAAAATAAAATGAACATTGGGATCAAGAGATATTGCAATCCTCCGGATCAAGTTTATTCCCATCTCTTCCTCAATCAATGCACTCATTGATCTCCTTGGCAATCTTAAGTGATTGAATTACAATTTCTTGTAATTCAATCTCTCAAATCTTGATCAATAGCCAATTCCTTGGTCAATTGCTCATGAGAAGAGATGAAGTATGGTCGCTGATTATACCACATGCATTTCCCAAATCAAGCATTGAGAGGATTATAGTCACATATCCATCCATACCCAATTTGGTCCAGCATGAAAAAGCATTTCTAGCTTGATCTCTTCATTCCTCTTCCAAGGTTCAGAAGAGATCCAAGTATGAATAGTTTCTTTTCCAAGATAACTACCCAATTGGATGAAGATCGAAAGCTTTCAAGTAAAATCAAGAGAAAAGAAAGAAGAAAGAAGAATAAGAACTACAATTGATCCATTGAATCACAATAGAGCTCTCTAACCCAATGAAAAGAGTTAGTTGATCATTGCTCTACCAAAATAGAAAAGAAAGAAAATGCAGAAAAGTAAAGATGAAGATTCAAACTGAAATTGAAAATTCAACATTCATAAATGAAAATTACAACTAAAAGAAAAACTACTACTAAGAAAAAAAAAAGAAAAGAAAAGGAAGAAGAGTGGTTGAGGGGAGGGGTCCGAAGACCCACTCCCCTTGGAGTGTGCCAATTCACAGAAGTTCGAATTGGTCTTCACTCTCTCCCCCTTCCTTCAATTTCCAGAATTCCAGAATGACTTGAATCTAAAAACTAAGGCCTTTATATAGGCTCTCCTAAATTACAAAATGAAATTAAAAGCAAATTACACTTAAATAAAAATTCCTATTCTAGATGCTTCTTGTGGCCTTGGTTGACAATTGTGGGCTTGCTTGCTTGAGCTTTGAAGTGGACTTGAGAGAGAAGTGAGTTAAGTTGAGATCCAGGTGCTAAAGTTAGTGCTAAAGTTAGCCACACTAACGCTACAAGTGTGGCGTTAGTGCTAAAGTTATTGTGGCTAACGTTGCACTTGCTGCCCAGTTGGTGTTTTTGGGGCTTAAAAGATGCCTCTTGTTTGTACTCAAATTTCATGCCCACTATGAAGTATTATATATTGTTGGAAAGATCTGAATGTCAGCTTTCTAACGCAACTAGAATCATTTCAATTGGATCTCTGTAGCTCAAGTTATGCTCCTTTGAAGTGGACATGGTCGCTGGCATATATGCCAACGTTACTGGAAATGTTGATTGCCAATAACGCTAGCAATCAGGGCTTCATTATTGCCAGTTTCTGAAGCTCAAACTTAGTGTCCACCCCATACTATTATACATTGTTGGAAAGCCCTGGATGTCTGCTTTCCAATGCCTTTGAAAGCGCATCATTTGGAGCTCTACAACTCGAGTTACACTTCTTGGAAGGTGAAGAGGTCAGTTGACCTTAATACAGGTTGATACCATGTTCATCATTGCACTTTAGGGGCAGGTTTTATCCCTCAAATTTTGTGTCAACCATGTAGTGCCATATATGCTTGGAAAGCTCTGGAATCCTACTTTCCAATGCCACTGGAATCACCTCATTTGGAGTTTTATGGCTCAAGTTATGCGTGTTTGAAGAAGGCATGGTCAGGCTGTCAGGTGTCACGTTAACTTCCACGTTAACTAAGTTAACGTGGGAGTTAACATGGCTCATGGTGGCATGTGTGGCTCCTTCCAACGTTAGTGACAATGTTGGGTTAACGTGGGAGTCAACGTGGCTCATTGGGGCTTGTGTTCTTCCAACGTTAGTGACAATGTTGGGTGTCACTAACGTTGTCGACCACTTTGTTCCTTCACGTTAGCTTCCACGTTAACTAGGTTAACGTGGAAGTTAACGTGGCTTAATGTGTTTTGGCCAATGTTAGTGACAATGTTGAGTGTCACTAACGTTGGCTTCCCCCCTTCCTTCTTAACGTTAGAGGCCACGTTAACTAGGTTAACGTGGACTCTAACGTGGCCACTCATGAGCTTGGTCCAACGTTAGTGACAATGTTAAGTGTCACTAACGTTGGCTCCATTTCCTTTCTTCAAAGTTAATGCCACTAACTTTTCTCACTAACGTTGTGGCTTTCCTTCCTTCCACGTTAGTGCCCACGTTAGTGTAACTAACGTAGCCACTAACGTGGCTCTTCTCTTCTTCTTTTGGCCTAAAATCAATCAAACAAAGTGCATCAAAGTCTTGCTCTTAATCATGGGATCAAGCATCATTCAATTTATCATATAATTCATGCAAAAAATCCTCATGAAATCATGTAAAGTGCACAATGTATGCTTGAATCAAGATGTAAGTGAATATCTACCCAAAACTAGCTTATTTCCTAAGAAAATGCATGAAACTACCTTAAAAACAGCAAAGAAAAGGTCAGTGAAATTGGCCAAAATGCCCTGGCATCAAGAGGTATATGGGGATCTTGTGGGGTCCACAGATCCTGAGGTGTCAAGGATTTACATCCCTGCACCAATTAGGCATGCAAAATGCCATTGCATGCATTTCTGGCATTTAAACGCCGAAGTGATGCTTATTCTGGGCGTTCAACGCCCATGTGCCGCATGTTTCTGGCGTTGAACGCCAGCTTCATGCTTGTTTCTGGCGTTCAGCGCCAGCTCTTCTCAGGGTGTATTCCTGGCATTTAAACGCCAGGATGTTACTTGTTCTGGGCGTTCAACACCAGATCCATGCTCTGTTCTGGCGTTAAACGCCAGCCAGATGCTCCTTACTGGCGTTTAAATGCCAGTAAGTCCTTCCTCCAGGGTGTGATTTTTCTTCTGCTGTTTTTTATTCTGTTTTTAATTTTTATATTTATTTTGTAACTCCACATGATCATCACCCTAGTAAATCATGAAATAACAAAGAGAAACGAAAATAAAATATATTAAATAACATTGGGTTGCCTCCCAACAAGCGCTTCTTTAATGACAATAGCTTGACAGTGGGCTCTCACTGAGCCACACAGGTGATCAGGTCAATTTTATAGATTCCCAACACCAAACTTAGAGTTTGGATGTGGGGATTCAACACCAAACTTAGAGTTTGGCTGAGGCCTCCCAACACCAAACTTAGAGTTTGATTGTGGGGGCTTTGTTTGACTCTGTACTGAGAGAAGCTCTTTATGCTTCCTCTCCATGGTTACAGAAGGAGGACCTTGAGTTTTAAACACAAGGTAGTCCTCATTCAGTTGAAGGACCAACTCTCCTCTGTCCACATCAATCACAGCTCTTGCTGTGGCTAGGAAGGGTCTTCCAAGGATGATGAATTCATCCTCTTCCTTCTTAGTGTCTAGGATTATGAAATTAGCAGGGATGTAAAGGTCTTCAACCTTTACTAACATGTCCTCTACTAGTCCATAAGCCTGTTTTCTTGAGTTGTCTGCCATCTCTAATGAGATTCTAGCAGCTTGTACCTCAAAGATTCCCAGTTTCTCCATTACAGAGAGTGGCATGAGGTTTATCCCTGACCCAAGGTCACATAGAGCCTTCTCAAAGTTCATGGTGCCTATGGTACAAGGTATTAAGAACTTTCCAGGATCCTTGATGCGGGCAGAAATTGGTGAATTAAAAATTATTAGAATATATGCATTGCAAGTATAGTTCTTAACTCGCCAGAAATCCACCGCCCAATTTAGAAAGGTGTCACAGAAAATTGAAATTTAAAATACTGGGAGTATGAATCCCAGGTCGTCTCCCAACGAGTTGCAGGAAATGGTGCTATTTTATTAATCAGATGTTTTTGAAAAGGGTTGAGTTGAGTAAATAGGAAATTAAATTGATGAAATTGAATAATGTAAATAAAAGCCTTGACTGGGAGTTGATTACATGGAAGCCCTATTCTTGATGGAACATTCTTAAGATTAGTTGACAATTGAGAGTTATTTCGTTTAGTTATCCTTTACTAAGTAAGGGAAAGTAAAACAAGTTGGAGTGCTGTTCTATTCACAAGTCCCAATCCACTCTGGGGAGGATTGGTGTCAGGAATTAGAGAGCAATCCAACAATAACCCAATTACAACCTTTCTCTTGAACCTTCCAACTTAAGGGTTCCTTTTAATCAACTCCCCATCAAGTTAGGGAACTACTCACTCATTGTAAATGTAAAATTCATAGCATATGAAAAAGAATTAAAGAAAGACATTGTAAATAAAAATTAAAAATAATCAATTAAAAATAAAAGTGATCTTTGTATTAAATAATCCTAAAAATATTCCAATGGTAAAATTAAACAAACCAAGGAACATGGAAGAGTAAGCCAAGTAAAGAAAACAAACTAGAATGACGAAGTCTTGATGAGGTAATAACTCTTCTCAATATTCTGATGCCAGGGCATCTTGGCCAATTTCACTGACCTTTTCTTTACTGTTTTTAGGTTAGTTTCATGCATTTCCTTAGGAAATAAGCTAGTTTTGGGTAGATATTCACTTACACCTTGATTCAAGCATACATTGTGCATTTTACATTATTTCATGAGAATTTTACATAAGTTTAGTGACAAATTGTATGTTGCATTGCCCATGACTTGGACTAGAACTTTGATGCGCTCTATTGCTTGATTTCAGGACCAAAGGAAGCAAGGAATGGGAGGTAACTTGCAAAGTTGATGAGAAAAGTGATTGCCAATAACGCTCTCAAAGCCATCATTGACCACGTTAAGAGTCACGTTAACTAAGTTAACGTGAACTCTAACGTGGAGAAGGGAAATTGACCCAACGTTAGTGACACTTAACATTGTCACTACCGTTGGCAAATGCTCATAAGTGGCCACGTTAGAGTCCATGTTAACTTAGTTAACGTGGCCTCTAACGTTAAAAAGGGGGAAGAAACGCCAACGTTAGTGACATTCAACATTGTCCCTAACGTTGGCCTAACGAGAAATATACCACTTTAACTCCCACGTTAACTTGGTTAACGTGGGAGCTAACGTAAGAAGCAAGAGTGGTCGAAAACTTTAGTGACACCCAACATTGTCACTAACGTTGGAAGCAACCACACAACCTCCCAAGGAGCCACGTTAACTTAGTTATCGTGGAAGCTAACGTTGATGAGTGAAAGTATGGCCAACGTTAGTGACACTCAACATTGTCACTAACGTTGGGGATCGCTAAGCATGGCCACGTTAGAAGCCACGTTAACCTAGTTAACATGGACTCTAACATGAGACATAGGAGCACCTTGGAACGTTAGTGACAATGTTGAGTGTCACTAACGTTCTCAAAGGATGGCAAGCCCACATTTAAGAGCCACGTTAACTAAGTTAACGTGGGCTCTAACGTGGGAACAAAGGGGGCCTTTCAAAGTTATTGGGAATGTTAAGTCTCAATAACGTGTGCGAAGGACTTAGAGGCAATGTTAGTGGCAACGTTTATGCCACTAACGTTGAAGTTAACGAGGCTTTTACTTTGTAACGTTAGTGAGAAAGTTGATTGTCACTAACGTTCTCGAACTTATATTTTCACTAAACGTTAACACCCCTAATGTCCTGAGCTAAAGTCTTTGCCCACTCCACATTTTTTCTCTGCAAGTAAAGCCAAGCCCAAATGAAGAAGAGAACTGCTTCAAACTCAAGATCCAAAGGCCCAAGACTTGAAGAGCCAACTAGAAGCTGAGAGAAGTAGTAAATATAGGAGTAGCTTTGAATTGTTGACAGAGTTCGAAAGAAAGGGAAAAAAAGGGAACTACTCTCTGTATTTTACTTTCTCTACAATTTCTAGTTCTATGATGTATTCTCCATCTTTGTTTTCATTTTCTAGAGCTATGAACAACTAAACCCCTTTCATTGGGTTAGGGAGCTCTGTTGTAATTTGATGGATCAATACTAATTTTCATTATTCTTCTTCTATCTTTTCTCTTGATTTTACTTGAAGGCTTTCGATCTTCATCCAATTGAGTAGTTATCTTGGAAAAGAAGCTATTCAAACTTGGATCTCTTTTGAACCTTGAAAGAGGAATGAAGAGATCAAGCTAGAAATGCTTTCTCATGCTGGACCAAATTGGGTTTGGATGGGTATGTGACTATAACCCTCTCAATACTTGATTTGGGAAATGCATGTAGTATAATCAGTGACCATACTTCATCTCGTCTCATGAGCAATTGACCAAGGAATTGGCTATTGATCAAGATTTGAGAGATTGAATTGCAAGAAATTGTAATTCAATCAATTAAGATTGCCAAGGAGATCAATGAGTGCATTGATTAAGGAAGAGATGAAAATGAACTTGATCCGGAGAATTGCAACATCTCCTAAGCCCAATGAACTCCCCATCTCTGATCTTACCCATTCTCTTTAATTTCTGCCATTTACTTTTATGAGCAAATCCCCCATTCCTATTTACAATTCTGCAATTTATTTTCAGTCATTTACTTCCAGTCCTTTAATTCTAGCATTTACTTTTCTGTTATTTACATTCCCGCCATTTTATTT
The DNA here is from genome assembly GCF_003086295.3 of Arachis hypogaea. Classification (NCBI taxonomy): domain Eukaryota; kingdom Viridiplantae; phylum Streptophyta; class Magnoliopsida; order Fabales; family Fabaceae; genus Arachis; species Arachis hypogaea. The sequence goes on along the minus strand of NC_092047.1, from coordinate 68,131,244 downwards.
TCTGCAACTCTCAACCCAAATTCTGGATTCGCTCAACTAGAACATTCTTCTAATTAAAGTTTCTTGATCAATCAATCCCTGTGGGATTCGACCTCACTCTATTGTGAGTTTTTACTTGACGACAAATTCGGTACACTTGCCGAAGGAAATTTGTTGAGAGACAGTTTCCACCCGCATCAAGTTTATGGCGCCGTTGCCGGGGATTGATTGTGCATCAACAATGATTAAATTGGAAGATCACTAGATTGAGCATTTTTACTTTGTGAATTTCATTTTTTTTGTTTGAGTGATTTACTTTCTGTTTTAGTTAAACTTCTTCCCTTCCCCCTCTACTCTTTTGTTTTTCTTTGTTATTTTCTATTCTGTTTGCTAACCCACTAACTGTTTGATATATTGCATCACCCACAACTAACAGTAATTCTGACAAAAAAATACTCTTTGCACCTATCTTTTCTTGCTTACACTTGATGGTTGTATGACAGGGAGAAGAAGCGGGGCTTCAACTTCCTTCGATTCTGAACCTGAGAGGACCTTCCTTAGATTAAGGAGGGAGGCAAGAGGAAAGAAAGTGGTTGGTGCTGAGGAAGAAGAGGAATTCTTTGAACCAAACATGGAAGACAACATGGAAAACCATCATGAAGAAGAGGATCACAACCATGGGGGAGGAGGTAGAGCAAATCATGCTGGGGAGGATAGAAGAGTTTTGGGCTCTTACATCAATCCAAACCCAGGCAATTGTGGAAGTAGCATCCAAAAGCCAACAATCCATGCCAACAACTTTGAACTTAAACCACAGCTCATCACCCTTGTTCAGAACAACTGTTCGTTTGGAGGAGGTGTTCAAGAAGACCCCAATCAACATTTGACCACCTTCCTGAGAATATGTGACACAGTGAAGTCTAATGGTGTTCATCCTGACACCTATAGAATGCTCTTGTTTCCATTCTCACTTAGGGACAAAGCAGACAAGTGGCTGGAATCTTTCCCAAGGGAAAGCTTGACAACTTGGGAAGACGTGGTGAATAAATTCTTAGCAAGATTTTACCCTCCTCAACGAATCAATAGGCTGAGAGCTGAGGTCCAAACTTTCAGGCAACAAGATGGTGAGACTCTATATGAAGCGTGGGAGAGGTTTAAAGACCTAACAAAGAGGTGCCCACCAGATATGTTCAACGAATGGGTGCAGCTGCACATTTTCTATGAAGGGCTCTCTTATGAGTCAAAGAAGGCCGTAGACCATTCATCCGGAGGATCTTTGAACAAGAAGAAGACTATTGAGGAAGCCATAGATGTTATTAAAACAGTAGCAGAGAACGACTACTTCTATGCTTCCGAAAGAGGGTACACAAGAGGAGTAATGGAGCTAAACAATGTAGATGCTCTGTTGGCCCAAAACAAGCTCATTACCCAGCAGTTGGCTGACCTCACCAAGAAGATGGAGAGGAACCAAGTAACAGCAATCTCAACTTCATCAACAACCCAAGAAAGAGTGAATGAAGAAGCAGAGGGTAGTCAGGAGCAAGCCAACTACATTGGGAATTCACCAAGGAAAAACTATGATCCATACTCCAAGACCTACAACCCTGGGTGGAGAAACCACCCAAACTTTGGGTGGGGAAGTGAGCAAGATCAAAACCAAGACTAGAGACGTTACAACTCCAACAACAATGCAGCTCACCAGCAATTCACACAGAGGACATCTCAACACCCCCACAACAACACTTCTCCACACGCTTATCAAAACCAAAACAGCACATCTGCTCCAAATCACCCATCAATTGATGACAAGCTCTCTAAGATTGAAGCCTTACTTGAAGAAATATGCCAATAGATTCAAGAAAATAAGGTGTTCAAAGAGGAGGTGCGAGCCAATATTAAGAACCAGGGAGAGACCATTAGGAAGCTGGAATTCCAGGTGGGATATTTAGCTGAGAAGATTCCCAAACCTACTGATAGCTTCCCAAGTGACACGGAGAAAAACCCCAAAGGAGAAGCAAAGAAAGTAAGATGGAAAGATTGCAAAATGGTCACTACAAGTGATCAAGAGACTGAAGACAAGCAAGGCACACTTTTCGAACAACCTGAAGATAACTCAACAAAGGAGGAGGATAGAGATCACCAAGAACCAGAAATCTCACAACAAGAGCTGCTGAAGCTCTATGCACCCTTCCCTCAACTGCTCAATGGTGCTGTGGGAAAGAGAATATACTCAAGGTTCCTAGACTTGTTTGCATCTCTGCATGTAAACATACCATTCATCAAAGCAATTCAACAAATGCCTGCATTCATCAAGTATATGAAGGAACTTCTTCCCAGGAAAAGCTCACTCAAAAGAGGCCAGACTATAGTGATGAACAAGGAATGTAGTGCCCTTATTCAACCTGAGTTGCCTACAAAAAGAAGAGACCTAGGGAGTTCTCACATCCCTTGTGCCATAGGTGAAACTATGTTCGATAGAGCACTATGTGATTTGGGGGCCAGCATCAACTTACTGCCCTTATCCCTGGTGAAGAGGGTGCAGATCAATGAGATAATGCCCACAGATGTAATCATCAGACTGGCTGACAAAACTCAAAAGCAAGCAATAGGAGTGGTGGAAAATGTGTTGCTAAAGGTTGGGAAATACTTTCTCCCAACAGACTTTGTCATCCTGGACATGGAAGAGAGTCACACTCATCCAATCATATTGGAAAGACCATTCCTAGCTACGGCCAGAGCACTTATCGATGTAGAGAAAGGGGAGCTAATATTGAGAATCCATGATGAACGACTCAGTTTCAATGTTTTCAAACTCTCACAAGAAACAGATCAATAGGACAAGGAACTAAGCACAAATGATAATGAGACACTGAAGGAGGAGACAAGCACTGAAGCACAGCCAGATCATTCTGAGATCCCCTTAATTGATAAACAAGGAAAACAGCAATTGCCACAGCTCAAGGAAAAATTGGAGGAACCTAAACCTCTAGAGGCAGGTAAAGACAGCATCACAACCCCTTTAGAAAAAGAGGTCACCAAGGGGAAGGCAACCTCAAAAGAAACAAAGAAGAAGGTACCAAGGAGGTGGAGAAACAAAAAGATCCCTACGGAAGACTTCTCTCTAGGGGATAGAGTTGTCTCAGCTTACTTCCCAGATATTCCCCCTAATCTCCCTACTGTACCATCTCAGTTACCCAAGGTCTTCACTATCAACAGAGTTCTTTCCCTGGAACATGTGGAGATCATTGATCCAACCAATGGATATAAGTTCACAGCAAGAGGGGAGGACTTTAAGCACTACCAACCACCCTGATGAGGGAAAAACGTCAAGCTAGTGACGCTAAAGAAGCGCTTCATAGGAGGCAACCCATATTTTATATGTTTTTAAAATAATGAATAAATCAATGTTTATGAATTTCAACCCAAACTTGACAAACACTTGGTGAAATCTTTATCATGCAGTATATAGTGAAGAACAAGTTTGGTGTTCAAAGCAAACCAAGATGCATGCTAGTCTTGGGAGCTTTGAATAAAACTTTTCATCACATTACTTCAAACTAAGTTTGGTGTCACTCCATGGTGCCACCAAAATGCATAAGGATACACAAGTAGTTAGTTAGTTGAAATTCATAAATAAACAAACTCTTTTTCTTCTCTTTATTATTCTAGCCGTAGAGTTTGATATTAATTTCCTTATTTTAAATCTTTATAGGAAAAGAAAAGAAGCATAAAAGGGGATGGATTGGACAACTAAACAAAGAAGGATTGGACACCACAAAAGGAAGGGCTACACACTTGTTCTAAAAAGGGAATACATTGGAAAATGTTGCCATGCAACATTAGAAAAATGGAACCCCTAAAAGACCGAGCAATCTCATTCATAAAGTGATGATCCTTGTCTTTTATCCATGCATCACCCCAACCGTCTATCAAGTAACCACTCAATCAATCCACACCCTCCATTCTCTCACAACTTCTCTATAAATGACCCTTGTTCCGTACCCACCTTCATTGTCATTACCCAATCTTCACCACTCTCCATTTCGGTACAAGACACTCCCTACCCCATTAAAAACCTTTTTCCCACCTCACTCTCTTCATCGCAATAAAACCTTAAACAACCAAAAATCTCCACAACTTTGCCACCTTCACATATTAACTATCATTCATGGCGTCTTCGGGTTCTAAAAGAAGGAAGGGAAAGGAACCCATGGAAGAACACCCATATGATGAAAAGAGATTTAGAAGCTTGCATCATGCATTGCAATACGGGTGGATGGTTGATAAGGAAATCATTTATGAGCTGGGATTTCAAGTTAAAAAGACTGAGTGCCCTGAAATCACAGAGAAGATAGAAAGGAGAAGATGGGAGCTCCTCACTGACCCGATCATTAAGGTGAATGCAAACCTCATAAGAGAATTTTATGCAAATGCGTTTCGATATGATAAGAAGGATGAGTCGTACACAAGCTTTGTGAGAGGAAAGATGGTGGACTTTGGTCCCATGAGTGTCATGAGAGCATTGAAACTATAGTCTATACAGTTTGAAGAAGAAAGCTATCACTCAAGATTGGACAACCCCAATTATGACCACATTCTGCAAGATATGTGTGTACCAGGAGCTGACTGGGAAAGGGGTGCAGGAAATAAACCAAAGTTCATCAAGAGAACAGATCTCACTCCTGAAGCCAAGGGGTGGTTTGAGCTAATGCGAAGGTCTATTCTCCCAGCTGCAAACAACTCGGAGGTGAATGTCAAGAGAGCTACAATGGTGCACTGTATACTGAAGGGAGGAGAAATCAAGGTTCATGAACTCATAGCTGAAGGTATTAGAAAGATGGCAGAGAAAAGCGACTCAAGAGGAACGTTAGGTTACCCCAGCACTATTTACCGAATATGCAAGAAAGCTGGGGTGGTTTTTGAAGATAAGAACCCCATGTGGATAAAGGAAGGCATCTCAATAACTGTACGAAGGATGAATGCTGCAGCATCTCCTTTGCCTCAGCAGAAGCAAAGGAAGAGGACAATCCCTTAAGTAGTGGAAGGACAAGTCTTAGAGGGCCAAGCACAATAGACCTTGGACATGCACCAATTGCAGGAGGCCATTGATGGCTTGTCTAGACAATATTTGGAAAGCCAAGGAGCACAGAAAGAGCTTCAACTACAGATGATGGGGCAGCAAGAGGAAACACTCTCAAGATGGATGACTCAACAAGGTGAGTGGCAAAGGCAATTGATGAAACAGCAACTAAGTCAAGGACAACAATGGGGAGAAACATTTAATAGGATGGAACAAAGGCAAAATGAGCAACAAGAATCCATCCAGAGGCTAATCAACATCCAAGCACATCAAGGGGCACACATACATGAGATGCATCGAAGACAAATAGAACAGGCAGAACTATTGGACGAGCAAAGGGCATTCGCAGAAGGAGTTTACATGAGCGAAACAGGACATCACATAAACACTCAAGCCAGGCTCGGCTACTTAGTGGGACAGCTGCCAATATTGCATCCAGGAATAGCCAGATATGAAGAAATGAAGGATGAATTAGCACGAGAGAAAAGACAAAGGGTGGAAGAGAGTCATGAGTCAGTGAGGAAGGCACTTGAGGATTGGAAGCAAGCAATATTGGCACGGATGCGAGGAAATGCAAGAGGAAACAAGGAGGACAAGCAAGGAAAAGAGCATGGACATCCACAACAGTAAAAGGTGGTGGAGTTCCTTCTTTATTCCACCTTTCTCTATGTTTTAAATAAGGAAGATCTTGTATGAAATAGAACTTGCTTCCATGTTATGTTTAAACCTTTTTCAATTATGTCTTTTAAGTTTTTGGTATTGAAGAAAGACTCTGTGTGCTAGTCTTTATGTCACTGCATCCTTATTTTACTTACTTGTATGCTTGTCCCTTTTAATCAAATGAAGAGAGAATGTTTATGTTTCAAAAGACCAGAGTGGAGTTCACACTATGGAGTACATTCATGAGTTTGTGGTATGATCATAAGTTAGCTAAGTTGGTTCAACCATAAGGTGGGATGACAACTATCTGGCCTGAATACTTTGCTTTGAATATACTCATGAGACTAAGTATATGACAAGATCCTAATAAGAGAAAGAGAAAAGAATAATGAAAGTGGAAAAACAAAAGAAAAAGAGTAAGCAATAAGGCTAGGAACCAATGGTTTTGATCTTAAAATATGTGTCTGTGGTGTTCCTGTGTGAGGGATCTACTTGGATGAATAAGCTCTTAGGGGTGCTTTATCACCTGGTAACTTGGGTTAACTAACCCGAGATTATCAGCTGAAAGTCCATTATCAAGAGTAACCCTCACCACAGAGCATTTAGTAACCCAAAGAGGTGCTGGACACCAAGGTCTCAAGAAGGAAAATAAATGAACTATATGCCTGTGGTGTGTATGTATAGGGGAGAGACTTGAGGGAGTAAGTCCTTAGGGGTGCTTCAACACCTAGCACCTTGAACCAACTGGTTCGGGAGTGTTGGCTGAAAGCTTATCTTAAAAAGTTGCCCTTTACAGAGCACTTAGCCTAAGAACACCAATAAGCTCTGAAATGACAATAAAGGGATCAATGAATAAAAGTCTCATGGGATGTAAGCAAAGTGAGTGTTTTAAGACATGATAAAGGTCTGAAAGCCAAGAATGAACCTAAGTTGCTATGCATGAAACCACCATAAAATCAGTGATATGACTTCCACAAGAATGACTCATTGCTCTTGGCACTCCATTCATCATTCTCTTGTTCCAGTACTTGCTTAGGGATAAGCAAGCTTTAAGTTTGGTGTTGTGATGCCAGGGCATCTTGGCCAGTTTCACTGACCTTTTCTTTACTGTTTTTAGGTTAGTTTCATGCATTTCCTTAGGAAATAAGCTAGTTTTGGGTAGATATTCACTTACACCTTGATTCAAGCATACATTGTGTATTTTATATTATTTCATGAGGATTTTGCATAAGTTTAGTGACAAATTGTATGTTGCATTGCCCATGACTTGGACTAGAACTTTGATGCGCTCTATTGCTTGATTTCAGGACCAAAGGAAGCAAGGAATGGGAGGTAACTTGCAAAGTTGATGAGAAAAGTGATTGCCAATAACGCTCTCAAAGCCATCATTGACCACGTTAAGAGTCACGTTAACTAAGTTAACGTGAACTCTAACGTGGAGAAGGGAAGTTGAGCTAACGTTAGTGATACTTAACATTGTCACTAACGTTGGCAAATGCTCATAAGTGGCCACGTTAGAGTCCACGTTAACTTAGTTAACGTGGCCTCTAACGTTAAAAAGGGGGAAGAAACGCCAACATTAGTGACATTCAACATTGTCACTAACGTTGGCCTAAGGAGAAATATACCACGTTAACTCCCACGTTAACTTGGTTAACGTGGGAGCTAACGTAAGAAGCAAGAGTGGTTGACAACGTTAGTGACACCCAACATTGTCACTAACGTTGGAAGCAACCACACAACCCCTCAAGAAGCCACGTTAACTTCCACGTTAACTTAGTTAACGTGGAAGCTAACGTTGATGAGTGAAAGAATGGCCAACGTTAGTGACACTCAACATTGTCACTAACGTTGGGGATGGCTAAGCATGGCCATGTTAGAAGCCACGTTAACCTAGTTAACGTGGACTCTAACGTGAGACATCGGAGCACCTTGGAACGTTAGTGACAATGTTGAGTGTCACTAACGTTCTCGAAGGATGGCAAGCCCACATTTAAGAGCCACATTAACTAAGTTAACGTGGGCTCTAACGTGGGAACAAAGGGGGCCTTTCAAAGTTATTGGGAATGTTAAGTCTCAATAACGTGTGCGAAGGACTTAGAGGCAACATTAGTGGCAACGTTTATGCCACTAACGTTGAAGTTAACGAGGCTTTTACTTAGTAACGTTAGTGAGAAAGTTGATTGTCACTAACATTCTCGAACTTATATTTTCACTAAACATTAACACCCCTAATGTCCTGAGCTAAAGTCTCTGCCCACTCCACATTTTCTCTCTGCAAGTAAAGCCAAGCCCAAATAAAGAAGAGAACTGCTTCAAACTCAAGATCCAAAGGCCCAAGACTTGAAGAGCCAACTAGAAGCTTTGAATTGTTGACAGAGTTCGAAAGAAAGGGAAAAAAAGGGAACTACTCTCTGTATTTTACTTTCTCTGCAATTTCTAGTTCTATGATGTATTCTCCATCTTTGTTTTTATTTTCTAGAGCTATGAACCACTAAACCCCTTTCATTGGGTTAGGGAGCTCTCTGTTGTAATTTGATGGATCAATACTAATTTTCATTATTCTTCTTCTATCTTTTCTCTTGATTTTACTTGAAGGCTTTCGATTTTCATCCAATTGAGTAGTTATCTTGGAAAAGAAGCTATTCAAACTTGGATCTCTTCTGAACCTTGAAAGAGGAATGAAGAGATCAAGCTAGAAATGCTTTCTCATGCTGGACCAAATTGGGTTTGGATGGGTATGTAACTATAACCCTCTCAATACTTGATTTGGGAAATGCATGTGGTATAATCAGTGACCATACTTCATCTCTTTTCATGAGCAATTGACCAAGGAATTGGCTATTAATCAAGATTTGAGAGATTGAATTGCAAGAAATTGTAATTCAATCAATTAAGATTGGCCAAGGAGATCAATGAGTGCATTGATTGAGGAAGAGATGAAAATGAACTTGATCCGGAGAGTTGCAACATCTTCTAAGCCCAATGAACTCCCCATCTCTGATCTTACCCATTCTCTTTAATTTCTGCCATTTACTTTTATGAGCAAATCCCCCATTCCCATTTACAATTCTGCAATTTATTTTCAGTCATTTACTTCCAGTCCTTTAATTCTAGCATTTACGTTTCTGTTATTTACATTCCCTCCATTTTATTTTCTGCAACTCTCAACCCAAATTCTGGATTCGCTCAACTAGAACATTCTTCTAATTAAAGTTGCTTGATCAATTAATCCCTGTGGTATTCGACCTCACTCTATTGTGAGTTTTTACTTGACGACAAATTCGGTACACTTGTCGAAGGAAATTTGTTGAGAGACAGTTTCCTCCCGCATCATATCCCAAAGCAAAAAGCTAGAGAATCTAAAAATCCTAAGAACTATGAATGTGTAGAGAGAAAACCTAGAGGAGGAGTAAAACTAGATCTAAAAACTAAAACTGTGTAGAATGAATGTTCCTCTGGTTTTTGCATGTTCTTTGGCTCTAGTCTGCTGTTCTGGGCCGAAAACTGGGTCAAAATAGGGTCCGAAGTCGCCCCCAGCGAAATTGCAAATTATGCAGATCGCGCACGTCACGCGATCGCGTCGCTCATGCGGACGCGTCATTCGTGTTTCTGCTTTGCCACGCGGACGCGTTGTCCATGCCTCCGCGTCGCTCGTGCTTTTCCATTCCGCGCAGTTGCGTCGTCCATGTGGCCGCATCACTGCGATTTGATCTTCTCCGCGCAGTCGTGTCGTCCATGCGGCCGCGTCACTTCTCGCTGGTCATCTCCTCAATTTCTTGTGTTCCTTCCATTTTTGCCTGCTTCCTTTCCAATCTCCAACTCATTCTTGCCCTATAAAGCCTGAAACGCTTAACACACAGATCACGGCATCGAATAGAATAAAGGAGAAGTAAAATGTATAATTAAAAGTCTCTAGGAAGCAGTTTTCACTCATGTAATAATTTCAGGAAGGAAATATAAATGCATGCTATATTAATGAATAAGTGGGTCAGGATCATGATAAAACCACACAATTAAACACAATATAAACCATAAAATAGTGGTTTGTCAACCTCCCCACACTTAAACATTAGCATGTCCTCATGCTTAATTGAAGGAGATGAAGTAAATAAGTATGAACATGCAGAAACTCATGCAATGCAATGCAATCCTATATATATATGAATGCAACTATATGATTCTTGTCCACTTGATCAAAAGTAAATAAGTTCTTCAAAACAATTATAACTCAAATTCCACTAATTTAATTCTTATAAAGTAAGAGCAGATAAAAATGCAAGAGGATAGCTCATGAAAGCAGGAAACATAGAAATTCAAGCATGGAACCCTCACTGATGGTGTATGTACACTCTAGTCTCTCTAGTGTATAGGGTAATCACTCTATCCTTCTCTAATCATGCTCTCTAACTTTTGTTTTTCCCCTAATCAATCAACAACAGTTAACATACCAATGCAAACATCATGAGGTCTTTTCAAGGTTGTAATGGGGCTAAGGTAAAGGTAGGGATACATATATGGTCAAGTGAGCTTATAGATTGAATCTTTAATTAACCCAAGCTTCAACCCAACCTATATATTTCACATAACTTTAGAATTCATGCCTAGCTACCCATAATTCCCCTTTTACATTCCATACTCATGTATCAACTTTTTTTTTTAACATAAAAATAAACATAGCTTATCAATACACATAAATTTTTAATTCTTATAGTTTCACATGAGTAGGTATCCAAATTCCCATTGTATTATCATGACACATTCCCTTAATAACTTTTGTTCCTACAATTTCCCATACTTAACTAGCACACACAATTCTATCTTAAGCTAACCAAAGATTCAATTTGGGATATACAATTGTTTTTCCGCTTAAGGCTAGTAATGTGGTGAAATATAGAACAAATGGGATTTAAAGGCTCAAAGTGGTTAACAAAGGTAATTGAAAAGGGTAGGCTTAATTTGGATAAGTGAGTTTAAACAAAAGATGGCCTCAATCATATGCAAGCATATAAATATAATAAATATTGGACATATAGGATGAAACAAAATACAGATTACAATCATAGAGAAGTAAACACACAAGAATAAATTAATTATGGTTAAATAGTGTAACCATGCATAATGGCTCAAATCTTCACAGGTTGTGTGTTCTTTAGCTCAAACATCATGTTCCAAATACAACTTCAAGCAAATTTATCATAAAAATTTTTAAAAATTAGTGAAATTTGTTCCAAAGATAGAGTCTTAGAAGAAACTTATTGCCTTTTTAATCTAGTAGAGCATGCATACAACTAACCTATTACTATGCAATTTATCCTATTCTATAAAGGAAAGAAAATCTAACTAAATATCCTAATTTATTGGTGCTAGGGAAGAGAAATTACCTCCGGAAGTCAGGTACTGACCGACCTCTCCACACTTAAGGCTTTGCACCATCCTCGGTGCCATCTGTCAGGAACGGGGGTGGGCTGGTAGCAGTATCTCCACAGTCGGGACCATCATGGCTCCCTGTACTGGTAAAGGAAGTGGAGTCCGGGGTGTCTGAGTCCTTGAATTTTCCCTTGAGTAGCTCCTTGAGGTGTTTGAATCGGCGCTCGTTACGGCGCTCTCTTAACTTCGCTTTCTGTTCTTGTCGATCCAACCTTTTGATTATCTGCTGGAGCAGTTCATCTGTTGTAGGTGCTTGTGGTGTTGAAGAAGGGATGTCTTCAACTGGAGCCGTGGGAAGGCTTGTAGTGGCTGCTGAAAGTCTGAGGTATTTCCCATTAGGGACATACTGATCATCCCGTGGAAGCATGGCTTTGGTGTCTCCAGCATTGTAGGAAACTCCGGCTGCTGAGACAAGATCAGAGACCAAGGCGGGAAAAGGTAAGTTGCCCACAATTTGTACGTGTCCCATGGCATTCCGGATATGTCTTGGTAGATTCAGAGGCTGGTCTGTAAGGATGCACCATAGTAGAATGGCCATGTCCGCTATGAAGGAGGACTCGTGAGTGCTCGAAAAGACGTAATGGGACATGATCTGTGCCCATATGCGAGCCTCCAAGGTAAGTGCTGAAGGCGATATTCCCTTAGGGCGGGTACGATGGTAACCGTAGATCCAACGGCTGCCAGGTGATGTGATAACTTTGAGAACATCTTCCCAGTCAAATTGGTACTGCTGGCGCTTGAGTGCGGCTTCTTGAAAGGCGTCCATTCCTTCTGGAATAGGGGAAAGACTTAGATCTTGTCGAATAGCCTCTTCTGTAATGGGGACTTGCTTCTGACGTACATAGACAGACTGTAGAGTAGGCAGGTAGAAGTTAGAGTAGAACTCAACTACCCAAGAAAGATTGACCTGCTTCTGTTGTCTCTGTAGGAAACCCCATTGTCTTCGTTCATTTTGCGGCTCAACAAAAGTAGCAATATTGGGCGGGAGGATAAGAAGGTGTTCGTTGTTGTAACTCCTTTCAGCTAGAATAGGGAACATCTGCTCACAATAGCGATTGGAAAATCGCGAAGTGTCCTTTGCTGGAAAGGCTTTCTCCTTTTCATCAACCTTTATGATCCTCTTAACTCTTTTTGTTGAGGGCTTGACTGCAGTTGAAGAAGGCTCTGCCACTAGTGCTCTTTTAGTTCCTCTTCTTGCTGGTGGTTTGGGAGTGACTTTCTCTTTTCCTTTCTTGGTGGCCATCCTGAAAAAGGGAAGAGAAAGTAAATTAAATTCAAAGAGATAGATAGCAATGAAGAGAACGAAAAAGAATGGTTATAAATGCACATTAAAAGGTAAATGATGTTAACACACGCTCATGAGTACATGTGAAAGATCATTAATGGAAAATAGTTAGTGCATATGATGACAAGTGAATGCAAGGTGTTTATTGGCATGCCGGCAAAAGGCATGAGTAGCATAGACTAAGCATTACTTTGTAACAAACCATCACGTTTGTATTGACAATTAAATTCAATTAATATAATAGTAAAGGGAATTTGTGAAAAGCAAGCATTGAATAGTAGAATAACATAGAGAAGTGCATAATGCCATATGGGCTTTTTCGCAAACACATAGCATGCATGGTGAAGAAGGTATAGAAAGTATTAAAGTGAACATGCAAGCATCCCTTTAAAGAAAATAATATATAATTGTCAAATAATTTGTAACAATCCACAAGCATATAATGAGGAATAATGACTCAAATAAAATTCCAACACCATGTAAAAAAAAAAAAGAAAAAAGAAGAAGGAAAATATGAATAACGAAAAGAAAAAGAAAAGAAAAGAAAATAACATATAAAATAAGAAGAATGAAGGAAAACAAAAGGGGGAAGAAGAAAATAAAACCTGGTTAATGGAGGTGAGGGAGAGAGAGTGAAAGGTGAGATAGAAGGAAGAAGGGAGGAGGAAGAAGTAAGGGGGGAAAAGAAAAATTAGGATTAGAGAGGAAAAAGATAAGATATTTTGGCAATTCAGGTTGAGCTGTGCGGCGCAAGCGACGCGACCACGTAGGGCACGCGTTCGCGTGATTGCGCTTCAAGTAAGGTGACGCGATCACGTCGGTCATGCGGTCGCGTGACCCATGTTAGGCTCTGGTGCGAGTGCAGCCTCGCGCCTGCACAACTCTCTGTTCAAATTGATGTATTTGCCAAAATTGGGGTGACGCGATCGCGTGGGGCATGCGATCGCGTGAGTGGGCAGTTTATGGGGTACGACGCGGCCGCGTGGCCGCGTGAGGGGGATTGCGTGTCCAGCGCCAATCCACCACCACTCTAGCACAACTTTCAGCTGTGCACCCGTTTTACGTCGAAAATCAGGGCACGCGGCCGCGTGGGGCACGAGGTCGCGTGGGAGGCTATTATGCCCATACGACGCGGACGCGTCGGCGACGCGATCGCGTGGGCTGATTTATGCCACTTGCACACCTCCAGCCACGCTCCAGCATGACTCTCTGTTTGTTTTTATTTTTCTCTCTTCTCCTTGCCACGCGGACGTGTCGCTGATGCGGTCGCGTCGCGTAGCTTTTTTTTTTAAATATGTTAATGCAGATGCACGAAAATACTAATAAAGAGAAGAGTTATTGAATAAGAAAAATTAAAAATAAAGAAAAGAACGATGATACCATAGTGGGTTGTCTCCCACCTAGCACTTTGCTTTAACGTCCGTAAGTTGGACGCTCCACTAGCTCAGTCTGTGGCTATGTGGGGATCTTCCAAGAGGAAGATCTCGAGTTCCTTGTCTTTCTTCCGCTTTTCGTCATGGTACAACTTTAAACGATGTCCATTAACTTTGATAAGCTCCGAGCTCGAAGGATGGATAAGGTGATAAACTCCGTACGGCTCGGCCTTCTCTACTCTGTATGGACCTTCCCATCTTGATCTCAATTTGCCTGGCATGAGCCTCAGTCGAGATTTGTAAAGGAGGACTAAATCCCCAGGTTGGAACTCTTTCCTCTTGATGTGCTGATCATGTGCAGCCTTCATCTTTTCCTTGTATAGTCTTGAGTTCTCATAAGCTTCTAGGCGAAGGCTTTCCAGTTCTTGCAGTTGCAACTTCCTTTCAGCTCCGGTGTTCTCCATCCCCATGTTGCACTCCTTGACTGCCCAAAAGGCTTTGTGCTCTACCTCAACAGGGAGATGACAAGCTTTTCCATAAACTAAGCAGAACGGACTCATCCCAATGGGTGTTTTGTATGCTGTTCTGTATGCCCAGAGTGTATCTTGTAGCCTGGTGCTCCAGTCTTTTCTATGAGGTTTGACTATCTTCTACAAGATACGCTTTATCTCTCTGTTTGACACCTCGGTTTGCCCATTGGTATGAGGATGGTATGCTGTTGCAACCTTATGAATTATCCCATGCTTCTTCATTAATCCTGTTAGTCTCCTGTTACAAAAATGGGTGCCTTGATCGCTCACGATTGCTCATGGTGATCCAAAGCGACAAATAATATGGTTTCTCACAAAGGAAACAACAGTGTTAGCATCATCGGTGCGGGTAGGAATTGCTTCCACCCATTTTGAAACGTAATCTACAGCTAACAATATATAAAAATGTCCATTAGAATTTGGAAATGGACCCATGAAGTCAATGCCCCAAACATAAAAAATTTCACAGAAAAGCATAATTTGTTGGGACATCTCATCCCTCTTGGATATATTACCAAATTTTTGGCATAGGGGGCAAGATTTACAAAATTCAGCAGCGTCTCTAAAAAGAGTAGGCCACCAGAATCCACAGTCTAAGATTTTTCTAGCAGTTCTTTGAGGGCCAAAATGTCCTCCACTCTCAGATGAGTGACAGACCTCTAAGATGGACTGGAATTCTGATTGAGGCACACACCGTCTAATTACCTGATCAGCGCCACATCTCCATAAATATGGGTCATCCCATATATAATATTTAGACTCGCTTTTCAGCTTGATGCTTAGAAAAGTTAGGAGGAGAATTATCATCTATAGGAGTAGAATCATCCTTAATGTGCTCAAGGCGACTCAAGTGGTCTGCCACTAAATTCTGGTTACCACTCCTATCCTTTATTTCTAAATCAAATTCTTGTAATAGCAGTATCCAACGTATAAGCCTTGGTTTGGACTCCTTTTTAGATAATAAATACTTTAAAGCTGCATGGTCCGAATACACTACTACTCTAGTACCAAGTAAATAAGCTCAGAATTTATCCAGAGCAAAAACAATAGCAAGAAGCTCTTTCTCAGTAGTAGTATAATTGGACTGGGCAGTGTCTAAAGTCTTAGACGCATAAGCAATAATAAAAGGGTCCTTACCTTCGCGTTGAGCCAGCGCTGCTCCTACTGCATGGTTGGAAGCATCGCACATGATTTCAAACGGCTGGCTCCAGTCTGGTCATCTCACAATTGGCGCTTGAGTCAGGGCGGTCTTCAGCTTATCAAACGCTTCTTTACAATCCTCACTGAACTCGAACTCGATATCCTTCTGCAGTAATCTGGATAAGGGAAGTGCTACTTTACTAAAGTCCTTAATAAATCTCCTGTAAAAACCTGCATGGCCAAGGAACGAACGGACTTCCCTCACAGAAGAGGGGTAAGGTAAACTGGAAATAACATTCACCTTTGCTGGGTCTACAGAAATGCCAGTATTAGATACCACATGTCCTAATACAATCCCTTGTTTCACCATAAAATGACACTTTTCAAAATTCAATACAAGGTTTGTATTAACACATCTATCTAATACTCTAGATAACCCATCTAAGCAAAGGCTAAAAGAATTACCATAAACGCTAAAATCATCCATAAATACCTCCATACAGTCCTCAATAAGATCAGAGAAAAGACTCATGATACACCTTTGGAAAGTAGCTGGTGCATTGCACAAGCCAAAGGGCATTCTCTTGTAAGCATCAATCCCAAAAGGACATGTAAAAGTGGTCTTTTCCTTATCCTTAGGAGCTATATGAATCTGGAAATAACCTGTATAACCATCTAAAAAGTAATAATGTGATTTACCTGACAGGCGATCCAGTATTTGATCAATGAATGGAAGTGGGTAGTAATCCTTACGGGTAGCTTGGTTGAGACGCCTGTAATCAATGCAGACTCTCCAAGCATTCTGAACTCTAGTTGCTATGAGCTCTCCATGCTTATTCTTCACTGTGGTGACTCCAGACTTCTTGGGCACCACTTGTACTGGGCTAACCCATTCACTGTCTGAAATGGGATAGATGATACCTGCTCCCAATAGTCTGGTCACTTCCTTTTTGACAACTTCCAAGATAGTGGGATTCAATCTTCTTTGGGGTTGACGGACAGGTTTTGCTCCCTCTTCTAAAAATATTTTGTGCTCACATACTTGAGGGTTGATGCCTACTATGTCTACCAAACTCCACCCAATCACCTTCTTGTGCCTCCTCAGTACATCAAGTAACTGCTCTTCTTGTTGAGAAGTAAGTTCCCTTGCAATGATAACCGGAAACTTCTGTTCATCTTCAAGATAAGCATATTTGAGATATGGAGGGAGGGGTTTTAACTCTAACTTCTGATCATGGGCAGGCTCTAGATTATCTAGAGCTTGTGAAAATGGCGAAGTGCCCTCATTGTCAGTTAAGAGGGTCCCCACACTTGGACCTTGTCCAGTGTGCCTCTCTTCGAACTCTTCCTTGTGAACTTCAGCTACAGTTTCATCTATGACATCACACTGGAAGATAGAATGATCTTCTGGAGGGTTGTTTATGACTCCATTCAGATTGAAGATTACTATGCGGCCATCTATTTCAAAGGAGTATGTTCCTGAAAAAGCATCCAATTTGAATTTTGATGTCTTCAGGAATGGTCTTCCAAGTAGGATTGATGATGGCTTATCTGAGTCATTATGGAGCATCTCCAAGATATAAAAATCAGTGGGAAATGTAAGCCCTTTAATGTTCACTAAAACATCTTCAGCAACTCCAGCCACTGTAATAATGCTTTTATCTGCTAACACAAAACGAGCTGCCGACCTTTTTAAGGGAGGGAGCCTCAAAATATCATATATAGACAAAGGCATTATACTAACACAGGCTCCTAAATCACACATGCAATCATAAATTACTACTCCACCAATAGTAAAACTAACTATACAAGGACCTGGGTCACTACACTTCTCAGGTAATCCTCCCATTAAAGCAGATATGAAACTATCTAAAGGAATAGTTTCTAATTCATGAATTTTGTCCTTATGTATACATAAATCTTTTAGAAACTTTGCATATTTAGGTACTTGTTGAATAACATCAAAAAGAGGAACGGTTACCTCAACCTTTTTGAATATTTCTACCATTTTGGGATCGGGTTCCAGTTGCTTCCTGGGCTTCCTTGCAAGTTGTGGAAAGGGAATGGGAGTAGTGTTTTCTGCAGTGTCTGCGCCTTTTGGTGCTTCCTTTTGTGGTTGCACTTCTTCTTCTTCAGCTATGTCCTGTATGTCCTCTTCTTCTTCGACATCTTCTATTTCTACTACCTCTTCAGCTGAGGCGTGATCTGGTGAGCTTGGCTCCTCCTGATTCCTCTCCTGCAGTGTGGTTCCGGACCTCAGGGTGATGGCATTAATGCCTCCCTTTGGATTGGGTAATGGTTGAGAGGAGATTCCAGTGGAGCTTGAAGGTTGGTTACTGGAATTTTGCATTGATCCAATCTGTGAAACAAGAGCTTACAAAGTATAGGTCAGACCATTTAGACTGGCATTAATGTTATTCATAATGTTATTTTCCATGGTCTGTTATCTCCACTCAAAGGATTGTAGTAACTCTTCATTAGGAGATAAAGAAGAATGAGTAAATTGAGAGGTCTGCTGTTGGGTATTCTGTGGTCTTTGGGATTGCCTCAGGTGAGGTACTCTGTAAGGTTGGTTCTGCTGCCTGTTGTTGTTATTATTCCACCTCTGATTTCCCTGATTATCTCTGCCTCCTCTATTATTGTTGTCCCTCCAATTCTGGTTAGAATTGTCCTGTCATCCATGGTTATTATTTCCACCTTGATTGTACCCTTGGTTGGGGCGATCATAGAAGTTATGAGTGGATGCCACCATGTTGTCTTCCTGTTAGAGTTGCGGGCATTCATAAGTATAATGGCTATAATCAGCACAAATTCTACAAACTCTCTGTGGGACTAACCGTTGGCTTTGCTGTGCTGGAGAAGGTTGAGCTTGCTGAACTTGTTGTTGATTCAATTGCATCTGCTTTAGCAAGTTGGTCATCTCACAGATACTCTGAGTTAGAGCAGCCGTCTCTCTGCTAGAGGATACTTCTGCAACGGCTTTTGAACGGCCTTGCTTCTGTCTGTGGTTCCTAGTGGATTCAGCTAAGTCGCTGATCAATTATCATGCCTCATCTGTGGTCTTGTACTTCTTCATAGACCCATTGCTAGCACTTTCCAATGTGGTTTTATCTTGGGGCCTCATGCCCTGTGTGACATAACTGAGTAACACTATCTTGTCAATCATGTGGTGGGGGCATGCTTCCAGAAGATTATTGAAGCGCTCCCAATATTCAAAGAGAGTCTCGTTGTCATCTTGAACAATAGTGGAAATATCTTTCCTTAGTTTATCAGTAACTTCAAATGGAAAGAATTTCTCCAAAAACTCTTTTCCGAGCGTGGTGCGCAGAAATTGTGATTACACTACTGATTATGTAAAATTCATCGCTCTTTCTTTCCCTGGTAATGGCGCCAAAAACATGATGCCAATACCATGGTTCACAACTTCACACAACTAACCAGCAAGTGCACTGGGTCGTCCAAGTAATACCTTACGTGAGTAAGGGTCGAATCCCACGGAGATTGTTGGTATGAAGCAAGCTCTGGTCACCTTGCAAATCTCAGTCAGGTAGGATTAAATGTGATTGGATTAGATAATTAAAAGATAAATAATAAAGGATAGAAATACTTATGTAATTCATTGGTGAGAATTTCAGATAAGCGAATAGAGATGCTTTCGTTCCTCTGAACCTCTGCTTTCCTGCTATCTTCATCCAATCAGTCTTACTCCTTTCCATGGCTGGCTTTATGTGATACATCACCATTGTCAATGGCTACTTTCGGTCTTCTCTCGGGAAAATGATCCAAATGCCCTGTCACGGCACGGCTAATGGTCTGGAGGCATCACCCTTGTCAATGGCTTCATCTTATCCTCTCAGTGAAAATGGTCAATGCACCCTGTCACGGCACGGCTATTCATCTGTCGGTTCTCGATCATGCTGGAATAGGATCTACTATCCTTTTGCGTCTGTCACTACGCCCGGCAATCGTGAGTTTGAAGCTCGTCACAGTCATTCAATCATTGAATCCTACTCGGAATACCACAGACAAGGTTTAGACCTTCCGGATTCTCTTGAATGCCGCCATCATTCTAGCTTATACCACGAAGATTCCGATTAAGAGATCTAAGAGATACTCATTCAGTCGAAGGTAGAACGGAAGTGGTTGTCAAGCATGCGTTCATAGGGAATGATGATGATTGTCACGTTCATCACATTTAGGTTGAAGTGCGAATGAATATCTTAGAAGCGAAATAAGATGAATTGAATAGAAAACAGTAGTACTTTGCATTAATCTTTGAGGAACAGCTGAGCTCCACACCTTAATCTATGGAGTGTAGAAACTCTACCATTAAAATTACATAAGTGAAAGGTCCAGGCATGGCCGAATGGCCAGCCCCTCTGATCTAAGAACCAGGCATCCAAAGATTCAAAGATGGTTCAAAAGATGTCAAATACACTAGTAAAATGTCCTATTTATAATAAACTAGCTACTAGGGTTTACATGAGTAAGTAATTGATGCATAAATCCACTTCCGGGGCCCACTTGGTGTGTGCTTGAGCTGAGCTTTAGCTTTCCACGTGTAGAGGCCATTTGTGGAGTTGAACGCCAGGTTTTGATCCATTTCTGGCGTTCAACTCTGGTTTTGGATCCTTTTCTGGCGCTGGATGCCAGAATTGGGCAGAGAGCTGGCGTTGAACGCCAGTTTGCATCATCTATTCTTGGCCAAAGTATAGACTATTATATATTTCTGGAAAGCCCTGGATGTCTACTTTCCAACTCAATTGGAAGCGCGCCATTTCTATTTCTGTAGCTCCAGAAAATCTACTTTCAGTGCAGGGAGGTCAGAATCCAACAGCATCAGCAGTCCTTCTTCAACCTCTGAATCTGATTTTTTGCTCAAGTACCTCAATTTCAGCCAGAAAATACCTGAAATCACAGAAAAACACACAAACTCATAGTAAAGTCCAGAAATATGAATTCAACATAAAAACTAATGAAAACATCCCTAAAAGTAACTAGATCCTACTAAAAACATACTAAAAAAATGCCAAAAAGCGTATAAATTATCCGCTCATCACAACACCAAACTTAAATTGTTGCTTGTCCCCAAGCAACTGAAAAGAAAGTAGGATAAAAAGAAGAGAATATACTATAAATTCCAAACTATCAATGAAACATAGCTCCAATCAAATGAGCGGGACTTATGGCTTTTTGCCTCTTGAATAGTTTTGGCATCTCACTTTATCCATTGAGGTTCAGAATGATTGGCATCTATAGGAACTCAGAGTTCAGATAGTGTTATTGATTCTCCTAGTTCAGTATGATGATTCTTGAACACAGCTTCTTTTATGAGTCTTGGCCGTGGCCCTAAGCATTTTGTTTTCCAGTATTACCACCGGATACATAAATGCCACAGACACATAATTGGGTGAACCTTTTTAGATTGTGACTCAGCTTTGCTAAAGTCCCCAATTAGAGGTGTCCAGGGTTCTTAAGCACACTCTTTTTTTGCTTTGGACCTTGACTTTAACCGCTCAGTCTCAAGTTTTCACTTGGCACCTTCATGCCACAAGCACATGGTTAGGGACAGCTTGGTTTAGCCGCTTAGACCAGGATTTTATTCCTTTAGGCCCTCCTATCCACTGATGCTCAAAGCCTTGGGATCCTTTTTATTTGCCCTTGCCTTTTGGTTTTAAGGGTTATTGGCTTTTTGCTCTTGCCTCTTGGTTTTAAGAGCTTTTGGCTTTTTCTGCTTGCTTTTTTCTTTTTCTATTATTTTTTTTTTCGCCTATTTTTTTTTTCTGCAAGCTTTGTTCTTTGCTGTTTTTTCTTGCTTCAAGAATCATTTTTATGATTTTTCAGATTATCAAATAACATGTCTCCTTGTCATTATTCTTTCAAGAGCCAACATATTTAACATTCTTAAACAACAACTTCAAAAGACATATGCACTGTTGAAGCATACATTCAGAAAACAAGAAGCATTGTCACCACATCAATATAATTAAGCTAAGTTCAAGGATAAATTTGAAACTTATGTACTTCTTGTTCTTTTGAATTAAAACATTTTTCATTTAAGAGAGGTGATGGATTCATAGGACATTCATAACTTTAAGACATAGTCACTAACTACTAATGATCATGTAATGAAGACACAAACATAGATAAGCACATAACATAGAAAACGAAAAACAGAAGAATTAAGAACAAGGAATGAATCCACCTTAGTGATGGTGGCATTTCCTTCTTGAGGAAGTGAGGAACCAATGATGTCCTTGAGCTCTTCTAAGTCTCTTCCTTGTCTTTGTTGCTCCTCCCTCATTGCTTTTTGATCTTCTCTTATTTCATGAAGCATGATGGAGTGCTCTTGATGTTCCACCCTTAGTTGTCCCATATTGGAACTCAATTCTCCTAGGGAGGTGTTGATTTGCTCCCAATAATTTTGTGGAGGAAAGTGCATTTGAGGCATCTCCGGGATCTCATGGTAATGAGCTTCTTGCGCCTCTTGAGCTCCATAAATGGGCTCTCTTGCTTGCTCTATCTTCTTCTTAGTGATGGGCTTGTCCTCTTTAATGAGGATATCTCCCTCTATGTCAATCCCAGCCGAATTGCATAGGTGGCAAATGAGGTGAGGAAAGGCTAACCTTGCCATAGTGGAGGACTTGTCAGCCACCTTGTAGAGTTCTTGAGGTATAATCTCATGAACTTCTACCTCTTCTCCAATCATGATGCTATGGATCATGATGGCCCGGTCTATAGTAACTTCAGACCGGTTGCTAGTGGGAATGATTGAGCATTGAATGAACTCCAACCATCCTCTAGCTATAGGCTTGAGGTCCAATCTTCTTAGTTGAACCGGCTTGCCTTTGGAGTCAATCTTCCATTGAGCTCCTTCTACACATATGTCCATAAGGACTTGGTCCAACCTTTGATCAAAGTTGACTCTCCTTGTGTAGGGGCGTGCGTTCTCTTCCATGTTTGGCAAGTTGAACGCCAACCTCACATTTTCTGGACTAAAATCCAAGTATTTCCCCCGAACCATTGTAACATAGTTCTTTGGATCCAAGTTCTTACTTTGATCATGGTTCTTGGTGATCCATGCATTAGCATAGAACTCTTGAACCATTAGGATGCCGACTTGTTGGATGGGATTTGTTAGAACTTCCCAACCTCTTCTTTGAATTTCATGTCGGATCTCCAGATACTCATTTCTTTTGAGTTTGAAAGGGACCTTGGGGATCACCTTCTTCTTGGCCACAACATCATAGAAGTGGTCTTGATGGGCTTTGGAGATGAATCTTTCCATCTCCCATGACTCAGATGTGGAAGCTTTTGTCTTCCCTTTTCCCTTTCTAGAGGATTCTCCGGTCTTTAGGTGCCATCAATGGTAATGGAAAAATAAAAAGCTTATGCTTTTACCACACCAAACTTAAAATATTGCTCGTCCTCGAGCAATAAAAGAAAGAATAGATGAAGAAGAAGAAGAAATTGAGGAGAGGTAGAGTGGGAAGTGTTTCGGCCAAGAAGGGTGTAGAGGGGTGTGTTGTGTGAATTTGATGAAGAATGGAGGGCTTTATATAGGGAAGGGAGGGGGGGTTAAGGTTCGGCCATATGGGTGGGTTTGGGTGGGAAATTGGTTTTGAATTTTGAAGGTAGGTGGAGTTTATAAGGTAGGTTTATGGGGAAGAGTGGATGGATGTGAGTGGTGAAGAGATGATCGGGAAGAGAGATTGAGGTGATTCGTGAAGGGTTTTTGGGGAAGAGTGTTTATGGGATTGTGTGAAAGAGAGTGGTGAGAAGAAGTGAGTGGAGGTAGGTGGGGATCCTGTGGGGTCCACAGATCCTGAGATGATCCTGTGGGGTCCACAGATCCTGAGATGATCCTGTGGGGGCCACAGATCCTGAGGTGTCAAGGCATTTACATCCCTGCACCAATTTAGGCATGCAAAATGCCCTTGCACACAACTCTGGGCGTTCAGCGCCAGGTTGGTGCCCATTTTGGGCGTTCAACGCCCATTTGTTGCCATTTCTGGCGTTGAACGCCAGAACCATGCTTGTTCTGGGCGTTCAGCGCCAGGATGCTGCCCATTTTGGGCATTCAGTGCCAGAACCATGCTCTGTTCTGGCGTTGAATGCCAGGCAGATGCTTCCTCCAGGGTGTGATTTTTCTTCTACTGTTTTTGATTCTGTTTTCAATTTTTATATTTATTTTGTGACTCCACATGATCATGAACCTATAAAGACATATAACTAAGAAAAATATAGTTAGATAAAAATTGGGTTGCCTCCCAACAAGCGCTTCTTTAATGTTAGTAGCTTGACAGTGGGCTCTCATGGAGCCTCACAGATGTGCAGAGCTTTGTTGAGACTCTCTAACACCAAACTTAGAGTTTGGATGTGGGAGTTCAACACCAAACTTAGAGTTTGGTTGTGGCCTCCCAACACCAAACTTAGAGTTTGACTGTGGGGGCTTTGTTTGACTCTGCTTTGAGAGAAGCTTTTCCTTCTTCCTCTCCATGGATGCAGAGAGAGATCCTTGAGTTGTAAACACAAGGTTGTCCTTATTTAATGAAGGATCAATTCTCCTCTGTCCACATCAATCACAGCTCTTGCTGTGGCTAGGAAAGGTCTTCCTAGGATGATGGATTCATCCTCTTCCTTTCCAGTATCCAGGACTATGAAATCAACAGGGATGTAAAGGCCTTCAACCTTTACTAACACGTCCTTTACTTGTCCATAAGCCTGTTTTCTTGAATTATCTGCCATCTCTAATGAGATTTTAGCAGCTTGTACCCCATAGATTCCCAGTTTCTCTATTACAGAGAGGGGCATGAGGTTTATTCCTGAACCAAGGTCACACAGAGCCTTAAAGATCATGGTGCCTATAGTACAAGGGATTATGAACTTTCCAGGATCCTGTCTCTTCTGAGGAAATGTCAGTTGATCCAGATCACTTAGTTCATTGATGAACAAGGGAGGTTCAACTTCCCAAGTATCAATACCAAATAATTTGGCATTTAGCTTCATGATTGCACCAAGAAACTTGGCAGCTTGCTCTTCAGTAACATCCTCATTCTCTTCAGAAGAGGAATACTCATCAGAGCTCATGAAGGGCATAAGGAGGTTCAATGGAATCTCTATGGTCTCTAGATGAGCCTCAGAGTCCTTTGGTTCCTCAGAGGGAAGCTCCTTATTGGTCACTGGACGTCCCAGGAGGTCTTCTTCCTTGGGATTTACGTCCTCCTCTCCTTCTTTGGGTTCGGCCATGGTGCTTGATGCCAGGGCATCTTGGCCAGTTTCACTGACCTTTTCTTTACTGTTTTTAGGTTAGTTTCATGTATTTCTTTAGGAAATAAGCTAGTTTTGGGTAAATATTCACTTATGCCTTGACTCAAGCACACATTGTGCATTTTACATGATTTCATGAGGATTTTGCATAAGTTTAGTGACAAATATTATGTTGCATTACTCATGACTTGGAACTGGAGCTTTGATGCACTTTGTTGCTTGATTTCAGGACCAAAAAGGAGCAAGAAAGGGGAGGTAACTTGCAAGGATTAATGAGAAAAGTGATTGCCAATAACACTCTCAATGATAGCCATCAATGCCCACGTTAGAGAGTCACGTTAACCAAGTTAACGTGAACTCTAACGTGGAGAAGAGAAGTTGAGCCAACGTTAGTGACACTCAACATTGTCACTAACGTTGGCAATCACTCATAAGTGGCCACGTTAGAAGCCACGTTAACCTAGTTAACGTGGCCTCTAACGTTAAGGGGGAGGGAGAGAAGCCAACGTTAGTGACACTCAACATTGTCACTAACGTTGGCCTATGGTGCTAAGTACCACGTTAACTCCCACGTTAACTTGGTTAACGTGGGAATTAACGTAGAGGATGAAGAGTTGTCGACAACGTTAGTGACACTCAACATTGTCACTAACGTTGAAACAACCACACAACCCCCAAGAGTCACGTTAACCTCCACGTTAACTTGGTTAACGTGGAAGCTAACGATGAGAAATGAAAGATGAGCCAACGTTAGTGACACTCAACATTGTCACTAACGTTGGGATGGCTAAAAGATGGCCACGTTAGAAGCCACGTTAACCTAGTTAACGTGGACTCTAACGTGAGACCCAGGGGCACATTGGAACGTTAGTGACAATGTTGAGTGTCACTAACGTTCTCGAAGGTTGGCAAGGACCACGTTAGAAGCTACGTTAACCTAGTTAACGTGGGCTTTAATGTGAAACAAGAAGGGGCACACTGGAACGTTAGTGACAATGTTGAGTGTCACTAACGTTCTCGAAGGACTAACAATGCAACGTTAAAAGCCACATTAACCTAGTTAACGTGGGTTTTAACGTAAGGCAAAGGGGTGCATTGGAACGTTAGTGACAATGTTAAGTGTCACTAACGTTCTCAAACTTATATTCTCACTAAATATTAACACCCCTAACGTCCTGAGCTGAAGTCTCTGCCCACTTAGCACTTTCTCTCTGCAAGTAAAGCCAAGCCCAAATGAAGAAAAAAACTGCTTCAAACTCAAGATCCAAAGGCCCAAGACTTGAAGAGTAAACTAGAAGTTGAGAAGAGTAGTATATATAGAGGAGTAACTTTGAATTGTAAAGGAGTTCTGGAGGCTGAAGAATTACTCTCTGTATTTACTTTCTTTGTAATTTCTAGTTTTATAATGTATTCTCCATGTTTGTTTTCATTTTCAAGAGCTATGAACAACTAAACCCCTTTCATTGGGTTAGGGAGCTGTGTTGTAATTTGATGGATCAATACTAATTTTCATGTTCTTCTTCTATCTTTCCTCTTGATTTTACTTGAAAGCTTTCGATCTTCATCCAATTGAGTGGTTATCTTGGAAGAGAAGCTATTCAAACTTGGATCTCTTTTGAACCTTGAAAGAGGAATGAAGAGATCAAGCTAGAAATGCTTTCTCATGCTGAACCAAATTGGGTTTGGATGGGTATGTGACTATAACCCTCTCAATACTTGGTTTGGGAAATGCATGTGGTATAATCAGTGACCATACTTCATCTCTTCTCATGAGCAATTGACCAAGGAATTGGCTATTGATCAAGATTTGAGAGATTGAATTGCAAGGAATTGCAATTCAATCACTTAAGATTGCCAAGGAGATCAATGAGTGCATTGATTGAGGAAGAGATAAAAATGAACTTGATCCGGAGAATTGCAACATCTCCTAAGCCCAATGAATTCCCCATCTCTAATCTTACCCATTCTCTTTAATTTCTGTGATTTACTTTTATGAGCAAATCCCCCATTCCCATTTACAATTCTGCAATTTATTTTCAGTCATTTACTTCCAGTCCTTTAATTCTAGCATTTACTTTTCCGTTATTTACATTCCCGCCATTTTATTTTCTACAACTCTCAACCCAAATTCTGGATTCGCTCAACTAGAACATTCTTCTAATTAAAGTTGCTTGATCAATTAATCCCTGTGGGATTCGACCTCACTCTATTGTGAGTTTTTACTTGACGACAACTTCGGTACACTTGCCGAAGGGAGATTTGTTGAGAGACAAGTTTTCTGCGCACCAAGTTTATGGCGCCGTTGCCGGGGATTGATTGTGCATCAACAATGATTAGATTGGAAGATCACTAGATTGAGCATTTTATTTTGTGTATTTCATTTTCTGTTTGATTGATTTACTTTTTGTTTTAGTTAAACTTCTTCCCTTCTCCATCTACTCTTTTGTTTTTCTTTGTTATTTTCAATTCTGTTTGCTAACCCACTAACTGTTTGATATATTGCATCACCCACAACTAACATCAATTCTGACATAAATACTGTCTGCACCTATCTTCTCTGCTTGTACTTGTTGGTTGTATGACAGGGAGAAGAAGCGGGGCTTCAACTTCCTTTGATTCTGAACCAGAGAGAACCTTCCTTAGACTAAGGAGGGAGGCAAGAGGAAAACGAGTAGTTGGTGCTGAAGAAGAGGAGGAACAGTTTGAGGAATACTTTGAACCAAACATGGAAGAAAACATGGAAAATCATCATGAAGAAGAGACTCACAACCATGGCAGAGGAGGTGGAGCAAATCATGCTAGGAAGGATAGGAGAGTTTTGGGCTCTTACATTAATCCAAACCCAGGCAATTGTGGAAGTAGCATCCAAAAGCCAACAATCCATGCCAACAACTTTGAACTTAAACCACAGCTCATCACCCTTGTTCAGAATAACTGTTCGTTTGGAGGAGGTGTTCAAGAAGATCCCAACCAATATTTGACCACCTTCCTGAGAATATGTGACACAGTGAAATCTAATGGTGTTCATCCTGACGCCTATAGATTGCTCTTATTTCCCTTCTCACTCAGAGACAAGGCAGCCAAGTGGCTGGAATCCTTCTCAAGGGAGAGCTTGACAACTTGGGAGGATGTGGTGAACAAATTCTTAGCAAGATTCTACCCTCCTCAACGAATCAATAGGCTGAGAGCTGAGGTTCAAACCTTCAGGCAACAGGATGGTGAGACTCTGTATGAAGCATGGGAGAGGTTCAAAGACTTAACAAGGAGGTGTCCACCTGACATGTTCAACGAATGGGTCCAGCTGCACATTTTCTATGAAGGGCTCTCTTATGAGTCAAAGAAGGCAGTAGATCATTCATCTGGAGGGTCTTTGAACAAGAAGAAGACAATTGAGGAAGCTATAGATGTTATTGAAACAGTAGCAGAAAATGACTACTTCTATGCGTCCGAAAGAGGGAACACAAGAGGAGTGATGGAGCTAAACAATGTAGATGCTCTGTTGGCCCAAAACAAGCTCATTACTCAGCAGCTGGCTGACCTCACCAAGAAGATGGAGATGAACCAAGTAGCAGCAATCTCCACTTCATCAACAACACAAGAAGGAGTAAACCAAGAAGCAGAAGGGAGTCAGGAGCAAGCCAACTACATTGGGAATTCACCAAGGAAAAACTATGATCCATACTCCAAGACTTACAATCCTGGATGGAGAAATCACCCAAACTTTGGGTGGGGAAGTGAGCAAGATCAAAACCAAGACCAGAGACGTTACAACTCTAACAACAATGCAGCTCACCAACAATTCACCCAGAGGACATCTCAACACCCCCACAACGACACTTCTCTACATACTTATCAAAACCAAAACAGCACATCTGCTCCGAACCACTCATCAATTGATGACAAGCTCTCTAAGATTGAAACATTCATTGAAGGAATATGCAGAGACATTCAAGACAGTAAAGCATTCAGAGAGGAAGTGCAGTCAAACATGCAGAATCAAAATGCTGCCATCACAAAACTGGAGACACAAATCAACTATCTTTTTAAGCAGCTTCCGAACCACAATTTTTGCTATGATACCTATTCAAGCAAAAGGGAGGAGTGTCAAGCTATCACACTTAGGAGTGGAAAGGAACTGAAGGAACATCCTCAAAAACCACTAGAAGAAAGCTCAATTGAAAAGGAAGAGGAGCAAGATGGAATGCAACCCGCCACACCAAGTTTGCAGAAAGAGAAAAGGATACCCCAACTCAACATCTCAAGAGCTCCATACCCCCAACTATTGAAGAAAAAAGAAGATGACAACCAGTTCTTGAGATTTTTGGAAATCTTCAAGAAGCTACAAATCAACATACCATTTGCTGAAGCCATAGAACAAATGCCACTTTATGCCAAGTTTTTGAAGGAGCTAATGACTAAGAAAAGAAGCTAGAAGAACAATGAGACTGTGATACTAACTAAAGAGTGCAGTGCTATCATTCAGCATAAAGTACCTCAGAAACTGAAGGATCCTGGGAGTTTTCAGATCCCTTGCATTATAGGAGAAATCACAGTAGAAAAGGCTCTTTGTGACTTAGGGGCCAGCATCAATTTGATGTCAGTAGCTATGATGAGAAAGATGAAAATTGAGGAGGCTAAACCAACAAAAATGGCTCTACAACTGGCAGACTGATCGTTCAAATTCCCTCAAGGGATAGTGGAGGATTTGCTAGTAAAAGTAGGAGATTTCATATTCCCAGCAGATTTTGTGGTGCTGGACATGCAGGAAGACGCCAAAACCTCCATCATTCTGGGAAGGCCATTCTTGGCTACTGCTGGAGCTGTCATTGATGTTCAAAAGGGTGACCTCACCCTTAGATTACACAATGAAAAGATGACATTTAATGTGTTCAAGGCCATGAGTTATCCACCAGAACAATTGGGGGAATGCATGAGGTTAGATGCACTTGAGGATGAAGTGCAGGAGAATTTTGAAGAAGATGAACCTGAAGAGAACGAGAGATTGGTGGAGGAAGAATCTGAATCAAGTGAAGAGGTAGCTACAACAGAAACACATATACCAGATGCACCAAAGGAAGGGAGCGAAAAATCAGAAGTACCCAAACTTGAACTCAAAGCACTGCCACCCACTCTCAAATATGTATATCTAGGAAAAAATGAAAACTACCCAGTGATCATAAATTCATCCCTCAGTCAAGATCAAGAGGACGAGCTACTTAAGGTGCTGCGGGAGCATAAGGATGCCATTGGATGGACCCTTGCTGACTTGAAGGGAATCAGTTCAGCCATATGCATGCATAAAATACTGTTGGAAGATGACGCCAAGCCATCCATTCAATCCCAAAGAAGGCTGAACCCAATCATGAAGGAAGTGGTGCAGAAAGAGGTTATGAAGCTTTGGCAAGGAGGAGTCATATACCCAATTTCGGACAGCCCTTGGGTTAGCCCCATACATGTCGTACCGAAGAAGGGAGGGATCACTGTGGTTACCAATGAGAAGAACGAGCTCATACCTACAAGGACCGTCACAGGATGGCGGATGTGCATAGACTACAGGAAGCTCAATGAGGCTACACGAAAGGACCATTTTCCCCTTCCATTCATGGATCAGATGTTGGAAAGACTTGCAGGGCACGCTTATTATTGTTTTCTCGACGGTTATTCAGGATACAACCAAATAGTGGTTGATCCAAGAGACCAAGAGAAAACTTCATTTACCTGTCCGTATGGAGTGTTTGCCTATAGGCGCATGCCATTTGGGTTGTGTAATGCCCCTGCAACTTTCCAACGTTGCATGCTTTCTATCTTTTCAGATATGATAGAAAAATTCATTGAAGTTTTTATGGATGATTTCTCGGTATTTGGAGATTCTTTTCCTAGTTGCCTACATCACCTCGCCTTGGTATTGAAAAGGTGCCAAGAGACCAATTTGGTCTTGAACTGGGAAAAATGCCACTTCATGGTGACAGGGGGAATAGTCCTTGGTCACAAAGTCTCTCGCCAAGGCATTGAGGTTGATAGAGCTAAAGTGGAACTTATTGAAAAACTACCCCCACCCAGTGATGTCAAGGCAATTAGAAGTTTTTTAGGGCATGCTGGTTTTTACAGAAGATTTATTAAAGATTTTTCAAAGATAGCCAAGCCCTTAAGCAATCTCCTTGTGTCTGATACACCATTCATCTTTGATGAAACCTGCATGCTAGCATTTACACATTTGAAAAAGAGGTTATCCTCTGCTCCTATCATTTCCCCACCTGATTGGAATTTACCATTTGAATTGATGTGCGTTGCATCTGATTTTGCAGTTGGGGCAGTGTTAGGACAAAGGAAAGATAACCTAGTTCGTGTGATATACTATGCTAGCAAAGTCCTTAATGAAACTCAAAGAAATTATACCACTACTGAAAAGGAATTGCTAGCAATAGTTTTTGCATTTGACAAATTTAGATCATACCTCATTGGTGCTAAAGTGATCGTTTTTACAGATCACACAACACTTAAATATTTGTTTGCCAAGCAAGAATCGAAGCCAAGACTAATAAGGTGGATCTTACTGTTGCAGGAATTCGATATTGAAATCAGAGACAAGAAGGGAGTGGAGAACAAGGTGGCAGATCACTTATCTAAAATCCCTCATGATCAAGGTGGAGAAAATGATACAAGTGTTAACGAGCTCTTCCCTGATAAGCAGTTGATGACAGTTCATAAAGCACCATGGTTCGCAGATATTGCAAATTTCAAGGCAACTGGAGCATTACCCCCAGGGATCAATAAGCATCAAAAGAGGAAGCTCATGAATGATGCAAAATACTTTGTCTGGGACGAGCCATATCTCTTCAAGAAATGTTCAGATGGAATTCTTAGAAGATGTGTCTCGGAAGAGGAAGGGA
Organism: Arachis hypogaea; assembly: GCF_003086295.3. Classification (NCBI taxonomy): domain Eukaryota; kingdom Viridiplantae; phylum Streptophyta; class Magnoliopsida; order Fabales; family Fabaceae; genus Arachis; species Arachis hypogaea. Next base: position 68,099,607 of record NC_092047.1, on the reverse strand, counting down.
GAGAAGTCCTGTGGAACTGTCACGGTTCATGCTATGGCGGGCTCTTTGGAGGGGACAGAACTGTAGCTAAGGTGTTACAAAGCGGATTCTTTTGGCCCACTCTTTTCAAGGATGCCAAAGAGCTAGTAAAAAGTTGCAATGAATGCCAAAGATCTGAAAACCTGCCCAAAAGAAACGCCATGCCACAAAATTTCATCTTGGAACTTGAACTGTTTGATGTGTAGGGAATTGATTTTATGGGACCATTCCCAACCTCATATGTAAACAATTACATCTTGGTAGTAGTAGATTATGTTTCCAAGTGGGTAGAGGCTATTGCAACCCCAACTAATGATAACAAGGTAGTCATGAACTTCTTCAAGAAGAATATCTTCAGCCGGTTTGGAGTCCCAAGAGCCCTCATCAGTGATGGAGGGAGCCACTTTTGTAACAAACCACTGGAAGCTCTCCTCTTACGATATGGGGTAAAACACAAAGTAGCCACACCTTACCATCCTCAAACAAGTGGGCAAACTGAGATATCCAACAGAGAGCTGAAGAGAATCCTGGAAAAGACTGTGGGCGCATCTAGAAAGGATTGGTCGAAGAAGTTAGATGATGCTCTGTGGGCATACAGAACAGCATTCAAAACCCCACTTGGAATGTCTCCATATCAATTAGTCTATGGGAAAGCTTGTCATTTACCACTGGAGCTAGAACATAAAGCTCTTTGGGCTATCAAGATACTAAATTTTGACAGCATTGCTGCTGGTGCAAAAAGAATCTTGCAGCTGCAAGAGATGGAGGAATTCAAGTCACAAGCCTATGAAAACACTAAGATGTATAAAGAGAAGGCAAAAAGAAAACATGACATGCACTTGGCACCCAGGAGTTTCGAAAAAGGGCAGCAAGTACTCCTCTACAATTCTAAATTAAGGCTATTCCCAGGGAAACTCAAGTCAAGGTGGTCCAGACCTTTCTTGGTTACAAAAGTGTCACCATATGGCCACATCGAAATCACGGATGAAAGCTCAAAGAGGACTTTTACAGTGAATGGACAAAGACTCAAGCATTATCTGGGCAACATGGGGGAAGACCCCAGAGTAAAGTACCATCTCAAATAATTAAGAACTCGTCGAGCTAGCGACGATAAAAGAGCGCTCTGTTGGGAGGCAACCCAACCTCAGGTAGTTTCAATTTCATCCTTATTTCAATAAAAGTCACAAGTGGTTTCCCCTGTATTGAAAGGAGCTAAGTTTGGTGTTCCACACCAGAACAATCCAAGAGTGATGGCGTAATTCTAAGTTTGGTGTTCCACTAAAGGACATTGGTTAGAATTACATCCCACTCCCAAAAGAACATTGCTAGCTCCATCCAACCAAGAGAAACCACTTAGGTGTAGTTAGACTATAGATGATCATTGCTTTGTTGATAATAAGATATGAGGGTCTCTGCATATATGCAATATTGTATACTGGGCAAAGAACTAAGTTTGGTGTTCACACACCAAACTGAGTTCAAGAGGCACAAGCATACATATAAGCTAACTATGTCTCAAGTGCTTTGGGAACAAGCAACTTCCAGTGACCTTGTAGGAATCTTATAAGGAAATGGTGCACTTTCACCCAAAGAAGCGAGGCAACAGAAACAAGGAGGACAAGCAAGGAAAAGAGCGTGGACACCCACAACAGTAAAAGGTGGTGGAGTTCCTTCTTTGTTCCATCTTTCTCTGTGTTTTAAATAAGGAAGATCTTGTATGAAATAGAACTTGCTTCCATGTTATGTTTAAACCCTTTTCAAATCATGTTATTTTTAGTTTTTGGTATGGAAGAGAGTCTATGTGCACTGGTCTTTATGTCACTGCATCATTCCCTTATCTACTTGTAAGTTTGTCCCTTTTTATCAAATGAAGAAGAGAATGTTTATGTTTTTAAAAGACCAGAGTGGAGTTTATATTGTGGAAGTGCATTCATGAATCCTTGGGGTAGTCATAAGTTAGCTAAGTTGGTTCAACCACAAGGTTAGGAGGACAATTATCTATCCTGAATACTTTGCTTTGGATACACTCATGAGACTAAGTTAATAACAAGATCCTAAGAAGAGAAAAGGGAAAGAACAATGGAAGTGAAAAAAACAAAATAAAAAGAGTAAGCAATAAGGCTAGGCATCAATGGTTTTAAGCTTGAGGCAAGTGCCTGTGGTGCCCCTGTGTGAGGGATCTACTTGGATGAATAAGCTCTTAGGGGTGCTTTATCACTTGGTAACTTGGGTTAACTAACCCGGGATTATCAGCTGAAAATCCACTATCAAGAGTAACCCTCACTACAGAGCATTTAGTAACCCAAAGAGGTGCTGGACACCAAGGTCTCAAGAAAAGAAAACAAATAAACTATATGTCTGTGGTGTGTATGTATGGGGGAGAGACTTGAGGGAGTAAGTCCTTAGGGGTGCTTCAACACCTAGCACCTTGAACCAACTGGTTCGGGAGTGTTGGCTGAAAGCTTATCTTAAAGAGTTGCCCCCTTACAGAGCACTTAGCCTAAATAACACAAATAACCCTTGAAACAACAATAAAAGGATCAATGAATAAAAGTCTCATGAGATATAAACAAAGTAAGTGTTTAGGGACATGATAAAGGTCTGAAAGCCAGTAATGGAATGAACCTAAGTTGCTATGCATGAAACCACCATAAAATCAGTAATATGACTTCCACAAGAATGACTCATTCCTCTGGATATTCCATTCATCATTCTCTTGTTCCAGTACTTGCTTAGGGACAAGCAAGCTTTAAGTTTGGTGTTGTGATGCCAGGGCTTCTTGGCCAGTTTCACTGGCCTTTTCTTTACTGTTTTAGGTTAGTTTCATACATTTCTTTAGAAAATAAGCTAGTTTTGGGTAAATATTCACTTATGCCTTGACTCAAGCACACATTGTGTATTTTAAATGATTTCATGAGGATTTCGCATAAGTTTAGTGACAAATATTATGTTGCATTACTCATGACTTGGAATTGGAGCTTTGATGCACTTTGTTGCTTGATTTCAGGACCAAAAAGGAGCAAGAAATGGGAGGTAACTTGCAAGGATTAATGAGAAAAGTGATTGCCAATAACACTCTCAAAGAAAGCCATCAATGCCCACGTTAGAGAGTCACGTTAACCAAGTTAACGTGAACTCTAACGTGGAGAAGAGAAGTTGAGCCAACGTTAGTGACACTCAACATTGTCACTAACGTTGGCAATCACTCATAAGTGGCCATGTTAGAAGCCACGTTAACCTAGTTAACGTGGCCTCTAACGTTAAGGGGGAGGGAGAGAAGCCAACGTTAGTGACACTCAACATTGTCACTAACGTTGGCCTATGGTGCTAAGTACCACGTTAACTCTCACGTTAACTTGGTTAACGTGGGAATTAACGTAGAGGATGAAGAGTTGTCGACAACGTTAGTGACACTCAACATTGTCACTAACGTTGAAGCAACCACACAACCCCCAAGAGTCACGTTAACCTCCATATTAACTTGGTTAACGTGGAAGCTAACGATGAGAAATGAAAGATGAGCCAACGTTAGTGACACTCAACATTGTCACTAACGTTGGGATGGCTAAAAGATGGCCACGTTAGAAGCCACGTTAACCTAGTTAACGTGGACTCTAACGTGAGACCCAGGGGCACATTGGAACGTTAGTGACAATGTTGAGTGTCACTAACGTTCTCGAAGGTTGGCAAGGACCACGTTAGAAGCCACGTTAACCTAGTTAACGTGGGCTTTAACGTGAAACAAGAAGGGGCACACTGGAACGTTAGTGACAATGTTGAGTGTCACTAACATTCTCGAAGGACTAACAAGGCAACGTTAAAAGCCACGTTAACCTAGTTAACGTGGGTTTTAACGTAAGGCAAAGGGGTGCATTGGAATGTTAGTGACAATGTTAAGTGTCACTAACGTTCTCGAACTTATATTCTCACTAAATATTAACACCCCTAACGTCCTGAGCTGAAGTCTCTGCCCACTTAGCACTTTCTCTCTGCAAGTAAAGCCAAGCCCAAATGAAGAAAAGAACTGCTTCAAACTCAAGATCCAAAGGCCCAAGACTTGAAGAGTAAACTAGAAGCTGAGAAGAGTAGTATATATAGGAGTAACTTTGAATTGTAAAGGAGTTCTGGAGGCTGAAGAATTACTCTCTGTATTTACTTTCTTTGCAATTTCTAGTTTTATGATGTATTCTCCATGTTTGTTTTCATTTTCAAGAGCTATGAACAACTAAACCCCCTTTCATTGGCTTAGGGAGCTCTGTTGTAATTTGATGGATCAATACTAATTTTCATGTTCTTCTTCTATCTTTCCTCTTGATTTTACTTGAAAGCTTTCGATCTTCATCCAATTGAGTAGTTATCTTGGAAGAGAAGCTATTCAAACTTGGATCTCTTTTGAACCTTGGAAGAGGAATGAAGAGATCAAGCTAGAAATGCTTTCTCATGCTAGACCAAATTGGGTTTGGATGGGTATGTGACTATAACCCTCTCAATACTTGGTTTGGGAAATGCATGTGGTATAATCAGTGACCGTACTTCATCTCTTCTCATGAGCAATTGACCAAGGAATTGGCTATTGATCAAGATTTGAGAGATTAAATTGCAAGGAATTGCAATTCAATCACTTAAGATTGCCAAGGAGATCAATGAGTGCATTGATTGAGGAAGAGATGAAAATGAACTTGATCCGGAGAATTGCAACATCTCCTAAGCCCAATGAATTCCCCATCTCTAATCTTACCCATTCTCTTTAATTTCTGCGATTTACTTTTATGAGCAAATCCCCCATTCTCATTTACAATTCTGCAATTTATTTTCAGTCATTTACTTCCAGTCCTTTAATTCTAGCATTTACTTTTCCGTTATTTACATTCCTGCCATTTTATTTTCTGCAACTCTCAACCCAAATTCTGGATTCGCTCAACTAGAACATTCTTCTAATTAAAGTTGCTTAATCAATCAATCCCTGTGGGATTCGACCTCACTCTATTGTGAGTTTTTACTTGACGACAACTTCGGTACACTTGCCGAAGGGTGATTTGTTGAGAGACAAGTTTTCCGCGCACCAGTGCTTATGTCAATGGCCTTGCACTCTCCTTTTGGGTTCTCTTCTGTATTGCTTGGGAGAGTACTAGGAGGGATTTCAGTGATCCTCTTACTCAGCTGGCCCACTTGTGCTTCCAAATTTCTAATGGAAGACCTTGTTTCATTCATGAAACTCACAGTGGCCTTGGACAGATCAGAGACTAAGTTTGCCAAATTAGAAGTATTTTTTCAGAGTTCTCTGTCTGTTGCTGAGTGGATGATGGAAAAGGTTTATTATTGTTAAACCTATTTCTTCCACCATTATTAAAGCCTTGTTGGGGATTTTGATCCTTCCATGAGAAATTTGGATGATTTCTCCATGATGAGTTATAGGTGTTTCCATAAGGTTCACCTAAGTAATTCACCTCTGCTATTGCAGGGTTCTCAGGATCATAAGCTTCTTCTTCATAAGAAGCCTCTTGAGTACTGTTGGATGCAGCTTGCATTCCATTCAGACTCTGAGAGATCATATTGACTTGCTGAGTCAATATTTTGTTCTGAGCCAATATGGCATTCAGAGTATCCACTTCAAGAACTCCCTTCTTCATAGGCGTCCCATTACTCACAGGATTCCTCTCAGAAGTGTACATGAACTGGTTATTAGCAACCATGTCAATGAGTTCTTGAGCTTCTGCAGGCATTTTCTTTAGGTGAATGGATCCACCTGCAGAGGTATCCAATGACATCTTAAATAACTCAGACAGACCATCATAGAATATATCCAGGATGGTCCATTCTGAAAGCATGTCAGAAGGACACTTTTTGGTCAGTCCTTTGTATCTCTCCCAAGCTTCATAGAGGGATTCACCTTCTTTCTGTCTGAAGGTTTGAACATCCACTCTAAGCTTGCTCAGCTTTTGAGGAGGAAAGAACTTGGCTAGAAAAGCCTTGACCAGCTTATCCCAAGAGTTCAGGCTATCCTTAGATTGAGAGTCCAACCATACTCTAGCTCTGTCTCTTACAGCAAAAGGGAAAAGCATGAGCCTGTAGACTTCAGGATCTACTCCATTAGTCTTAACAGTATCACATATCTGCAAGAATTCAGTTAAGAACTGAAAATGATCTTCAGATGGAAGTCCATGAAACTTGCAGTTCTGCTGCATCAGAGAAACTAATTGAGGTTTCAGCTCAAAGTTGTTTGCTCCAATGGCAGGAATGGAGATGCTTCTTCCATGTAAATTGGAATTAGGTGCAGTAAAGTCACCAAGCATCCTCCTTGCATTATTATTATTTTTGGCTGACATCTCCTCTTCCTGTTCGAAAATTTCTGACAGGTGCTTGCTGGTTTGTTGTAATTTAGCTTCTCTTAATTTTCTCTTCAGAGTCCTTTCAGGTTCTGGATCTGCTTCAACAAGAATGTTCTTGTCCTTGCTCCTGCTCATATGACAAAGAAGAGGGCACAAAAAAATAATAATAATAGAGATCCTTTATACCACAGTATAGGGATTCCTTTGTGAGTGGAAGAAAAGAGGGAGACAAAGAATGTGGTGTAAAGAAAGAAACACAACTGTCAGGAGGGCAGAGATGTGAGATGAGATGTTAGTAAATGAATAAATAAATAGAATAAGACGGGAGAGGGAGAATTTTCGAAAATAATTTTTGAAAAAGAGTTAGTGATTTTCAAAAATAGTTTTTGAAAAAGGTTAGTATTTTTTTCGAAAAATTTTAAAATCAAAAATAAAAATAGTTAGTTAATAAAAAAGAAATTTTTGAAAAAGAGGGAAGATATTTTCGAAAATTAGAGAGAGAGTTAGTTAGGTAGTTTTGAAAAAGTTAAGGAACAAACAAAAAGTTAGTTAGTTAGTTGAAACAAATTTTGAAAAGATAAGAAGTTAGGAAGTTAGAAAAGATATTTTGAAATCAAATTTTTGAAAAAGATAAGATAAAAAGATATTTTGAAAAGATATGATTGAAATTAGTTTTGAAAAAGATTTGATTTTTAAAATCACAATTAATGACTTGATTCATAAGAAATCATAAGATATGATTCTAGAACTTAAAGTTTGAATCTTTCTTAACAAGCAAGTAACAAACTTGAAATTTTTGAATAAAACATTAATTGTTATTGTTATTTTCGAAAATTTGATACAAAAATAAGAAAAAGATTTCTGAAAAATATTTTTGGAATTTTCGAAAATAACTAAGAAATTTGAAAAAGATTTGATTTTTGAAAAAAGATTTTGAAAAAGGTGAGATTTTTAAATTGAAAATTTGATTTGACTCATAAAAACAACTAGATTTTTAAAAATTTTTGAAAGAGTCAACTCAAATTTTTGAATTTATGAGAGAAAAAAAGGAAAAGATATTTTTTTGATTTTTGAATTTTTATGATGAGAGAGAAAAACAAGAAAAATGATGCAATGCATGAAAGTTATGGATCAAAACAATGAATGCATGCAAGAATGCTATGAATGTCAAGATGAACACCAAGAACACTATGAAGATCATGATGAACATCAAGAACACATTTTTGAAAAATTTTTAATGCAAAGAAAACATGCAAGACACCAAACTTAGAATTCTTTAATGCTTAGACACTAAGAATCCAAGAATGCATATGAAAAACAAGAAAAGACACAAAACATGCAAATGCAAAGATCAAACAAGAAGACTTGCCAAGAACAACTTGAAGATCATGAAGAACACTATGAATGCATGAAAATTTTCGAAAAATGCAGGATGCACATGCAATTGACACCAAACTTATAACATGACTCAAGACTCAAACAAGAAACAAAAAAATATTTTTGATTTTTATGCTTTTCTAAATTTTTTTGGATTTTTCGAAAATTAATTGAAAAAGGAAAATAAGGATTCCAAAACTTTTAATATGAATTCCAGGAATCTTGCATTCTTAGTCTAAAGCTTCAGTCCAGGAATTAGACATAGCTCACTAGCCAGCCAAGCTTTCAATGAAAGCTCCGGTCCAAAACACTAGACATGGCCAATGGCCAGCCAAGCTTCAGCAAACATAGAGACCTCTCATGTATACAATAGCTGATATTTCATCCAACTTCATATACTTATGAGTGGAAGCCTCAGTCCAAAAGAATTTAGACATGGCTTTACAGCCAGCTAGGCTTCACATGCTTCATGAAACACTAGAATTCATTCTTTAAAAATTTTGAATAAATTTTTTTTTTGAAAACAGGTGAGAAAATTTTGAAATATTTTTGAAAAATTTTTGAAAAGAAAACAAAAAGAAAATTACCTAATCTGAGCAACAAGATGAACCGTCAGTTGTCCAAACTCGAACAATCCCCGGCAACGGCACCAAAAACTTGGTGCGCAGAAATTATGATTACACTTCTAATTATGTAAAATTCATCGCTCTTTCTTTCCCTGGTAATGGCGCCAAAAACATGATGCCAATACCATGGTTCACAACTTCGCACAACTAACCAGCAAGTGCACTGGGTCGTCCAAGTAATACCTTACGTGAGTAAGGGTCGAATCCCACGGAGATTGTTGGTATGAAGCAAGCTATGGTCACCTTGCAAATCTCAGTCTTACTCCTTTCCATGGCTGGCTTTATGTGATACATCACCATTGTCAATGGCTACTTTCGGTCTTCTCTCGGGAAAATGATCCAAATGCCCTGTCACGGCACGGCTAATCGTCTGGAGGCATCACCCTTGTCAATGGCTTCATCTTATCCTCTCAGTGAAAATGGTCAACGCACCCTGTCACGGCACGGCTATTCATCTGTCGGTTCTCGATCATGCTGGAATAGGATCTACTATCCTTTTGCGTCTGTCACTACACCGGGCAATCACGAGTTTGAAGATCGTCACAGTCATTCAATCATTGAATCCTACTCAGAATACCACAGACAAGGTTTAGACCTTCCGGATTCTCTTGAATGCTGCCATTATTCTAATTTATACCACGAAGATTCCGATTAAGAGATCTAAAAGATACTCATTCAGTCGAAGGTAGAACGGAAGTGGTTGTCAGGCACGCGTTCATAGGGAATGATGATGATTGTCACGTTCATCACATTCAGGTTGAAGTGCGAATGAATATCTTAGAAGCGAAATAAGATGAATTGAATAGAAAATAGTAGTACTTTGCATTAATATTTGAGGAACAGCAGAGCTCCACACCTTAATCTATGGAGTGTAGAAACTCTACCGTTAAAATTACATAAGTGAAAGGTCCAGGCATGGCTGAATGGCCAGCCTCTCTGATCTAAGAACCAAGCATCCAAAGATTCAAAGATGGTTCAAAAGATGTCAAATACACTAGTAAAATGTCCTATTTATAATAAACTAGCTACTAGGGTTTACATGAGTAAGTAATTAATGCATAAATCCACTTCCGGGGCCCACTTGGTGTGTGCTTGGGCTGAGCTTTAGCTTTCCATGTGCAAAGGCCATTTGTGGAGTTGAACGCCAGGTTTTGATCCATTTCTGGCGTTCAACTCTGGTTTTGGATCCTTTTCTGGCGCTGGACGCCAGAATTGGGCAGAGAGCTGGCGTTGAATGCCAGTTTGCGTCGTCTATTCTTGGCCAAAGTATGGACTATTATATATTTCTGGAAATCCTTGGATGTCTACTTTCCAACGCAATTGGAAGCGTGCCATTTCGAGTTCTGTAGCTCCAGAAAATCTACTTTGAGTGCAGGGAAGTCAGAATCCAACAGCATCAGCAGTCCTTCTTCAACCTCTGAATCTGATTTTTTCCTCAAGTCCCTCAATTTCAGCCAGAAAATACCTGAAATCACAGAAAAACACACAAACTCATAGTAAAGTCCAGAAATGTGAATTCAACATAAAAACTAATGAAAACATCCCTAAAAGTAACTAGATCCTACTAAAAACATACTAAAAACAATGCCAAAAAGCGTATAAATTATCCGCTCATCAGAGCGTATCCCAGTTGGATACAATTGCTAGGGGTTGAGTGTAGTACCACTCTCTTGCTTTTCCCTCAAGAGAAAATGGGAAAGCTTTCAGCAGAATTGAAGTTTCATCTGTACGATCTCGCCTGACGGTAGAACAGGCTACCTGGAAATCTCTCAGGTGCTTGATAGGCTCTTGAGCGGGTAAGCCATGAAGCTTGGGCATCAAATTGAGCAGTGCGGTCTTTATTTCGAAATCTATAGCCACAGCTGGGTAATGCACTTGAAACGGTTGCATTGTAAAATTAGGGGCTCCTTCCTCCTGGATGGTAACTCTCATAGGTTCTGCCATGTCGTCTGCACGTGAATCAACTGAATCAGTAGAACGGGAGCTAGTTTCTTCCTCAAGTTCACTTTCAGATCCGCCCTCGGAGTGGGCTAACCGACGCCGAGCTCGCCTTATTTATGAAATAGTCCTTTCAATTTTAGGATCGAATATTAGCAAGCGCGGATCAAGAAGTGAACGCGTCATTTGACGAAAGAAACAGGCAGCTCATAGTAGCAAAATAAAATAAAATACAAATAAATAAATTCTAATTAATAACTTTAGCACTCTATTGCAACTCCCCGGCAACGGCGCCAAAAATTGATGCGGGCAAAAATTGGTGAATTAAAAATTATTAGAATATATGCGTTGCAAGTATAGTTCTTAACTCGCCAGAAATCCACCGCCCAATTTAGAAAGGTGTCACAGAAAATTGAAATTTAAAATACTAGGAGTATGAATCCCAGGTCGTCTCCCAACGAGTTGCAGGAAAGGGTGCTATTTTATTAATCAGATGTTTTTGAAAAGGGTTGAGTTGAGTAAACTGGAAATTAAATTGATGAAATTGAATAATGTAAATAAAAGCCTTGACTGGGAGTTGATTACATGAAAGCCCTATTCTTGATGGAACATTCTTAAGATTAGTTGACAATTGAGAGTTATTTCGTTTAGTTATCCTTTACTAAGTAAGGGAAGGTAAAATAAGTTGGAGTGCTGTTCTATTCACAAGTCCCAATCCACTCTGGGGAGGATTGGTGTCAGGAATTAGAGAGCAATCCAACAATAACCCAATTACAACCTTTCTCTTGAACCTTCCAACTCAAGGGTTCCTTTCAATCAACTCCCCATCAAGTTAGGGAACTACTCACTCATTGTAAAGGTAAAATTCATAGCATATGAAAAGGAATTAAAGAAAGATATTGTAAATAAAAATAAAAAATAATCAATATAAAAATAAAAGTGATCCTTGTATTAAATAATCCTAAAAATATTCCAATGGTAAAATTAAACAAAGCAAGGAACATGGAAGAGTAAGCCAAGTAAAGAAAACGAACTAGAATGACGAAGTCTTGATGAGGTAATAACTCTTCTCAATATCCCAATGCAAAAAGCTAGAGAAACTAAAAATCCTAAGAACTATGAATGTGTAGAGAGAAAACCTAGAGGAGGAGTAAAACTAGATCTAAAAACTAAAACTGTGTAGAATGAATGTTCCTCTGGTTTCTGCATGTTCTTTGGCTCTAGTCTGCTGTTCTGGGCCGAAAATTGGGTCAAAATAGGGCCCAAAATCGCCCCCAGCGAATCTGCAAATTATGCAGATTGCGCACGTCACGCGATCGCGTCGCTCATGCGGACGCGTCATTCGCGTTTCTGGTTTGCCACGCGGATGCGTCGTCCATGCCTCCGCGTCGCTCGTGCTTTTCCATTCCGCGCGGTCGCGTCGTCCATGCGGCCGCGTCACTACGATTTGATCTTCTCCGCGCGGTCGCGTCGTCCATGCGGCCGCGTCACTTCTCGCTGGTCATCTCCTCAATTTCTTGTGTTCCTTCCATTTTTGCTAGCTTCCTTTCCAATCTCCAACTCATTCTTGCCCTATAAAGCCTGAAACGCTTAACACACAGATCACGGCATCGAATGGAATAAAGGAGAAGTAAAATGTATAATTAAAAGTCTCTAGGAAGCAGTTTTCACTCATGTAATAATTTCAGGAAGAAAATATAAATGCATGCTATATTAATGAATAAGTGGGTCAGGATCATGATAAAACCACACAATTAAACACAATATAAACCATAAAATAGTGGTTTGTCAATCCTGTTTCTTCTGAGGCAATGTCAGTTGATCCAGATCACTTAGTTCATTGGTGAGCAAGGGAGGTTCATCTTCCCAAGTCTCATTACCAAATAATTTGGCATTCAGCTTCATGATTGCACCAAGGTACTTAGAAACTTGCTCTTCAGTAACATCCTCATTCTCTTCAGAAGAAGAATACTCATCAGACTCATGAATGGTATAAGGAGGTTTAATGGAATCTCTATGGTCTCCAGATGAGCCTCAGAGTTCTTTGGTTCCTCAGAGGGAAACTCCTTATTGATCTTTGGACGTCCCAGGAGGTCTTCCTCACTGGGATTCACGTCTTCTCCCTCCCTTGTAGGTTCGGCCATGATGATCAATTCAATGGCCTTGCACTCTCCTTTTGGATTTTCTTCTGTATTGCTTGGGAGAGTACTAGGAGGGGTTTCAGTGATTCCTTTACTCAGCTGGCCCACTTGTGCTTCCAGATTTCTAATGGAAGACCTTGTTTCATTCATGAAACTTAAAGTGGCCTTAGATAGATCAGAGACTATGTTTGCTAAGCTAGATGGATCCTGCTCAGAACTCTCTGTCTTTTGCTGAGTGGATGATGGAAAAAGCTTGCTATTAAACCTGTTTCTTCCACCATTGTTAAAGCCTTTTTGAGGCTTTTGTTGATCCTTCCATGAGAGATTTGGATGATTTCTCCATGAGGGATTATAGGTGTTTCCATAGGGTTCACCCATGTAATTCACCTCTGCTATTTCAGGGTTCTCAGGATCATAAGCTTCTTCCTCAGAAGATGCCTCTTGAGTACTGTTGGGTGCAGATTGCATTCCATTCAGACTCTGAGAAATCATATTGACTTGCTGAGTCAATATTTTATTCTGAGCCAATATGGCATTCAGAGTATCAATTTCAAGAACTCCCTTCTTCTGAGACGTCCCATTACTCACAGGATTCCTTTCAGAAGTGTACATGAACTGGTTATTAGCAACCATGTCAATGAGTTCTTGAGCTTCTGCAGGCATTTTCTTTAGGTGAATGGATCCACCTGCAGAAGTATCCAATGACATCTTAGCTAATTCAGACAGACCATCATAGAATATATCCAGGATGGTCCATTCTGAAAGGTTTGAACATCCACTCTAAGCTTACTCAGCTTTTGAGGAGGAAAGAACTTGGCTAAGAAAGCCGTGACCAGCTTATCCCAAGAGTTCAGGCTATCTTTGGGTTGAGAGTCCAACCACACTCTAGCTCTGTCTCTTACAGCAAACGGGAAAAGCATAAGCCTGTAGACCTCGGGATCAACCCCATTGGTCTTAACAGTATCACAGATCTGCAAGAATTCAGTTAAGAACTGAAAAGGATCTTCAGATGGAAGCCCATGAAACTTGCAGTTCTGCTGCATCAGAGAAACTAATTGAGCTTTCAGCTCAAAGTTGTTTGCTCCAATGGCAGGGATGGAGATGCTTCTTCCATGTAAATTGGAATTAGGTGTAGTAAAGTCACCAAGCATCCTCCTTGCATTATTATTATTTTCGGATGCCATCTCCTCTTCCTGTTCGAAAATTCCTGTAAGGTTGTCTCTGGATTGTTGTATTTTATCTTCTCTTAGTTTCCTTTTTAGAGTCCTTTCAGGTTCAGGATCTGCTTCAACAAGAATATTCTTGTCCTTGCTCCTACTCATATGACAAAGAAGGGAACAAGAAAAGAAGAGGAATCCTCTATATTATAGTAAAGAGGTTCCTTATTGTTAGTAGAAGAAGAAAAGGAATAAGAGTGAAGAAGAATGGATAATCCAAACATAAGGGTGAGGATAGGAGCAGAGATATGAGATGAAGAGAAATGTTAGTAAGTAATTAAATAAATAGAAGAAGATGAGAGAGAGAAGTTTTCGAAAATAATTTTTGAAAAGGAGTTGATGATTTTCGAAAATTAAAGGGGAAATAAAATTAAAATTAAAATTTAAAATAATTAATTAATTAAAAAGAATTTTTGAAAAAGAGGGGGGTATTTTCGAAAATTAGAGAGGGAAGAGTAGTTAGGTAGTTTTGAAAAAGATAAGAAACAAACAAAAAGTCAATTAGTTAGTTGAAAAAGATTTGAAAATCAATTTTGAAAAGATAAGAAGATAAGAAGTTAGAAAAGATATTTTAAAATCAAATTTTTGAAAAAGATATGATTTAAAAAGATATGATAGAAAGATATGATTAAAATTAGTTTTGAAAAAGATTTGAATTTTAAAATCAAAATTAATGACTTGACTCACAAGTAATCACAAGATATGATTCTAGAACTTAAAGTTTGAATCTTTCTTAACAAGAAAGTAACAAACTTGAAATTTTTGAATCAAAACATTAATTGTTGATAATATTTTCGAAAATTATGAGATAAAATTAAGAAAAAGATTTTTGAAAAATATTTTTAAAATTTTCGAAAATAAATAAGAAAAATGAAAAAGATTTGATTTTTGAAAAAGATTTTGAAAAGATAAGATTTTCTAAATTGAAAATTTGATTTGACTCATAAGAAACAACTAAATTTTAAAAAGTTTTGAAAAAGTCAACTCAAATTTTCGAAAATTTATGAGTGAAAAAGGGAAAGATATTTTTTTGATTTTTGAATTTTTAATGATGAAAGAGAAGAACATTATCAAAAAGACTCAATGCATGAAAATTTTGGATCAAAACACATGATGCATGCAAGAACACTATGAATGTCAAGATGAACACCAAGAATACTTTGAATGTCAAGATGAACACCAAGAACTTATTTTTGAAAAATTTTTAAGAAAAGAAAAACATGCAAGACACCAAACTTAGAAATTTTTTTTTTTATATTAAGACACTAAGAATTCAAGAATGCATATGAAAAACAAGAAAATACACAAAACAATAAATTTTAAAGATCAAACAAGAAGACTTATCAAGAACAACTTGAAGATCATGAAGAATACCAGACATGAATTTTTCGAAAATTTTCAAGAAAAATTAAAAAGATGCAATTGACACGAAACTTAAAAATTGACACTAGACTCAAACAAGAAATACAAAATTATTTTTAATGATTTTATAAAATTTTTGTGTTTTTCGAAAATTATTTTGAAAAAGAAAAATAAGGATTTCAAAATTTTTAATAGGAATTCCAGGAATCTTGCAATATTAGTCTAAAGCTTCAGTCCAGGAATTAGACATGGCTCACTAGCTAGCCAAGCTTTCAGTGAAAGCTCCGGTCCAAAACACTAGACATGGCCAATGGCCAGCCAAGCTTTAGCTGGACATTACATGCATTGAAGTGATTAGTTGAAGCCTTAGTCCAAAAGAATTTAGACATGGCTTTATAGCCAGCCAGGATTTAACAAATCATCATGAAACACTAGAATTCATTCTTAAAAATTCTGAAGAAAAATATATTTTTGAAAATAATTTTTTTTTATTTTTTCGAAAATAGGAATAATAAAAACAAAAAGGTTAAAATTAAAATAAAGTTACCTAATCTGAGCAACAAGATGAACCGTCAGTTGTCCAAACTCGAACGATCCCCGGCAACGACGCCAAAAACTTGGTGTGCGAAATCGTGATCATTCCATTCCTTGGTAACGGCGCTAAAAACTCAATACGCACGTTCTTGATCTTATATCTGTTTCACAACTTTGTACAACTAACCAGCAAGTGCATTGGGTCGTCCAAGTAATAAACCTTACGTGAGTAAGGGTCGATCCCACGGAGATTGTCGGCTTGAAGCAAGCTATGGTCACCTTGTAAATCTCAGTCAAGCGGATTAAATTGTATTAAGAAACTATAGTGGATGAAAATTAAATAAAATATAAAATAGGATAGTGGTACTTATGTAATTCATTGGTGAGAATTTCAGATAAGCGTATAGAGATGCTTTCGTTCCTCTGATCTCTGCTTTCCTGCTGTCTTCATCCAATCAATCCTACTCCTTTCCATGGCAAGTGATAAACCCATATTTCATGAGTTCTTTTGTGCTTAATTAGAGTGATTTATTCAACTCTTCACCTACTTATTCACATTAATTGCATGATTTTACTTTCCCTTCCTTATTATGTCATATTATGAAAAACATGTTTCCTAAGTTTTAAAAACTAATTATTTTAATTACCTTTATTTCCATTCGATGCCGTGATCAGTGTGTTGAGTAGTTTCAGATTTTCTAAGGCAGAATGACTTAAAGGGTGAAAAAGGAAACATACTAAAATGAAAGGAGAAAGCAAAACGGAGCTTTAAGGAAACTGGTATCCACGCGATCGCATGGATGACGCGATCGCGTGCCAAGCCTGAGTCAGCAGCGACGTGGCCGCATGACTGACGCGGCCGCGCGCCTTAAGCAGAACGCATATGACGCGGTCGCATGACTGACGTGACCGCGTGGCAAGGAAAAGCTCCAAATGACGCGACCGCGTGACCCACGCGGACGCGTGACAGAGGCCACATATCAGAATTTACAGAATACGCCCCCAGCGAATTCTGAAGCCCTTTTTGGCCCAGATCCAAGTACAGACAGCATAGACCAGAGGTTATAAAGTATGGGAATGCACCCATTCAAAGGGAGCTCGCCAATTTCTAGTTTTCATGATTTAGATTTAGTTTAGAGAGAGATTCTCTCTCTCTCTTAGGATTTAGGACTTCTTGTTTTGGGAGTAACTCTGGATCCAGGTTTTAATGTTCTTTTATTTTAGTTCTACATTTATTTATTCCAATATTTGAATTGATTATTATAATTTGATTTAAGAATTCTTCCATGTTACAGACTGCTATTTGAATTTATGATAATTGAGGTATTTTCAGTTCATGATTGTTCACTTTGATTTAAGTTATCATTGCTTCCCATCTAAAGACATTTTTATTATTCTAGCAATTTTACTTTTTCCCCTTTTGGTCCTGGTTAAGAATTCAGTAACTCAACAGTTATTAAACTCAACATAACTGATAATCGTTATCTTTCTAATTGAGCTGAACTTAAATAATCCCAACCTTTTCTTAGGAAATAATTAGGATTCAAAGGTCAATTTAATTAGTCCCTTAACTTTCCTTTGCCCTGGTAAAGGTTGACCAAGTGGAATTAAGATACAACTTTCATTATTGTTGAGAGAGATAACTAAGTTGGACTTCTAATTTCCCTTATCTTGCCAAAAGTTGTTTCACCGTTATTATTTATTTTTAATTGCCATTTAATTCACTCGTCATTTAAATTACTTGTCTCTCACCTTCTAAACCCCGATTACAACCTTTATAACCAATAATAAGAACATACTTCCTCGCAGTTCCTTGAAAAGACGACCCGAGGTTTGAATATTCGGTTAACAATTTTTAAGGGGTTTGTTACTTGTGACACCCAAAACGTTTGTACGAAAGGATTTTTGTCGGTTTAAAGACTATATCTACAATGCGACTGTTTTTATGACATTCTTTACTGGCAAAAATCCTAACGTCAAAATGGCGCCGTTGCCGGGGAACTGCTAACGTGTGCCTTATTATTGGTTATTGTAAATATTTTTTTTCTTTTGCTTGTTTATTTATTTTTGTTTTTCCTTTTTATCTTTATTTGCTACTATGAACTCTCACCCCTCTCGCTTTGAGTTTGGTTCTAATATTGTTAAAGGAAGTAGAAGTTACAGCAGGAATGTGCATCAAGGTCAGACCAATCAAGGATGGATGGAACCAAGAGGATCTAATCAACCCTTTTGGCAGCAACACCCTCCGAGATATCCTGGACAAAGACCATTCTACCGTGCATACCCAGCTGAAAGACATGGTGGACAACCTTGTAACTACCAACAAGCCCCACCCCGTGCATATGAACCATCCTTTCAACATAACCTCGAACCACCACACTCACAAGCTTCTCTTCACTATTCGCCATCATATGATCCTTCCTTACCCCAATACCAATCCAATCATTCCCAATCATCACCACTTTCCTTTGTATCATGTCCAAGTCTGGCAAACCGCGAAGCAGAGGATTGCCTAAAAGAAACAGTAATTAAATTTCAAACAACCATTCAACAACTGGAGCAAGCACTAATTCAATGGGCCACTAGGCGCTCAAATATACAAGGATCAACCACAGCTCCATGTGGACAGCCCGATGAAGAGCGTAGCATGAAAGAAATACTAGAGACTCCAATGGACAAGACAGAGAATGAATTCGTACTAGAACAAGTGGAAGAAGCTGTCATTGTTCAAGAAGAAGAGTTGGTTGAAGATCTAGGAGATGCTGAACTTCCTTGGGAATCCAGAATTGAGGAAAACTCTGTCCAAGATGCTACAATTGATGCTAAGGAGGATACCGTACAATCTCCAAGGCAAGTCATTTACGAAGAATCAGACGGAATAATCCAAGAAGCAAATTTCCTTGATGATGATAGTCACAAGTCTAGTTCTCCTAGTGATGAACTTGCGTCCGCAAGTGAATTCTCTGAGATCGAAGGATTTTTCCCAAGTGAATATGAAGATGATGCGGACGTAGATTTCTCTTAACCTCCAATTTATGACTCGAGTGATGAGGAAGACATAGAAGACTTTGACAAGGATACAGATACAATTGAAGATCTTTGCAAGGAAGTGGAAGAATTCACAGAAGAGCACAAGGAAACGGAACTTGCAAAACCACCAAAAACACCTATCCCAAGGCCATTACCACCTAATACAAGCTTCAAGTGGGTACAATCCTTAACTTATAATTTTACTTATTCACTTGAATATGGTTTGCTTGAAACAGATGGCCAACTTAGAGCTCTCTGCAACTTTAAGAGTAAGAGGGAATTGGCTCGTACTCAGAGCTGGTGCACCAGGTTCAATAAGGTTCCACGCTTCACCTCGAAGTACACGGATTGGTATCATGCTCAATTGCATGGATCACAGAGAACGTTTGGTCACCACGGTGAGATTCTACTTTTTAACCCGCCCGAATGGAAACTTACAAATCAAAACGGAGGCGGATCTAAAAACACAGCTTGGGATCATGGATTATATTCTGACATTCGTCATCTCGGGAGGCTGAATATCTGTTTGAAGCTGCTCAGAAGCTTTACATGCCTAGTTTGGGACCCCGGAGGCTATTGGCATTCCAAGCACTGGTGGAAATTTTTGGACGAATTTAAACATAAGCCACCATAACAGGATACTCCTCCAATGTCCAACTTAAGGACTTTAACTAAAAGTGCTAGGTGGGAGACAACCCACCATGGTATGGTCGCTTCTTTCTCAATCTATTTCTTGTTTATTGTTTTCAATTTACCTTTTTTTATTTTATTTTAACATTAACCTGGAATCATGCATAGCATTCATGTTAATCACTGCATCCTGCATTTTTCAGTAAAAAAAAAAAGAGGTTGCACGACGCGACCGCATACCTCATACGATCGCGTCATATCGCGAAAAACACCACCCATGTGACCGGGTCACCCACGCGGCTGCGTGATATATATATCGGCGTAAGTATCCAACGAACAGAAAGTTGGGCTGAAATCGTGCGACTCTTGTGTGTTTCGCACAAATTAGCCCACGCGATAGCATGCCCCATGCGATCGCGTCACTTACCCAATATCAATCCCACGCGACCGCGTGAGCGACGCGATCGCGTCGCATGGATTGCATATCACCCCAAAAGGAGACAGAGAGCTGTGCTGAAACGGCGCTGGAGTCGTGCGTTTAGCACAAATTCCAGCTACGCGATCGCGCGACCTACGCGATCGCATCACCCCTCCTTCCCCCCCCTCTCATGCGATCGCGCGCCCCACGCGATCGCGTCTCCCCCATTTTCACCCCAACCACGCGACCGCGTGCCCCACGCGGCCGCGTGGATTCGAAAATATAACCCCCCAGCCCGCGAACCCTATCATTCGTGCAGCCCCCCTTCACCCCCAACCCTCTTCTCTCTCTGTTCTTCCCCCCCAGCCACCGCCGGCCAGCCACCACACCACCACCCCGACGCCGCCGCCGCCCAGACGCCACCGCCGTACCACCCCTTCCCCTTCTCTCTTCTTCCTTCTTCCTCTCTCCTCCCCTCTCCACCACAACCACCTCCGCGAGCATCACCCAGCCGGCCATCCAGCCGCGCCCCCCTCTCCGCCACCCACCCCCTTCAGCTAGCAACAACCACCCCCTTCCCTTCCCCTATCCTCTTCCTCTCTCACTAACCCTAACACCTCCCTCCGCCACTGCCACCAC
Organism: Arachis hypogaea; assembly: GCF_003086295.3. Lineage (NCBI taxonomy): Eukaryota > Viridiplantae > Streptophyta > Magnoliopsida > Fabales > Fabaceae > Arachis > Arachis hypogaea. The sequence continues at coordinate 68,079,348 of NC_092047.1, read as the reverse complement.
GCCACCACCCCGACGCCGCCGCCGCGCCGGACGCCGCCGCAGCCACCTTCTTCCCTGTTCCACCCCTTCCGCTTACCAGGTTCCGCAACACGCAACCCTTTTTATCCGTTCGTCACTTTTCTGTATTTGTTATTCCGTTTATGTTCATGATTAGGATAGCTAAACTTGCATGTTGTAGTGGATTTTTAGGTTGTTAGGTAGCTTAGGCTGTGGTTAGTGGATCTAGGTCTGTTTACTTGCACTGTTCTTACTTCTGTTTTATCCTATGTGTAAATGTGTTGCTTCTATAATCATGTTTCATATGCTGCTTTCTTGTATGTTGCTGTTGTTTACATTGAGTTTTTATGATTAATTTATATCTATGTACATGCAGCTTGATTTTTTCAATTCATATGAACTGATATGATTGCTGTTTATTTTCCGGGACAATCCAATTTTAGCCGGAATGCTGCCCAAATTTTTTTTTTAAAAATTGTTTTCATTCATGTTTTGGTTTGGCATTTCTGAAATCTGTTTTACTCTGCTTTACCCAAACCATTACATGAATGCTATGGCAGACTTTCTTTTCCTTTTTGATTTCCTGGTTCATAACCTGCATTTGTGATTCACTGATTCCAATTTCTGATTTCTTTATTTCTATTCGAATCAGCATCACCCTGTTTTCTTTATTCGATTATGAGTACTTCTATTCTTACCTGTGAATCCTTGTTATATGGAATTTTTTCTATGCCACTTACTTTCATAACTCACTAATTTTAATTTACTAATTTCTTTTTACCATACTAACCCTCTTGATCTCTTTTCTGATTACTTTTACTTCCTCTAACTTTCTCACTATGGCATATTGATTTTTTTTTTTCATTTAACATTAATTCAATCACATTTCAATTGCTCATTTTCCTTATTCTATTTCTCCCTTACCGCTTTGAGTTTCCTTTGTTTAATTGCCCATTTGCTTTCCTATTTTTTTTTATCCATTCCTGGTTTTCTATTTTTCAGGATGTCTGCCTCATAGAGGAAAGGCAAAGGCAAGGCTACTGGCAAGCGCAAGAGAGGAGATTCCTCCCAGTCCATCATTGCTCTAATGCACGATTCTTCATGGCGGGAGAAGAACTTTACACAGCAGGAAAAAGCTGACCAGCTGCTCCCTTCGACTGATCCTATAAAATTTGCAAACCGATACTGTGAGCTGAAGTACCCGACTTTTGAAAACTCCAGAAATCTATACCTGGAACGTACCTTGAAGATTCCAGAAGCCCTCCAGCAATACACTACTGAGCAAATCAAGCAACGGGGCTGGTTCTTTTTGGAGAGACCACTGACAGAGGTCAATGCATCTTAGGTCCGGGAATTCTATTGCAACTACTACCTTACTACCCTAGATGCAGTGAACCTGAGGGGAAAGCAAATTCTGGTCACTGAGGAGGCTATAGAGACCATTCTCCAGCTCCCAGCCAAGTCTGATCAGCCAGATAGTTTTGCACAGGCTGAGGAGGACATGGGCCAGATGCAGTTTGATTGGGACGCCGTGAAGGCACGGATAGCTCTTGACCCTGCTGTTCCTTGGGAGATGGGTCAGAACACCACTATGCCTAGAGGGATCAAGAGAGTGTACTTGAATGATGAGGCTCAGCTATGGCATCAGATCTTGAGTAATTTTGTGATGCCGAGTACTCACGAGACGGAGATCCCAGCTACCATGATCACTCTCCCTTGGTGTGTGCTGGAGGGTAAGGACCTTTATCTGCCACGTTTCATTCGGCACTATATGGCCAGGGTCCACGTCCGCGGCACTCTCCCTTTTCCGTATCTGATTACACAGCTAGGCCGTCGAGCTGACGTGCCATGGGAGGATGCCGATGAGAGACCACCAGTGGCGGATTGCAGGAAGATCATTCCACACAGCAGGAACTTCCTTGCTTTGGGCTACAGACCACCACCTGTCACTGCTACTGATGAGACAGCCCCTCCGTTTGCTGGACCCTCTTCATCCACAGCTGCCACAGCTGCCCCTGCTGCCACCACTGCACCTCCACCCGCCTCTGAGCCGGTTTATTGCCTCGTGCACCGTCTATTCCGCCAGCTTGATCAGATGGAGCGCCGTAACAGGCGCCGGTATGAGAGATTGGAGCACCGCAGCAGGCGACGCTATTCCCATCTGAAGCTGATGATTAGACAGGATGCCGACATCCCCTCCGAGCCCGACACACCATCAGAGCCATCAGAGGAGGAGGAGGACGAGCACGAGGAGGAGTCTCATTCCCAGGCGGAGACTCATCAGCAGGCAGGCAGAGAGCACGCCACACCACAGCAGGAGGCCCCACATCAGCTTGAGGCTGCAGATCCGGAGATCCCGCTCCAGTCAGTCCCTCCTCTACAGTAGCCAGACTCTTAGCCCACCACCGCCACAGAGACCCTAGCTACCATCCCTCCCAGTGATGACACTCCTTCACACCCGGCTTGATTAAGCATCGGGGACGATGCTTCTTTTTAAGTGTGGGGAGGTTGCCATCTCTGGCGTTTATTTTGGTGAACTACTACATACTTTTTCTTTTATTTTGGATATTTTTCTGTATTTTTCTCTTTTTCTTTTATTGTTATTTTCTGAGTACTTATACATTGCTACTTGTGTATTTTACTCTATTTTCTGCATTTTGCATCTTTAGTTCATACTTTAGCCATTTAGTTTATTTTAGTTATTTAGTTTAGTTTGCAATTCTGATTTATTAGTGGATTAATTAGTATAGTTTATCCTTTTTAGCATAAGACAGTATAGTTTAAATTGAAAAATATAAAAAGGAAGTAAGCTAGGAAATTGAACATATCAGATTTAAATCCATAAAACTTGTATATAGCATTACATGATGTAGTTAAGCTGACAACATTTCATCAAGGAGGAACATTAAAACTTTAAAAGCCACCCTAAATAATTTTTTTATGAGAATAATGGGAATTTTTAACTAAACCTGCATACAATATATAAATGATATATGATGCTTGAGTTAGAGAACACACGGCCTGTGAGTCTTGAGCTTAAATTGTATGGTTGCATTCAAACCATAATTTCATTTCTGTGTGTTACATTTCTTTTTATTCTGATATTCTTTCCTTTGCTTTAATCTATATGTCCAATTATAGAATATAGAATAGATACATACCAAGAGAATGATTGAGGCCATCATTTGATTTCAGCTCACTCACCCCAAATTAGCCTACCTTTTACATCACCCTTGTTAGCCCCCTTGAGCCTTTTAAAACCCCTTTATTCTATTTAGCCAAATTACTAGCCTTAAGCAGAAAAACAAAAGAAAATCCCAAGTGAATCCTTGGTTAGCTTAAGATAGAAAATTATAAATAGAGTAGAATGTGGGAAACCTTTTGGGAACATGGATGATAGAAACAAAAGGTAGAAAAGTTAAAAGGAATAAAAGTAGAAGAAGAAAAGGAATAAGAGTGAAGAAGAATCGATAATCCAAACACAAGGGTGAGGATAGGAGCAGAGATATGAGATGAAGAGAAGTGTTAGTAAGTAATTAAATAAATAGAAGAAGATGAGAGAGAGAAGTTTTCGAAAATAATTTTTGAAAAGGAGTTGATGATTTTCGAAAATTAAAGGGGAAATAAAATTAAAATTAAAATTTAAAACAATTAATTAATTAAAAAGAATTTTTGAAAAAGAGGGAGGTATTTTCGAAAATTAGAGAGGGAAGAGTAGTTAGGTGGTTTTGAAAAAGATAAGAAACAAACAAAAAGTCAATTAGTTAGTTGAAAAAGATTTGAAAATCAATTTTGAAAAGATAAGAAGATAAGAAGTTAGAAAAGATATTTTAAAATCAAATTTTTGAAAAAGATATGGTTTAAAAAGATATGATTAAAATTAGTTTTGAAAAAGATTTGAATTTTAAAATCAAAATTAATGACTTGACTCACAAGTAATCACAAGATATGATTCTAGAACTTAAAGTTTGAATCTTTCTTAACAAGAAAGTAACAAACTTGAAATTTTTGAATCAAAACATTAATTGTTGATAATATTTTCGAAAATTATGAGATAAAATTAAGAAAAAGATTTTTGAAAAATATTTTTAAAATTTTTGAAAATAAATAAGAAAAATGAAAAAGATTTGATTTTTGAAAAAGATTTTGAAAAGATAAGATTTTCTAAATTAAAAATTTGATTTGACTCATAAGAAACAACTAAATTTTAAAAAGTTTTGAAAAAGTCAACTCAAATTTTCGAAAATTTATGAGTGAAAAAGGGAAATATATTTTTTTCATTTTTGAATTTTTAATGATGAAAGAGAAGAACATCAAAAAGACTCAATGCATGAAAATTTTGGATCAAAACACATGATGCATGCAAGAACACTATGAATGTCAAGATGAACACCAAGAACACTTTGAATGTCAAGATGAACACCAAGAACTTATTTTTGAAAAATTTTTAAGAAAAGAAAAACATGCAAGACACCAAACTTAGAAATTTTTTTTTATATTAAGACACTAAGAATTCAAGAATTTATATGAAAAACAAGAAAATACACAAAACAATAAATTTTAAAGATCAAACAAGAATATTTATCAAGAACAACTTGAAGATCATGAAGAATACCATACATGAATTTTTCGAAAATTTTCAAGAAAAATTAAAAAGATGCAATTGACACTAAACTTAAAAATTGACACTAGACTCAAACAAGAAATACAAAATTATTTTTAATGATTTTATAAAATTTTTGTGTTTTTCGAAAATTATTTTGAAAAAGAAAAATAAGGATTTCAAAATTTTTAATAGGAATTCCAGGAATCTTGCAATATTAGTCTAAAGCTTCAGTCCAGGAATTAGACATGGCTCACTAGCCAGCCAAGCTTTCAGTGAAAGCTCCGGTCCAAAACACTAGACATGGCCAATGGCCAGCCAAGCTTTAGCTGGACATTACATGCATTGAAGTGATTAGTTGAAGCCTCAGTCCAAAAGAATTTAGACATGGCTTTACAGCCAGCCAGGATTCAACAAATCATCATGAAACACTAGAATTCATTCTTAAAAATTCTGAAGAAAAACATATTTTTGAAAATAATTTTTTTTTATTTTTTCGAAAATAGGAATAATAAAAACAAAATGGTTAAAATTAAAATAAAGTTACCTAATCTGAGCAACAAGATGAACCGTCAGTTGTCCAAACTCGAACGATCCCCGGCAACGGCGCCAAAAACTTGGTGTGCGAAATCGTGATCATTCCATTCCTTGGTAACGGCACTAAAAACTCAATACGCACGTTTATGATCTTATATCTGTTTCACAACTTCGTACAACTAACCAGCAAGTGCACTGGGTCGTCCAAGTAATAAACCTTACGTGAGTAAGGGTCGATCCCATGGAGATTGTCGGCTTGAAGCAAGCTATGGTCACCTTGTAAATCTCAGTCAAGCGGACTAAATTGTATTAAGAAATTATAGTGGATAAAAATTAAATAAAATATAAAATAGGATAGTGGTACTTATGTAATTCATTGGTGAGAATTTCAGATAAGCGTATAGAGATGCTTTCGTTCCTCTAATCTCTGCTTTCCTGCTGTCTTCATCCAATCAATCCTACTCCTTTCCATGGCAAGTGATAAATCCATATTTCATGAGTTCTTTTGTGCTTAATTAGAGTGATTTATTCAACTCTTCACCTACTTATTCACGTTAATTGCATGATTTTACTTTTCCTTCCTTATTATGTCATATTGTGAAAAACATGTTTCCTAAGTTTTAAAAATTAATTATTTTAATTACCTTTATTTACATTCGATGCCGTGATCAGTGTGTTGAGTAGTTTCAGATTTTCTAAGGCAGAATGACTTAAAGGGTGAAAAAGGAAACATACTAAAATGAAAGGAGAAAGCAAAACGGAGCTTTAAGGAAACTGGTATCCACGCGATCGCATGGATGACGCGATCGCGTGCCAAGCCCGAATCAGCAGCGACGTGGCCGCATGACTGACGCGACCGCGCACCTTAAGCAGAACGCATATGACGCGGTCGCATGACTGACGCGACCGCGTGGCAAGGAAAAGCTCCAAATGACGCGACCGCGTGACCCACGCGGACGCGTGACAGAGGCCACGTATCAGAATTTATAGAATACGCCCCCAGCGAATTTTGAAGCCCTTTTTGGCCCAGATCCAAGTACAGACAGCATAGACCAGAGGTTATAAAGTGTGGGAATGCACCCATTCAAAGGGAGCTCGCCAATTTCTAGTTTTCATGATTTAGATTTAGTTTAGAGAGAGATTCTCTCTCTCTCTTAGGATTTAGGACTTCTTCTTGTTTTGGGAGTAACTCTGGATCCAGGTTTTAATGTTCTTTTATTTTAGTTCTACATTTATTTATTCCAACATTTGAATTGATTATTATAATTTGATTTAAGAATTCTTCCATGTTACAGACTGCTATTTGAATTTATGATAATTGAGGTATTTTTAGTTCATGATTGTTCTCTTTGATTTAAGTTATCATTGCTTCCCATCTAAGGACATTTTTATTATTCTAGCAATTTTACTTTTTCCCCTTTTGGTCCTGGTTAAGAATTCAGTAACTCAACAGTTATTAAACTCAACATAACTGATAATTGTTATCTTGCTAATTGAGCTGAACTTAAATAATCCCAACCTTTTCTTAGGAAATAATTAGGATTCAAAGGTCAATTTAATTAGTCCCTTAACTTTCCTTTGCCCTGGTAAAGGTTGACCAAGTGGAATTAAGATACAACTTTCATTATTGTTGAGAGAGATAACTAAGTTGGACTTCTAATTTCCCTTATCTTGCCAAAAGTTGTTTCACCGTTATTATTTATTTTTAATTGCCATTTAATTCACTCATCATTTAAATTACTTGCCTCTCACCTTCTAAACCCCGATTACAACCTTTATAACCAATAATAAGAACATACTTCCTCGCAGTTCCTTGAGAAGACGACCCGAGGTTTGAATACTCGGTTAACAATTTTTAAGGGGTTTGTTACTTGTGACACCCAAAATGTTTGTACGAAGGGATTTTTGTCGGTTTAGAGACTATATCTACAACGCGACTATTTTTATGACATTCTTTACTGGCAAAAATCCTAACGTCAGCAAGCTCTATGTAGGGCATCACCGTTGTCAATGGCTACATCCCATCCTCTCAGTGAAAAAAGTCCAAATGCTCTGTCACGGCACGGCTAATCATCTGTCGGTTCTCAATCATACTGGAATAGAATCCATTGATCCTTTTGCGTCTGTCACTACGCCCAGTGGTGCACGAAATTGTGATGTCCAGGCTCAAACTATTCCTGGCACGTGAGCAACTTGGTACGCGTAATCGTGATTACACATTCATAATATGTCACAACTTCGATACAACTAACCAGCAAGTGCACTGGGTCGTCCAAGTAATACCTTACGTGAGTAAGGGTCGAATCCCACGGAGATTGTTGGTATGAAGCAAGCTATGGTCACCTTGTAAATCTCAGTCAGGCAGATATAAAGTGATAATGGTGTTTTCGAATATTATATAATAAAATAGGGATAGAGATACTTATGTAAATCATTGGTAGGAATTTCAGATAAGCGAATGGAGATGCTTTTCGTTCCTCTGAACCTCTGCTTTCCTGCTATCTTCATCCAATCAGTCTTGTTCCTTTCCATGGCTGGCTTTATGTGATACATCACCACTGTCAATGGCTACTTTCGGTCATCTCTCGGGAAAATGATCCAATGCCCTGTCACGGCACGGCTAATCGTCTGGAGGCATCACCCTTGTCAATGGCTTCATCTTATGCTCTCAGTGAATAATATGCTCACGCACCCTGTCACGGCACGACTATTCATCTGTTGGTTCTCGATCATGCTGGAATAGGATTTACTATCCTTTTGCGTCTGTCACTAACGCCCTGCAATCGCGAGTTAGGAGCTCGTCACAGTCATTCAATCATTGAATCCTACTCAGAATACCACAGACAAGGTTTAGATCTTCCGGATTCTCTTGAATGCCGCCATCATTCTAGCTTACACCACGAAGATTCTGGTTAGGAGATCTAAGAGATATTCATTCTAGCTTATTTCATGTAGAACGGAAGTGTTTGTCAGGCACGTGTTCATAGGGGAGAATGGTGATGAGCGTCACACATAATCATCACCTTCATCACGTTCTTGGGTGCGAATGGATATCTTAGAAGCGAAATAAGATGAATTGAATAGAAAACAGAAGTACTTTGCATTAATCTTTGAGGAACAGCAGAGCTCCACACCTTAATCTATGGAGTGTAGAAACTCTACCGTTGAAAATACATAAGTGAAAGGTCCAGGCATGGCCGAGATGGCCAGCCCCCAAAACGTGATCACAGGATCAAAATACAATCCAGGATGCCAAATACAATAGTAAAAGGTCCTATTTATAATAAGCTAGCTACTAGGGTTTACATGAGTAAGTAATTGATGCATAAATCCACTTCCGGGGCCCACTTGGTGTGTGCTTGGGCTGGGCTTTGATTGTTACACGTGTAGAGGTCCTCCTTGGAGTTGAACGCCAGCTTTTGTGCCAGTTTGGGCGTTCAACTCTGGTTTTGGCTCCTTTTCTGGCGCTGGACGCCAGATTTGGGTAGAAAGCTGGCATTGAACGCCAGTTTATGTTGTCTATTCTTGGCCAAAGTATGGACTATTATATATTGCTGGAAAGCCCTGGATGTCTACTTTCCAACGCAAGTGGAAGCGCGCCATGGTGAGTTCTGTAGCTCCAGAAAATCCACTTTGAGTGCAGGGAGGTCAGAATCCAACAGCATCAGCAGTCCTTCTTCAACCTCTGAATCTGATTTTTGCTCAAGTCCCTCAATTTTAGCCAGAAAATACCTGAAATCACAGAAAAACACACAAACTCATAGTAAAGTCCAGAAATGTGAATTTAACATAAAAACTAATGAAAACATCCCTAAAAGTAACTAGATCCTACTAAAAACATACTAAAAACAATGTCAAAAAGCGTATAAATTATCCGCTCATCACAACACCAAATGGAGGTCTTTATATAGGGTAGGGAGGTGGGGTATTGGTTCGGCCATATGGGTGGGTTTGGGTGGGAAATTGGTTTTGAATTTTGAAGGTAGGTGGAGTTTATGAGGTAGGTTTATTGGGAAGAGTGGGTGGATGTGAGTGGTGAAGGTTTAGTGGGGAAGAGAGATTGAGGTGATTGGTGAGGGGTTTTTAGGGAAGAGTGTTTATGGGGTTGTGTGAAAGAGAGGGGTGAGAAGAAGTGAGTGGAGGTAGGTGGGGATCCTGTGGGGTCCACAGATCCTGAGTGGATCCTGTGGAGTCCACAGATCCTGAGTAGATCCTGTGGGGTCCACAGATCCTGAGGTGTTCAAGAATTTACATCCCTGCACCCATTAGGCATGTAAAAATGCCTTTGTACCCAACTCTGGGCGTTCAGCGCCAGGTTGGTGGCCATTTTGGGCGTTCAACGCCCATTTGTGTGCCATTTCTGGCGTTGAATGCCAGAACCATGCCTGTTCTGGCGTTCAGCGCTCAGAAGCTGCCCATTTTGGGCGTTCAGCGCCAGCACCATGCTCTGTTCTGGCGCTGAACGCCAGACAGATGCTCCTCCAGGGTGTGATTTTTCTTCTGCTATTTTTGACTCCGTTTTCAATTTTTATATTTATTTTGTGACTCCACATGATCATGAATCTAAGAAAACATGAAAAACAAAAATAATAGAGTTAGATAAATAAACATTAGGTTGCCTCCCAACAAGCGCTTCTTTAATGTCAATAGCTTGACAGTGGGCTCTCATGGAGCCTCACAGATGGGCAGAGCTTTGTTGAAACTCTCCAATACCAAACTTAGAGTTTGGATATGGGAGTTCAACACCAAACTTAGAGTTTGGTTGTGACCTCCCAACACCAAACTTAGAGTTTGACTGTGAGGGCTCTGGTTGACTCTGCTTTGAGAGAAGCTTTTTCTGCTTCCTCTCCATGGTTGCAGAGGGAGATCCTTGAGTTTTAAACACAAGGGAGTTCTCATTCCATTGAAGGAATATTTCACCTCTGTCAACATCAATCACAGCTCTTGCTGTGGCCAGGAAAGGTCTTCCTAGGATGATGGATTCATCCTCTTCCTTTCCAGTATCCAGGACTATGAAATCAGCAGGGATGTAAAGGCCTTCAACCTTTACTAACACGTCCTCTACTTGTCCATAAGCCTATTTTCTTGAGCTGTCTGCCATCTCTAGTGAGATTTTAGCAGCTTGCACCCCATAGATTCCCAGTTTCTCTATTACAGAGAGGGGCATGAGGTTTATTCCTGAACCAAGGTCACACAGAGCTTTAAAGATCATAGTGCCTATGGTACAGGGTATTATGAACTTTTCAGGATCCTGTCTCTTCTGAGGTAATGTCAGTTGATCCAGATCACTCAGTTCATTGATGAACAAGGGAGGTTCAACTTCCCAAGTATCAATGCCAAATAATTTGGCATTCAGCTTCTTGATTGCACCAAGAAACTTGGCAGTTTGCTCTTCAGTAACATCCTCATTCTCTTCAGAAGAGGAATACTCATCAGAGCTCATGAAGGGCATAAGGAGGTTCAATGGAATCTCTATGGTCTCTAGATGGGCCTCAGAGTCCTTTGATTCCTCAGAGGGAAGCTCCTTATTGATCACTGGACGTCCCAGGAGGTCTTCCTCCTTGGGATTCACGTCCTCTCCTTCCCTTACAGGTTCGGCCATGGTGCTTATGTCAATGGCCTTGCACTCTCCTTTTGGGTTCTCTTCTGTATTGCTTGGGAGAGTACTAGGAGGGATTTCAGTGATCCTTTTACTCAGCTGGCCCACTTGTGCTTCCAGATTTCTAATGGAAGACCTTGTTTCATTCATGAAACTTACAGTGGCCTTAGATAGATCAGAGACTAGATTTGCTAAATTAGAAGCATTTTGTTCAGAGTTCTCTGTCTGTTGCTGAGTTGATGATGGAAAAGGCTTGCTATTGCTAAACCTGTTTCTTCCACCATTATTAAAGCCTTGTTGGGGCTTTTGATCCTTCCATGAGAAATTTGGATGATTTCTCCATGTTGAGTTATAGGTGTTTCCATAAGGTTCACTTAAGTAATTTACCTCTGCTATTGCAGGGTTCTCAGGATCATAGGCTTCTTCTTCAGAAGAAGCCTCTTGAGTACTGTTGGATGCAGCTTGCATTCCATTCAGACTCTGAGAGATCATATTGACTTGCTGAGTCAATATTTTATTCTGAGCCAATATGGCATTCAGAGTATCAACCTCAAGAACTCCCTTCTTTATAGGCGTCCCATTGTTCACAGGATTCCTTTCAGAGGTGTACATGAACTGGTTATTAGCAACCATGTCAATGAGTTCTTGAGCTTCTGCAGGCGTTTTCTTTAGGTGAATGGATCCACTTGCAGAAGTGTCCAGTGACATCTTTGATAGCTCAGATAAACCATCATAGAATATATCCAGGATGGTCCATTCTGAAAGCATGTTAGAAGGACACTTTTTGGTCAACTGTTTGTATCTTTCCCAAGCTTCATAGAGGGATTCACCTTCTTTCTGTCTGAAGGTTTGAACATCAGCTCTAAGCTTGCTCAGCTTTTGAGGAGGAAAGTACTTGGCTAAGAAAGCCGTGACCAGCTTATCCCAAGAGTTTAGGCTATCTTTGGGTTGAGAATCCAACCATAATCTAGCTCTGTCTCTTACAGCAAAAGGAAAAAGCATGAGCCTGTAGACTTCAGGATCTACTCCATTAGTCTTAACAGTATCACATATCTGCAAGAATTCAGTTAAGAACTGAAAAGGATCTTCAGATGGAAGTCCATGAAACTTGCAGTTCTGCTGCATCAGAGAAACTAATTGAGGTTTCAGCTCAAAGTTGTTTGCTCCAATGGCAGGAATGGAGACGCTTCTTCCATGTAAATTGGAATTAGGTGCAGTAAAGTCACCAAGCATCTTCCTTACATTATTATTATTTTCGGCTGCCATCTCCTCTTCCTGTTCGAAAATTTCTGAAAGGTTATCTCTGGATTGTTGTATTTTAGCCTCTCTTAATTTTTTCTTCAGAGTCCTTTCAGGTTCCGGATCTGCTTCCACAAGAATGTTCTTATCCTTGCTCCTACTCATATGACAAAGAAGAAGGCACAGAAAAATAATAATAATAATAGAGATCCTTTATACCACAGTATAAGGATCCCTGTGTGAGTAGAAGAAGAGGTGGAGACAAAGAATGTAATATAATGGAAGAAACACAACTGTGAGGATGGCAGAGATGTGAGATGAGATGTTAGGATATGAATGAATAAATAGAATGAGATGGGAGAGGGAGAATTTTCGAAAATATTTTTTTTTTTTTGAAAAAGAGTTAGTGATTTTCGAAAATGGTTTTTGAAAAATGTTAGTAATTTTCGAAAATTTTTAAAATCAAAAATAAAAAAATAAGAATAATTAGTTAATTAAAAGGAAATTTTTGAAAAAGAGGGAAGATATTTTCGAAAATTAGAGAGAGAGAGTTAGTTAGGTAGTTTTGAAAAAGTTAAGAAACAAACAAAAAGTTAGCTAGTTAGTTGAAACAAATTTTGAAAACCAATTTTGAAAAGATAAGAAGTTAGGAAGTTAGAAAAGATATTTTGAAAAGATATTTTTGAAAAAGATAAGATAAGAAGATATTTTAGAAACTAATTTTGAAAAAGATTTGATTTTTAAAATCTCAATTAATGACTTGATTCACAAGAAATCACAAGATATGATTCTAGAACTTAAAGTTTGAATCTTTCTTAACAAGCAAGTAACAAACTTCAAATTTTTGAATCAAAACATTAATTGATTATGTTATTTTCGAAAATTTGGTATAAAAATAAGAAAAAGATTTTTGAAAAATATTTTTGGAATTTTCGAAAATAACTAAGAATTTAGAAAAAGATTTGATTTTTGAAAAAGATTTTGAAAAAGATAAGATTTTCAAATTGAAAATTTGATTTGACTTATAAGAAACAACTTGATTTTAAACATTTTTGAAAAAGTCAACTCAAATTTTCGAATTTGATGAGAGAAAAAGGGAAAGATATTTTTTTTTTATTTTTTTGAATTTTTATGAAAACGTGAAAATTATGCAATGCATGAAATTTTTAGATCAAAACAATGAATGCATGCAAGGATGCTATGAATGTCAAGATGAACACCAAGAACACTATGAAGATCATGATGAACATCAAGAACACATTTTAAAAAATTTTTAATGCAAAGAAAACATGCAAGACACCAAACTTAGAATTCTTTAATGCTTAGACACTAAGAATTCAAGAATGCATATGAAAAACAAGAAAAGACACAAAACAAAAAATCATCAAGATCAAACAAGAAGACTTACCAAGAACAACTTGAAGATCATGAAGAACACTATGAATACATGATATTTTCGAAAAATGTAAGATGCATATGCAAGTGACACCAAACTTATAATGTGACTCAAGACTCAAACAAGAAACAGAAAAATATTTTTGATTTTTTTATGATTTTCTAATTTTTTTTGGATTTTTTGAAAAATTAATAAAAAAAAGAAAAATAAGGATTCCAAAATTTTTAATATGAATTCCAGGAATCTTGCATTTTTAGTCTAAAGCTTCAGTCCAGGAATTAGACATGGCTCACTAGCCAGCCAAGCTTTCAAAGAAAGCTCCAGTCCAAAACACTAGACATGGCCAATGGCCAGCCAAGCTTCAGCATTAAACACCAGAGTATATTGCTCTTGATAACAAATTGCAAGCCTCAGTCCAAATAAATTTAGACATGGCTTTACAGCCAGCCAGGCTTTACATGCTTCATGAAACACTAGAATTCATTCTTCAAAATTTTGAATAAAAATATATTTTTGAAAACATTTTTATTTTTTTTTGAAAACAGATGAGAAAATTTTAGAAATATTTTTGAAAAATTTTTGAAAAGAAAACAAAAAGAAAATTACCTAATCTGAGCAACAAGATGAACCGTCAGTTGTCCAAACTCGAACAATCCCCGGCAACGGCGCCAAAAACTTGGTGCACGAAATTGTGATGTCCAGGCTCAAACTATTCCTGGCACGTGAGCAACTTGGTACGCGTAATCGTGATTACACATTCATAATATGTCACAACTTCGATACAACTAACCAGCAAGTGCACTGGGTCGTCCAAGTAATACCTTACGTGAGTAAGGGTCGAATCCCACGGAGATTGTTGGTATGAAGCAAGCTATGGTCACCTTGTAAATCTCAGTCAGGCAGATATAAAGTGATAATGGTGTTTTCGAATATTATATAATAAAATAGGGATAGAGATACTTATGTAAATCATTGGTAGGAATTTCAGATAAGCGAATGGAGATGCTTTTCGTTCCTCTGAACCTCTGCTTTCCTGCTATCTTCATCCAATCAGTCTTGTTCCTTTCCATGGCTGGCTTTATGTGATACATCACCACTGTCAATGGCTACTTTCGGTCATCTCTCGGGAAAATGATCCAATGCCCTGTCACGGCACGGCTAATCGTCTGGAGGCATCACCCTTGTCAATGGCTTCATCTTATCCTCTCAGTGAATAATATGCTCAAGCACCCTGTCACGGCACGGCTATTCATCTGTCGGTTCTCGATCATGCTGGAATAGGATTTACTATCCTTTTGCGTCTGTCACTAACGCCCTGCAATCGTGAGTTAGGAGCTCGTCACAGTCATTCAATCATTGAATCCTACTCGGAATACCACAGACAAGGTTTAGACCTTCCGGATTCTCTTGAATGCCGCCATCATTCTAGCTTACGCCACGAAGATTCTGGTTAGGAGATCTAAGAGATATTCATTCTAGCTTATTTCATGTAGAACGGAAGTGTTTGTCAGGCACGTGTTCATAGGGGAGAATGGTGATGTGCGTCACACATAATCATCACCTTCATCACGTTCTTGGGTGTGAATGGATATCTTAGAAGCGAAATAAGATGAATTGAATAGAAAACAGAAGTACTTTGCATTAATCTTTGAGGAACAGCAGAGCTCCACACCTTAATCTATGGAGTGTAGAAACTCTACCGTTGAAAATACATAAGTGAAAGGTCCAGGCATGGCCGAGATGGCCAGCCCCCAAAACGTGATCACAGGATCAAAATACAATCCAGGATGCCAAATACAATAGTAAAAGGTCCTATTTATAATAAGCTAGCTACTAGGTTTTACATGAGTAAGTAATTGATGCATAAATCCACTTCCGGGGCCCACTTGGTGTGTGCTTGGGCTGGGCTTTGATTGTTACACGTGTAGAGGTCCTCCTTGGAGTTGAACGCCAGCTTTTGTGCCAGTTTGGGCGTTCAACTCTGGTTTTGGCTCCTTTTCTGGCGCTGGACGCCAGATTTGTGTAGAAAGCTGGCGTTGAACGCCAGTTTACGTCGTCTATTCTTGGCCAAAGTATGGACTATTATATATTGCTGGAAGCCTTGGATGTCTACTTTCCAACGCAATTGGAAGCGCGCCATTTCGAGTTCTGTAGCTCCAGAAAATCCACTTTGAGTGCAGGGAGGTCAGAATCCAACAGCATCAGCAGTCCTTCTTCAACCTCTGAATCTGATTTTTGCTCAAGTCCCTCAATTTCAGCCAGAAAATACCTGAAATCACAGAAAAATACACAAACTCATAGTAAAGTCCAGAAATGTGAATTTAACATAAAAACTAATGAAAACATCACTAAAAGTAACTAGATCCTACTAAAAACATACTAAAAACAATGTCAAAAAGCGTATAAATTATCCGCTCATCACCCAGCACTCGCGAGTTTGAAGCTCATCACAGCCATCCCTTCCCAGATCCTACTCGGAATACCACAGACAAGGTTTAGACTTTCCGGATCTCAGGAATGGCCATCCATAGGTTTTAACTTATACCACGAAGACACTAATAACTCGGACACGGTCCCCTGTATTAGATATCCAAGAGATATCCATTCAATCTAAGGTAGAACGGAAGTGGTTGTCAGGCACGCGTTCATAAGTTGCGAATGATGATGACTGTCACGATCATCACATCCATCATATTGAAGTACGAATGAATATCTTAGAAGTGGAATAAGTTGAATTGAATAGAAAAACAGTAGTACTTTGCATTAATCTTTAAGGAACAGTAGAGCTCCACACCTTAATCTATGGTGTGTAGAAACTCTACCGTTGAAAAATATATAAGTGAAAGGTTCAGGCATGGCCGAATGGCCAGCTCCCATGATCTAAGAACTAAACGTCCCAAGATGTCTAATACAATAGTAAAAAGTCCTGTTTATACTAAACTAGTTACTAGGGTTTACAGGATTGAGTAAATGATGTAGAAATCCACTTTCGGAGCCCACTTGGTGTGTGCTTGGGTTGAGCATTGAGCTTTACACGTGTAGAGGCTTCTCTTGGAGTTGAACGCCAGTTTGTAGCCTATTTCTGGCGTTGAACTCTACTTTGCAACCTGTTTCTGGTGTTTGACTCCAGAATGCAGCATGGAACTGGCGTTCAATGCCAGTTTACGTCGTCCAACCTTATTCAAAGTATGGACTATTATATATTGTTGGAAAGCCCTGGATGTCTACTTTCCAACGCAATTGGAATCGCGCTATTTGAAGTTCTGTAGCTCCAGAAAATCCACTTTGAGTGCAGAGAGGTCAGAATCCAACAGCATCTGCAGTCCTTCTTCAACCTCTGAATCTGATTTTTGCTCAGGTCCCTCAATTTCAGCCAGAAAATACCTGAAATCACAGAAAAATATACAAACTCATAGTAAAGTCTAGAAATATGAATTTTAATTAAAAATAATAAAAATATAATGAAACTAATTAAATCATACTAAAAACATACTAAAAACAATGCCAAAAAGCGTATAAATTATCCGCTCATCACCGGTTCAGTTGTGCGAGTTACATTTTCGCGCACCAAGTTTTTGGCGCCGTTGCCGGGGATTGTTCGAGATTGACAAGCTAACAGTTGTCTTGCTGCTTAGATCAGGTAGCTTGTACTGTTTTTCTTTTTGTGTTTCTTATTTTCTTTTTAAAATTTTTCAAAAATATTTTCATCTTGAGTAATCTTTTTCTTTTGTTTGAGTCTTGTGTCAAGTCTTAAGTTTGGTGTCCCTTTGATTTTCATTTCTTTTCTCGAATTTTTGGAAATTGTTCTTGTTTTTCTTTCTTGGTGTTCGAAATTTTCTTCATGTTTTTTTGTTTGATTTCAAAACTTTTAAATTTGGTGTCTTTTAGTGTTTTTCTTTTTTTAAATTTTTTGAAATTTATGTTCTTTGATCTTACAATTTTTAAGTTTAGTGTCTGTATAGTGTTTGTCTTTTCTTTTTTAACTTTCGAAAAAAAAAATTTAAATAAATATTTTCGAAATTTTTTTCAATTTAAATTCAAAAATTTTAAGTTTGGTGTCTTGATTAGTAATCTTGTTTTTGTTGTTTATCTTTTCTATCTTTAAATCTTATCTTACCTTTTTCTTTAATTTCAAAATTTTGTTATCTTATCTTTCTTTTTAATTTCAAATTTTAAATTTTAGTATCTTGTTAGGTTTTCTTTCTTTTAAAATTTAAAATTTAAAATCTTTAAATTTTTAAAAATCTTATCTTATTTTGTTTTCTCTCTCCCTCTTGACTTTTTCAAATTTTGAATTTCAAAATCTTTCTTTGACTTTCTCTTTTTAATTTCAAAATTTTTCTAAATCAAATCTTTTATTTTAAAATTTTAAAATTTTATCTTATCTTATTTGACTTTTTTTTTGCTTTCCAAATTTAAATTTTAAAATCTTTGATTGACTCTTTCTTTTTAAAATTTTAAAAATTTTCAAAATCAAATCTTTTATTTTATTTTATTTTATTTTCAAATCTTGTTAGTCAATGATTTGTTTTATCTTATTTTAATTTTAAAAAGTTTGGTGTCTTTTAATTATTCTTTCTCTTTCATAATTTTTCAAAAATTTCTAACTCTTTTCTCTCTCTTCTTTTTCGAAAATCTTCTTCTTTCTCTCTTTATTTTCGAAATTCTTTTTAAATTAAAAGACATCTTTCTTTTTTTTTCTCTTTTTCTAACTCTCTCACTAGGAGTCTTTTATACTCTGACATAGAGACTCTTTTCTTCTTTTCTTCTTGATTTCTTTCTTCTTATTTATGAGTAGGAATATGGATAAAGAACATCTATTTGATTCAGATTCTGAACCTGAAAGGACTTTAAGAAGGCCTCTGCAACAAGCTCAGGCTAGCAGAGCCATAAGGAATCTCATAGGAGCTCTAGAACAAGAAGCTGAAGATACAACAATGGCAACCCAGATAATGGGGGAGACGTAAGAAAGGTCCTAGGATCTTATACTTCACCCAATTCTGACTTCTATGGGCGCAACATCTCTATTTCTGCCATTGGTGCAAACAACTTTGAGTTGAAGCCTCAATTGGTCACTCTAATACAACAAAATTTCCAGTTTCATGGACTTCCACAGGAAGATCCAAACAAATTTATATCTGACTTCTTGCAGATATGTGACACTGTCAAGACTAATGGAGTAAATCCAGAGGTCTACAAGCTCATACTCTTTCCCTCTGCTGTAAGAGACAGAACAGGGCTATGGCTGGATTCCTAGCCTAAAGAAAGCCTAGACACTTGAGAGAAGGTGGTAAATAGATTCTTGACTAAATTTTTTTGACCCCAGAAGCTGAGCAAACTTAGGGTGGAAGTACAAACCTTCAGACAGAGAGAGGGTAAATCCCTCTATGAAGCTTGGGAAAGATACAAGCAACTGATCAGGAGATGCCCTCCCGACATGATTTCAGACTGGACCATGCTAAACATCTTCTATGATGGTCTGTCTGAGGTGTCCAAGATGTCATTGGACCACTCTGCAAGTGGATCCCTCCATTTTAAGAAGACGCCTGAAGAGGTGTAGGAGCTTATTAACATGGTTGCCAATAACCAATACATGTACACTTTTGAGAGGAACCCTGTGAACAATGGGGCAGCTCATAAGAGAGGTGTCTTGGAGGTGGACACCTTAGACGCCATCTTGGCTCAGAACAAACTCATGTCTCAGCAGATTAACATGATCTCTCAACACTTGAGTGGGACACAGAGCTCAGATGCTTATTATCCATAAACAACGTATGAATTGGATGCTGGTGATAACGCCTAGACCGCCATGGAAGAGGTGAACTACATGGAAAACTCCTCCAGAAACTCCAACAACAATCCCTATTTGAATACTTTCAATCAGAGATCGAGGAACCACCCCAATTTTGGGTGGAAAGATCAACAGAAGCCTCAATAAAGCTTCAGTAACAATCAGGGTAGAATGAACCAGAACCGATTCAACAACAGACTATTTCAACTCTCTCAGCAATAGAAGAAGACTTTCACACAGAGCCTCTCTGACCTGGCCACCATTGTCTCTAACCTCTCCAAGATCACTCACAGTTTAATGGCAAAAACTAGGTCATCCATCAGGAACTTGGAGATACAGGTTGGTTAGCTGAGCAAGAGGATCCCAGAGATCCCTTCTAACACTCTTTCCAGCAACACGGAAGTAATTCCAAGGGAAGAGTGCAAGGCCCTCTCTATGGAGGTTGTAACCGAACCCAAAGACGAGCCTGCTGTTGAGGAACTCAAGGAGATCAGGGCTCATGAAGAAGTAAGGAACATCATCATGCACGCCCCTACACACATAAATAAGCAGAAGGAATATTCCTCTTCAAATGAGCAAGAGGAACCTAAGGAGGAGCAAATTGCTCGGTTCCTGGCAATCCTCAGGAAGCTGAAGACCAATTCCTCTCATGCAGAGGGATTGGAGAAGGATCCCCCTTCCATGGCATGCATGAAAACTTCAAAGGGAGATGAGACTGTGGTGCTAACCAAGGAGTGCAGTGCCTTAGTCCAGAAGAAGCTCCCTCAGAAGCTACCTGGTCCCGAAAGCTTCTTGATTTCCTACACTATAGGGACCATCACTTTTTAGAAGGCACTATATGACCTTGGTTTAAGCATCAACCTTATGCCTCTTTCTGTGATGAAGAAGCTGGGAATTCATGAGGTGCAGCCCACCAAGATCTTATTGGAGATGGTAGACAAGTCCCTAAAAAGGGCATATGGCATGGTGGAAGACGTCCTGGTGAAGGTTGAAGAGCTTTACCTCCCTGCTGATTTTGTGATCCTAGACACTGGGGAGGATAGAGACAATTCCATTATCTTTAGAAGGCCTTTCCTTGCTACTGTAAAGGTCTTAAAAGATGTGGAAAAGGGAGAAATAGTCCTGAGGTTGGGATCCTGTTCAAGATCCCCAACCCTAAGTCTCCCTCTGACAAAGGAGGTACCATTGTGCAACACATAATGTTTCAGCCTTCACTCTCAGTGCAGAGTTTTACAGAACCCCCAGACACCAATTTTAAGTTTTAGTGTTGGACAAACATCATCAAGCACTGGAAAGGAAGGTACTAAGAAGAAGGTACCCAAGGGCTGGAAGAACAAGAAGATTGACCTCTCACCTGGCATGAGAGTTGTCTTAACTAAAAGTCCAGTCCTGCCACATACTGTGAACCGGATCCTGTCTCTAGAGCATGTGGAGCTCATTCATGAGAGCACATGAAGAAAGTTTATTGTGAGGGGTGAAGATCTAAGCCCCTACCTACCTCCGTAATGGAGCTGTCTGTCAAGCTAATGATGGTAAAGAAGTGCTTGTTGAGAGGCAACCCAATCATTAGCATAGTACTTTCAATTTCCTTTCATTTGTTTTAGTTTGATCTTATATTATAGATTTTCCTTTGCTTTTTAACGTTTTTGATCATGTGCAACACTTAGAATAGTGACAGAGACATACAAAACTGAAAACAGAACACTCTAAGGAGAGTCTCTTGCTGGCGTTGGACGCCAGACAAGGAGGAAGCTGGATGTCCAACTTCCATTCAGGAGATAAGAAGACCCTTCCAGTGATCACCTACAGGCATTCAATGCCCATTGAAGAGGAATTGTTGGCATTGAATGCCAGACAGGGAGCAGTATGGGCGTTCAACGCCCCTAAGGGAGGCATCTGATGAGCGAATATTTTATACGCTTTTTGGCATCATTTTCATATTATTTTAGTTAACTTTTGTTTAAGTTTCATTATGTTTTCATAGGTTTTAGTGCAAAATTCACATTTTTGGATTCTACTTTGAGTTGTTGTGTTTTCTGATGATTTCAGATAATTTCTGACTGAAATTGAGGAGTTTTGGCAGAGTCCAATCCAGAGGCAAGGAAAGCGTAGCAGATGCTGTTAGATTCTGACCTCCATGCACTCAAATGAGAATTTATGGAGCTACAAAGATCCAAATAATGTGCTCTTAATGGCGCTGAAAAGCTAACTTCCAGAGCTTTCATCAATATATAATGGTCTATAATTTTCTTCGAAGGAGCCTGCCCATAATGGATGTTGAATGCCTAAGGCCTACCGCCTTTCTGGCGTTCAACGCCCTCAAAGGAACCCAAGCCAGTGTTGAACGCCCAATCACCCCTTTTGGGGCGTTTAATGCCCACCAAGAAACACAAGGTAGATTGGATCAACCCCCTAATGGGCGTTCAATGCCCATCCCTGAAGTTGGACGCCAAGCACAACCCAAGTACTCAACCAAAGTGGGCCCAAGAATGGACTTTTGCACCTTTAGTCTAGTCTGTCATATTTTTGTACTTCTTAGTTATTAGGTTATTATATATAGGATAAGATCACCCATGTTTAGGATCTTCGACCTCACCGTCTTCCACCTTTAGGCATGTGGCCACGTTGTCCATGCGTTCGCGTCGCTGCCAGTTTCTTCAAAAACTCTATTTTGTGCTTTCCTTCCATTTTTGTATGTTTCCTTTCCATCCTTTAAGTCATTTCTGCCTTAGAAGATCTGAAACTACTCAACACATAAGTCACGGCATCGGATGGTAATAAAGGGTAATTAAAATAATTATTTTTAAAGCATAGGAAACATGTTTTTCACATATATCACATAATAAGGAAGGGAAAGTAAAACCATGCAATTTACATGAATAAGTGGGTGAAGGATTGAATAAATCACTTGAATTAAGCACAAAATATATCATAAAATATGGGTTTATCAACCTCCCCACACTTAAACAATAGCATGTCCTCATGCTAAATCCAAGATAAAGAGTAAGGTAAGGTTAAAGTGGTGGAATCTCATGCAATGCAATCTATTCTAAATGGAAACTACCTAAATGAATCATGCAATTCTAATTGTTATTCACTTGTATATAAAACTTACATGTAGTTAAATTAATTCACATTCTCAATGAATCATATATGCATAGCCAAACCCTAGATAATGTTAAAGCACTTTTACAATTGAGATGGGTAAAAATATTTTACAAACTTGCAAGACAATAAACAATTTAAGCAGAGATATATGGTGATGAGCTATTGAACCCTCACTGGGTTTTGTCTTTACTCTCTAGTCACTCAGTGTTTATTGGGTTAATCACTCTATTCTTCTTTTTATCCTTACTTTCTATAACTTTGTTCTTCATCTAACCAATCAACAATTATAGAATATAGGCATACAAAAATCATGAGGTCTTTTTCAAGGTTGTAATGGGGCCAAGGTAAAGGTAATGGTATATGTATAAAGCTAAGTGAGCTAATAAGTGAATCCTTGATTAGTCTAAGATCTCACTTAACATACATATTTTGTAATTCAAAGCTTCTTAACCTAATTGCCCAAGTTTTCTCACTTTGTATTGCAAATTCATGCATTTTAATTTTTTGTCCCATGTGCATTGATTCTTCTTATTTTGCAATTGGGGAATTTTTGTATCCCCTTTATTTAAATAAAAATTTATTATTTATTTATTTATTATTATTTTTTTTGAATGCACATGGTAATTCAATTGTTTCGTTTTCACATGTTCCCATAAGGTTCCCACACTTACACAATACACAATTTCTATCTTAAGCTAACAAAGGATTCAACTTGGGATTTTTATTTTGTTTTTCTGCTTAAGGCTAGTAATGTAGTTTATAAAATAAGAGGGGATTAAAAAGCTCAAGGGGACTAACAAAGGTGATGTAAAAGGTAGGCTAATTTGGGAATAGTGAGGAAAAATTCAAATGATGGCCTCAATCATCTCTTAGTATGTATCTATACTCTATAATTGGACATATAGATTAAAACAAAGTAAAGAACACCAGAATAAAAAAAGAAGGGCAAAACACACAGGAATAAAAATTATGGTTTGAATGTAACCATATAATTAAGCTCAAAACTCACAGGCTGTGTGTTCTCTAGCTCAAAAATCATATATCAGTTATACATGTCATGCAAGTAAAAATTAAAAGTTCCCATTATTCTCAATGTAAAATTTTTTTTTTGGGTGGCTTTAAAGTTTTAGTGTTTCTCCTTGAAGAAATATTGTTAACTAACTAACATGTAATGCTATATATACAAGGTGTGTGGATTGTTTTGATTATGTTAAAGTCTCTAGTTTACTTCCTTTTTATTTTCAATTTAAACCAAACTATCATATGCTAAAAGGGTAAACTATACAGATTAATCCACATATTCTATAACTAATAAGTTTAGAATTTCAAACTAAACTAAATGGCTAAAATATAAACTAAAGTGCAAAATACGGAAATATAGTAAAAATACAGCAAAAGAACAGTGTGCAAGTACTAAAAAATAAAAATAAAGATAAAAATACAGAAAAATAAACAAAATAAGATAAAAAGAGTCTGTAGTGGTTCACCAAAAAATACGCCAGAGATGGCAACCTCCCCACACTTAAAATAAAGCATCGTCCTCGATACTCACTCAAGCTGGGTGTGAAGGAGTGTCATCTCCGAAAGGATGGGCTACTGGAGTCTCTGTGGTGGCCTGAGGATCTACAGACTGGATAAGGGTAGGAGGATCTGTCTACTGCAGAGGAGGCTCTGACTGGATGAGAATCTCTGGATCTGCGGCCTGTATCTGGTGTGGCTCCTCCTGCCGTGGTGTAGCCTGCTCTGGTCCTGCCTGTGCAGCCTGGGTAGGTGTCTCCTCCTCGTGATCGTTCGCCTCCACCTCAGATGTATCAGAAGGAGTGTCAGGCTCAGAGGGGATGTCGCCGCCGGATCGGATCATCAACATGACGTGCTCATAGCGTCGCTTGTTACGACGCTCCATACGATCCAAGTAGGCGAAGAGTCGATGCACCAAATGAAAAATAGGCTCAGGAGCAGGTGGGGGTGCAGTGGGTGGGGCTGGTGCAGCAGTGGAAGAAGAAGGGGCAGCTGAAGGTGTGGCTGTCTTATCAGAAGCAGTAAGGAATGGAGGTCTGTAGCCCAAGGCCTGAAACTTTCTGCTGTGAGGAATGATCTTCCTGCAGTCTGCAGCAGGTGACTTCTCATCGGCATCCTCCCAAGGCACGTCAGCTCGACGGCCTAGCTGGGTGACTAGGTAAGGGAAAGGAAGGGTGCCTCTGACATGGACCCTGGCCATATAGTGCCGGATGAATCGTGGCAGATACAGGTCCTTACCCTCCAGCACACACCAGAGAAGGATGATCATAGTGGCAGGCAGCTCTGTCTCATGAGTGCTCGGCATAACAAAGTTGCTCAAGATCTGGTGCCAGAGCCGAGCCTCATCATTCAGATACATAAGCTTGATTCCTTTAGGCATTGTGGTGTTCTTACCCATGACCCATGGGACAGTCGGATCAAGGGCTATCCTCTGCTTGACATCATCCCAGTCAAATCTCATAAAACGGATGTCCTCTTTAGCCTGTCGGTAACCGTCAGGCTGATCGGACTTAGGCTGAAGCTACAGAATATCCTTAATGGCCTCTTCTGTGACCAGTATCTGTTTCCCTCTGAGGTTCACTACATCCAGGGAAGTCTTGAAATAGTTGTAATAAAACTCTCTTACTCAGGAAGCATTGACCTCTGTCAAGTTTCTCTCCAAGAAGAACCAGCCTCTTTGTTTGATCTGATCGGAAGTGTACTGCTGTAGTTCTTTTGGAACTTTCAGAGTCCTCTCCAGGTACAAATTTCTGGAGGTGGCAAACACCGGATACTTCAGCTCATAGTATCGGTTTGCAAATTTAATGGGATCATTGGCAGGGAGGAGCTGGTCAGCCTTCTCTTGCGGGGTAAAGTGCTTTTTCTGCCAGGAGTCATCATGCATAATCTCCAGGATAGACATAGAGGATTCACCTCTTTTCCGTTTGCCAGTTGTTGCCTTTCCTTTTCCTTTTTGCTGAGGGTCAGCCATCCTGAAAAACAGAAATCTAGGATATAATAAAAATAAGAAAACAAGTAGGCAAAGAACAAGATAAGCAAATAGTGGCAAAGGAGCAATGGAATTATGAAATGAGTTGAATAATTGTGCATTTTGGATTATGTCGGAGTTAAAAAGCTGAGATGAGAAATTACAATCCAAAATATGTTATAAGTAGAATACTTGTTAATTAGGAAAAACAATAAACATACCATGAGTGAAAAGGTTGAAGGAGTTAGGTAAAAAGCAAGGAGAAATTAGAAAGTTAAAAGTGGTTAAAAGTGAAAAAGTGGAAAGCAGTGAGTTAGGAGGAAAGAAAGTTAAAGTAAGTGGCATTGAGAATTATTTCCTAAGTAACAAGAAATACACAAATTGAAAGACTAGGCAACTCATATTAAAAAATATCAGGTTAGTGATGATGATTCTTAAAGATATAAAAAATAGCAAAAAATTAAAATCGAATCATCAAAAGTGCAATTTATTAACCAGGAAATCGAAAGGAATAAGAATGCTGGCCCGTGCATTCATGAAGTGGTTTGGGAAAAGCTAAGGAATGCCAAATTCAAGTTGCCAAAACCAAAACATGAATGAAAATCAAAACAATTTACAGAAAATTGGGCAGCATTTCGGCTAAAATTGGATGTTCCTGGGTAATAAACAGCAAGAAAAATAGTTCATATAAATTAAAATAAAGCTGCAATTATATAAACGGAATATGAACATGAAAAAGCAGTGTAAAAAGCAGCATGAAACAGTAAAGAATAGCATATCACAGCAACATCAGAATTGCGAAATTGATAAAACAAGAAGCACGAACAGCGCAATTATCAGGCCTAAATCCACTAACCACATCCTAGCTACCTAACAACCTAGAATCCACTACAAACATACATCTCTAACTATCCTAATTTGAAACATAAACTGGAAAATATGCACCTAACTACGAATGAAAGAAAAGTGGCGTTCGGCGGAACCTGGCGGTTAGAGGCACAAGTATGGAACTAAGAGAGATGATGGGAGTGGGGTGGTGTTGGCGGCAATGCGGCGGTGACGTAGGGCGGCACAGCAGCGAACCGTGGTTGGCGCGGCGGTGGGTGGGTGTTTGGTGGTGGGGGTTTCGGGTTGGGGTAATGGTGGAGAGGAGGTTAAGGAGGAAGGAAGGGAGGGGGTGGGCGTTGGTGGTGGGAGGCGCGGCGGTGATAGTGCAGTGGCGGTGGCTGACCACGGTGGTGGAAGGGAGAGAAGGGGGGAGAAGAAGAAGGAGGGGAGAAGGAAGAAGGAGGGGGGTAGGTGTCGCTGTGGCTGGGTGGTTGGCGCTGGTGCGGCGGCCAGGGGTGGTTGGCGGTGGCGATGGGTGCAGAGGAAGGAGGGAGAGAGAACAGAGGGGGGTTGGGGAGAAGACTGGGGGCGCGATGGGGGTAGGGTTTCGCGTCACTGGGGTTAGTGAATTTGAATCCACGCGAACGCGTGGGGCACGCGATCACGTGGCTAGGGTGGAATGGGGTTGACGCGATCGCATGAGTGACGCGATCGCACGGAATGGGTGAAAGGATGAATGACGCGGTCGCGTGAGGCATGCGACCGCGTCGCTGGAAATTGTGCTAAACGCACAATTCCAGTGTCGTTTTAGTGTAACTCTCTGTCTCCATTGGGGTGCCATAATATCCACGCGACGCGAACGCATCGCTCATGCTTTCGCGTGGGATGAGTTTTTGTGCAAGTGACGCGTTCGCGTGATGGACGCGAACGCGTGCGCCGTGTTGTGCTAAACGCACACCAGCCGCACGATTCCAGCCTAGATTTTTGGGCGTTGGATTTTTATGCCGATTTCCAGATCACGCGTTTGCGTGATTGACGCGGACGCGTGGGAGGTGGTTTTCGCAACTGACCCGAACGCGTTAGCAATGCGGTCGCGTCACGCCTTCCTTTTTTTTATATGCAAGTATGCAATTATGCAGTATGCAATGCTAATGCAAATGCTATGAATAACATCCAGGTTCAAAAAAATAATATAACATAAAATCAAACAGTGCGGAATAATAATTGAAAAAGAAACGACCATACCATGGTGGGTTGTCTCCCACCTAGCACTTTTAGTTAACGTCCTTAAGTTGGACATTGGATGAGCTTCCTGTTATGGTGGCTTATGCTTAAATTCATCCAGAAATCTCCACCAATGTTTGGAATGCCAACAGCCTCTAGGGTCCCAAACTAGGCATGTGAAACTTTTGAGCAGCTTCAGACGGGTTCTCAGATTCCCGGGGTGACGAATGTCAGAATAGATTCCAGGATCCCAAACTTTGCTTTTAAATCCGCCTTTGTCTTGATCTATATGCTTCCATCCGGGCAGTTTAGAAATTATATTCTCACCAAGATGACCAAGCGTCTTCTGTGATCCATTCAATTGAACTTGATACCAATCCTTGCACTTCGAATTGAAGCGTGGAACCTTATTGGATCTTGTACACCAGCTCTGAGTGCGAGCCATTTCCCTCTTACTCTTAAAGCCACAGAGAGCTCTAAGCTGGCCATCTGTTTCAAGTAAACCGTATTCAAGTGGAAAAGTGAAGATAAAGGTTAAGGATTGTACCCGCTTGAAGCTTGTATTAGGTGGTAATGGCCTTGGGATAGGTGTTTCCAGTAGTTCTGTAAGTTCTACTCCCATGTATTCTTCTGTGAATTCCTCCACTTTGTTACAAGAGTCTTTAACTGCAACTGTGTCCTGATCAAAATATTCTATGTCTTCCTCATCACTCAAGTCATAAGCTAGAGGTTGAGAGAAATCTACCTCCGCATCATCTTTGTATTCGCTTGGGGAAGATTCTTCAATCTCGGAGACTTCACTTGCGGATACAGGTTCATTACTAGGAGAACTTGACTTATGACTATCATCATCAAGGAAACTTGCTTCTTGGATTATTCCGTCTAGTTCTTCATAAAATACCTGCTTTGGGGGTTGTGCACTATCCTCCTTAGCATCAATTGTAACGTCCTTGACGGAATTTTTCACAACTCTGGATTCCCATGGAGGTTCAGCATCTCCTAAATCTTCAATCAGTACTTCTTCTTCTTGGATAATTTGGCTTCCTCCAATTGTTCCAGAACAAAGTTATGCTCATTACTACCTACTGGGGTTTCTAATGTCTCCTTCATGCTACGTTTGTCATTAGATTCTCCACATAAGACTATTGGAGTTCCTTGAGTGTCTAAACGTCTGAAAGATAATTGTTTTATTTCTTGCTCCAGCTGATGAAGGGTTGTATGAAGTTGATCTACTGTTTCCTTGAGGCGAGCCTGTGATTCTCGAGGTGATGGATATGGACATGGTACATAGGGAGGTGGTGGTGTTTGGGAGTAATTGGATTGGAATTGGGGCAAATAAGGGTCATACGGTGGTGAATGGTGAAAAGGAGCTTGTGAGTGCGGTGGTTCGAAGTTATGTTGAGAGGATGGTCTATAAGCACAGGGTGGGGCTTGCTGGTAACTACCAGGAGGTCCACCATATCTATCAGCTTGGTATGCATTGTAGACTGGTCTTTGTTTATGATATCTTGGAAGGTGTTGTAATTGAAAGGGTTGATTAGATCCTCTTGGCTCCATCCATCCTTGATTGCTTAGACCTTGATGCATATTCCTGTTATAGCTTCTATTCCTTTCAACAAATTCAGAACCAAACTCAAAGCGAGAGGGGTGAGAGTTCATAGTAGCTAAATAGAAATAAAAGAGAAGAGCGAAAATAAATAAACAAGTAAAAGAAAAATATTTACAATAACCAATAATAAGGCACACGTTTGCAATTCCCCGGCAACGGTGCCATTTTGAAGAGAGAACTTTTACGTGGCCTAGAAATTCATAGAATAAATCCTCGTTGTAGGTATAGCTTCTAAACCAACAAAAGTCCTTTCTCACAAACGTTTTGGTTGTCACAAGTAACAAACCCCTTTAAAATTGATAACCGAAGTATTTAAACCTCGGGTCGTCTTCTCAAGGAATTGCAGGGAGGTGTTCTTATTATTGGTTATGAGTTTTGTAAATTGGGGGTTTTGAAAGTAAGGAACAAGTAACTTAAATGACAAATAAAATAAATAAATAACTATAAAATAAACTCTTGGAAAGGTATGAGAATTTGGAAGTCCTATCCTAGTTATCCTTATCAATGGTGATGAGAATTGAGTCTTAATCCCACTTAGTTAGCCTTTACTAAAGCAAAGGAAAGTCAAGTGGACCAATTAGTTTGATCCTCAGGTCCTAGTCAATTCCTAAGAAAAGACTGGAGTTATTGAAGTTCAATTCAATTAGCAAAGACAACAATTATCAATCATGTTGAGTTTGATAACTCATGAGTTACCAATTACTTAACCAAGGCCAAAAGGGGAAAAGTAAACTTACTCGAATAAAAATTTCTTTAGATTGGAAGTAACAGTAACATAAATAAAAGAAAGCAATCATAAACTGAAATACCTCAAATAACATTAATTAGAAGAATCATATGTAACATGGAAGAGTTCATAAATTAAATTGAGAAAATAATTAAAAAGGAACATTGAACCTGATAAAAAGAGACAATCATGAAGGCGAGAAAAATCCTAATTTCTAGTCCTAAGAGAGAGAGAGGAGAGAACCTCTCTCTAAAAACTACATCTAAATCATCAAAAGTGAATCATTGAATACATGCCAATGAATGGATGCATTTCCTCACTTTATAACCTCTAATCTGTCCTTTCTGGACTTGGATCTGGGCCAAAAAGGATTTCAGAAATTGCTGGGAGCGTTTTCTGTAATTTCTGGTGCGTGGCATCTGTCACGCGTCCGCGTAGGTCACGTGGTCGCGTCATCTGGTGTTTTCCTTATCACGCGTTCGCTTCGGTCATGCGCCCGCGTCATCTGTGTTCTGCTTAAGGCGCGCGTCCGCGTCAGTCACGCATCCGCGTCGCTGCCAGTTTCTTCAAAAACTCCATTTTATGCTTTCCTTCCATTTTTGTATGTTTCCTTTCCATCCTTTAAGTCATTTCTGCCTTAGAAGATCTGAAACTACTCAACACACAAGTCACGACATCGAATGGTAATAAAGGGTAATTAAAATAATTTTTTTTAAAGCATAGGAAACATGTTTTTCACATATATCACATAATAAGGAAGGGAAAGTAAAACCATGCAATTTACATGAATAAGTGGGTGAAGGATTGAATAAATCACTTGAATTAAGCACAAAATATATCATAAAATATGGGTTTATCAAGCTCCTCACCCCCAACCATGGGGTTTAGAGACTCATGCCGTAGAAGATACAATATGAAACGTGTAGAGTGTCATGAGGTACAAGATGAATCACTAAATGTAGTTTTTATAGTAAACTAGTGACCTAGGGTTACAGAAAATGAGTAAGCTAGAATAGTTAGTGTAGAAATCCACTTTCGGGGCCCACTTGGTGTGTGCTTGGGCTGAGCATTGAAGCTTTCACGTGTAGAGACCTTTCTTGGAGTTAAACGCCAGCTTTTGTACCAGTTTGGGCGTTTAACTCCAGCTTTCATGCCAGTTCTGGCGTTTTGACGCCAAAATTTCTATGCTGACTTGGAACGCCAGTTTGAGCCATCAAATCTCGGGCAAAGTATGGACTATTATATATTACTGGAAAGCCCAAGATGTCTTCTTTCCAACGCAATTGAAAGCGCGCCGATTGGGTCTCTGTAGCTCCAGAAAAGCCACTTCGAGTGTAGGGAGGTCAGAATCCAACAGCATCTGCAGTCCTTTTTCAGCCTCTGGATCAAATTTTTGCTCAGGTCCCTCAATTTCAGCCAGAAAATACCTGAAATTACAGAAAAACACACAAACTCATAGTAAAGTCCAGAAATGTGATTTTTATTTAAAAACTAATAAAAACATAATAAAAACTAACTAAAATATACTAAAAACATACTAAAAACAATGCCAAAAAGCGTATAAATTATCCGCTCATCACAACACCAAACTTAAATTGTTGCTTGTCCCCAAGCAACTGAAAATCAAATAGGATAAAAAGAAGAAAATATACAATGAATTCCAAAAACATCTATGAAGATCAGTCTTAATTAGATGAGCGGGGCTATTAGCTTTTTGCTTCTGAACAGTTTTGGCATCTCACTTTATCCTTTGAAGTTTAGAATGATTGGCATCTATAGGAACTCAGAATTTAGATATTGTTATTGATTCTCCTAGTTCAGTATGTTGATTCTTGAACACAGCTACTTTATGAGTCTTGGCCGTGACCCAAAGCATTTTGTTTTCCAGTATTACCACCGGATACATAAATGCTACAGACACATAACTGGGTGAACCTTTTCAGATTATGACTCAGCTTTGCTAGAGTCCCCAATTAGAGGTGTCCAGAGCTCTTAAGCATACTCTTTTTGCTTTGGGCCACAAGTTTAACCGTTCAGTCTCAAGTTTTCACTTGACACCTTCACGCCACAAGCACATGGTTAGGGACAACTTGGTTTAGCCGCTTAGGCCAGGATTTTATTCCTGTGGGCCCTCCTATCCACTGATGCTCAAAGCCTTGGATCCCTTTTTTTTTCACCCTTGCCTTTTGGTTTAAAGGGGTATTGGCTTTTTCTGCTTGCTTTTTATTTTTCTTTCTCTTCTTCTCTTTTTTTTTTCACATATACTTTTTTTGCAAGCCTTTTTTATTCACTGCTTTTTCTTGCTTCAAGAATCATTTTTATGATTTTTCAGATCATCAATAACATTTATCCTTTTTTTTCTTTCAACAGCCAACATTTTTAACATTCATAAACAACAAATTAAAAAATATGCACTGTTCAAGCATTCATTCAGAAAAACAAAAAGTATTGCCACCACATCAAAATAATTAATCTGTTTTAAAATTTGAAATTCATGTACTTCTTTTTCTTTTGCAATTGAAAACACTTTTTATTTAAGAAAGGTGATGGATTCATAGGACATTGATAGCTTTAAGACATAAACTTTAAATTTTATTAATCATGGAATGAAAATAAGACTCAAAAATAAATATAAGAGCAAACCAATAATAATAGAAGACAGAAAATTAAAAACAGAAAAATAAGTGACTCTTAAAATAGATTCCTAATAATAGAGGTTATCACAGAGTTAAGACTCAATAACCTTGATTTTGAGCAGTGGATGCTCCTTCAGTCTGTGGGGTGTTTGGTCCTTCCAGGGAGAGCTTCTGGCGTTTCAGCTCCTGTAGCTCACGCCCCTGCTTCTCCTGTTCCTTCAGCAACTTGCAGAGCATGCAGTTTTGATTCTGCTGTTCTTCCTTAAGTTGATCCATAGCTTCTTACAGCTTGGTGACAGATGCTTCTAGGCGGGTCTAGTAGTCAATTTCAGGGATTTCTGGGAGGAACTCCTGCGCCCTCTTTTTGATGGAGTTGTCTTGCACTTGTTGTCCTTCCATTGACTTCTTGGTGATTGGGTGTTCGATTGGAATGAATTCATCTACTCCCATCCTCACCCTAGCATCTTTACATAGCAGAGAAATTAAGCTTGGGTATGCCAGTTTGGCTTCAGTAGAGTTCTTGTTTGCAATTGTGTAAATCTCACAAAAAATCAGATGATGAATCTCCACTTCATTTGCCAGCATAATGCAATGAATCATCACTACTCTTTTGACAGTAACCTCAGAGCGGTTGCTAGTGGGTAGTATGGAACGCCCAATGAAGTCCAACCAGTCTCTTGTAACTGGTTTGAGATCTCCTCTCTTGAGTTGGTTTGGGACACCTTTTGAATTGGTTATCCACTTAGTTCCAGGGAGGCATATGTCCTCTAGAACTTGGTCCAACCTCTTATCTTCTCTCACCATTCTCCTATTAAAGGATTCTAGATCATCTTGTAGTTGAGGCAATTTGAAGACCTCTCTTATTTTGTCCAGATGGAAGTAAATAATCCTTCCTCTGACCATGGTTATGTAGGTATGAAAGGTGGTTCCAGTTATTCTCTGCTTATCTGTCAGCCACAGATTTGAATAGAATTCCTGAACCATGTTTCTTCCAACCCTTGTTTCAGAATTAGCTAGAATTTCCCATCCTCTATTTCGAATTTGCTCTTGGATCTCCAGATATTCATCTTCTTTCAGATTGAATTTAACTTCCGGGATCATTGATCTTAGACCCATTATTTTATGGTAATGGTCTGCATGTTCTTTGGTAAAGAACCTCTCTTGATTCCAAAGACTCTTTGGAGTATTCTCTTTCTTGCCTCTTGAATTGGTTTGTTTTCCCTTAGGAGCCATGATCTTGATGAGTCTTAGCTCAGTGATCACGGAAAAACACATCAAACTTAGAGGTTTGTTTGCCCTCAAGCAAAAGAAAGGAAAGGGGAGAGAGAGGAGGAGAGGCAAATTCGAATGGTGGAGAGGAGGGGATGGCTGAATGTGTATTGATAAGAGGAGGGGAGGGATTTCGAAAATTTTGAAAGAGATATGACATAGAGATATGATTGGTGGAAGAAAATAAAATCATGATATGAAAAAGATGAGATTTTTAATTTGAAAAAGATATAAAGAGGTTAAATCTGAAAATTTGTTTATGCATCTAAGAAATAAGAGATGATATAATGAGTTTGAAAAGATTTGGAAAGAAATTGAAAGGATACTTGAGTTTTTTGAAGAAGATTTGGGAAGGATTTGGAGTTAATTTGAAAAGAGATTTAGAAAAGTGTTGAATTTTTTGAAAATTGAGGGTGAATGATGAAAGTTTGAAGCATGTTTATGCAGAAAATTATGAGTCAAAACATGAAAATTTGAAAAATTTTGAAGTGGAAAACAAAATCCTCTCCCCCTGTCTTTCTGGCGTTAAACGCCCAGAATGGTATCCATCCTGGCGTTTAACGCCCATAAGTTGGCCATTGTGGGCGTTTAACGCCCAGCCAGGTACCCTGGCTGGTGTTAAACGCCAGAAATCCTTTATTACTGGGCGTTTTTCTGAACACCCAGGATGCTGCAATTCTGGCGTTTAACGCCCAAAATGGTATCTTTACTGGTGTTAAACGCTACCATTCTGGCGTTTAACGCCCAAAATGCTCCTTACTGACGTTTTCTTGCCAATGAGCTCCTTTTTTCTGCTTTTTGCGCTGAATCTTTCTGTAACTCTGTGAATTCCTTCAATTTTGATGGTTAATCTTGAAGAGAAAATTTATATTAAACTTCTCTAAGTATTAAGTAAAACAAATAACCTGCTAATGGCTGGGTTGCCTCCCAGCAAGCGCTTCTTTATTGTCTTTAGCTGGACCTTGACTGAGCTTTATTCAAGCCTCAGTTTTGAGCATTCTTACTCAAAGTTGCTTTCAAGATAATGTTTGATTCTCTGTCCATTAACAATGAACTTTTTATCAGAATCAATATCCTGAAGCTCAACATATCCATACGATGATACACTTATGATCACATATGGTCCCCTCCACCAGGATTTCAATTTCCCGAGGAATAGTCTGAGCCTAGAGTTAAAGAGCAGAACCTTTTGTCCTGGTTCAAAGACTCTAGATGACAGTTTCTTGTCATGCCACTTTTTTGCTTTCTCTTTATAAATTTTAGCATTTTCAAAAGCATTGAGCCTGAATTCCTCTAGCTCATTCAGCTGGAGCAATCTTTTCTCTCCAGCTAACTTAGCATCCAAGTTTAGGAATCTAGTTGCCCAGTAGGCCTTATGTTCCAGTTCCACGGGCAAATAACAGGTCTTGCCATACACAAGCTGGTATGGAGAGGTTCCTATAGGAGTCTTGAATGTTGTTCTGTATGCCCACAGAGCATCATCCAAGCTTTTTGCCCAATCCTTTCTATGGGCAATTACAGTCCGTTCCAGGATTTTTTTAGTTCTCTATTAAAGACTTCAGCTTGCCCATTTGTCTGTGGATGATATGGAGTTGCTACTTTGTGGCTAATTCTATATCGTACCATAGCAGAGTATAGCTGTTTATTGCAGAAATGAGTGCCCCCGTTACTGATTAGTACTCTGGGGATGCCAAATCTGCTGAAGATATGTTTCTGGAGGAATTTTAGTACGGTCTTAGTATCATTAGTGGGTGTGGCAATTGCTTCTACCCATTTAGATATATAGTCTACTGCCATCAGAATGTAAGTGTTTGAGTTTGATGGTGGGAAGGGACCCATGAAGTCAATACCCCATACATCAAACAACTCAATCTCTAAGATCCCTTGTTGAGGCATGGCGTAACCATGAGGTAAGTTGCCAGCTCTTTGGCAACTGTCACAGTTACGCACAAACTCTCTGGCATCTCTATAGAGAGTAGGCCAGTAGAAGCCACATTGAAGGACCTTAGTGGCTGTTCGCTCACCTCCGAAATGTCTTCCATACTGTGATCCATGGCAGTGCCATAGGATCTTCTGTGCCTCTTCTCTGGGTACGCATCTGCGGATCATTCCGTCTGCACATCTCTTAAAGAGATATGGTTCATCCCATAAGTAGTACTTTGCATCTGAAATTAGTTTTTTCGTCTGCACCCTACTGTACTCTTTGGGTATGAACCTCATAGCTTTATAATTCGCAATGTTTGCAAACCATGGTGCTTCCCGAATGGCAAAAAGTTGCTCATCCGAAAAGGTTTCATAGATCTCAGTAGGAGGAAGGGACGCCCCTGCTACTGGTTCTATTCGGGACAGGTGATCAGCTACCTGGTTCTCTGTCCCTTTTCTGTCTCTTATTTCTATATCAAACTCTTGCAGAAGCAACACCTATCTTATGAGCCTGGGTTTTGAATCCTGCTTTGTGAGTAGGTATTTAAGAGCAGCATGGTCAGTATACACAATCACTTTTGAACCTACTAAATAGGATCTAAACTTGTCAATGGCATAAACCACTGCAAGTAACTCTTTTTTTGTGGTTGTGTAATTCTTCTATGCATCATTTAAAACACGGCTAGAATAGTAAATGATATGCAGAAGTTTGTTATGCCTCTGTCCCAACACTGCACCAATGGCATGGTCACTGGCATCACACATTAGTTCGAATGGTAATGTCCAGTTTGGTGCAGAGATGACTGGTGCTGTGACCAGCTTAGCTTTCAGGGTCTCAAACGCCTGCAGACACTCTGTGTCAAACACAGATGGCGTGTCAGTAGCTAGCAGATTGCTCAGAGGTTTTGCTATTTTCGAAAAATCCTTTATAAACCTCCTGTAGAATCCTGCATGTCCCAGAAAGCTTCTGATTGCTTTTACATTGGCAGGTGGTGGTAAGTTTTCAATTACCTCTACCTTAGCTTGATCAACCTCTATTCCCTTGTTTGAAATTTTATGCCCAAGGACAATTCTTTCTGTCACCATACAGTGACATTTTTCCAATTTAAAACTAGGTTGGTCTCTTGGCATCTTTTCAGAACAAGTGCTAAATGGTCAAGACAGGAGCTGAATGAGTCTCCAAATACTGAGAAGTCATCCATGAAGACTACCAGAAATTTTTCCACCATATCAGAGAAAATAGAAAGCATGCACCTCTGAAAGGTTGCAGGTACATTGCACAGACCAAAAGGCATCCTTCTGTAGACAAATACTCCAGAAGGACATGTGAATGCTGTTTTCTCTTGATCCTGAGGATCTACTAAAATTTGGTTGTAGCCTGAATAGCCATCCAAAAAGCAGTAATAGTCATGACCTGCTAGTCTCTGTAGCATCTGGTCTATGAATGGTAAAGGAAAATGATCCTTTCTGGGGGCTGTATTGAGCCTTCTGTAGTCAATACACATGCGCCACCCTGTAACTGTTCTTGTAGGAACCAGTTCATTCTTTTCATTATGAACCACTGTCATGCCTCCCTTTTTGGGTA
The DNA here is from genome assembly GCF_003086295.3 of Arachis hypogaea. Lineage (NCBI taxonomy): Eukaryota > Viridiplantae > Streptophyta > Magnoliopsida > Fabales > Fabaceae > Arachis > Arachis hypogaea. The sequence continues at coordinate 68,042,291 of NC_092047.1, read as the reverse complement.
CAACTTGGACAGGGCTTACCCAGGGGCTATCAGAAATAGAATTGATAATCCCAGCCTCTAGTAACTTAGTGACCTCTTTCTGCTCCACCTCCTTCATGGCTGGATTTAGCCGCCTCTGTGGTTGAACCACTGGCTTAGCATCATCCTCCAACAGGATCTTGTGCATGCATCTTGCTGGGCTATTGCCTTTAAGATCACTTATAGACCACCCAAGAGCTGTTTTGTGTGTCTTTAGCACTTGAATTAGTGCTTTCTCTTCCTGTGGATTTAAAGCAGAGCTTATAATCACTGAAAAAGTGTCACCTTCTCCCAGAAATGCATATTTCAGGGATGGTGGTAGTGGTTTGAGCTCGGGTTTAGGAGGCTTATCCTCTTCCTGAGGAATTTTCAGAGGTTCTTTTATTTCCTCTGATTCCTCCAGATCAGGCTGAACATCTTTAAAGATGTCCTCTAGCTCTGATTTGAGACTTTCAGTCATATTGATCTCTTCTACCAAAGAGTCAATAATATCAGTGCTCATGCAGTCATTTGATGTGTCTGGATGCTGCATAGCTTTGACGGCATTTAACTTGAACTCATCCTCATTGACTCTCAGGGTCACTTCCCCTTTTTGTACATCAATAAAAGTTCGTCCAGTTGCTAGGAAAGGTCTTCCTAGAATGAGAGTTGCACTCTTGTGCTCCTCCATTTCTAGCACTACAAAGTCAGTGGGAAAGGCAAATGACCCAACCTTGACAATCATGTCCTCAATTATGCTTGATGGATATTTAATGGAGCCATCAGCAAGTTGAAGACATATCCGGGTTGGTTTGACTTCTTCAGTCAAGCCAAGCTTTCTGATAGTGGATGCAGGTATTAGGTTGATACTTGCTCCAAGGTCACATAGAGCTGTCTTGGTACAAGCACCCTCTAATGTGCATGATATCATAAAGCTTCCTGGATCTTGAAGCTTCTCTGGTAAGCTTTTCAGAATGACTGCACTACATTCTTCAGTGAGAAACACCTTTTCAGTTTCTCTCCAATCCTTCTTATGACTTAAGATCTCTTTTATGAACTTAGCATAAGAGGGTATTTGCTCAAGTGCCTCTGCAGATGGGATCTTTATCTCAAGAGTCCTGAGATAGTCTGTAAAGCGGGCAAATTGTTTATCCTGCTCTGCTTGGCGGAGTTTATGAGGATAAGGTATCTTGGCTTTATATTCTTCAACCTTAGTTGCTGCAGGGTTATTCCCTACAGAGGTGGTTGGAGAAGCCTTCTTAGAGGGGTTACTATCAGTACTTGCAGGTGTCTGATCCCTCATTGGCGTTTGAACACCAGGGTTGGGTGCTGGATGGACGTTTAACGCCAGCTTCCCACCTTTTTCTGGCGTTTGAACGCCAGAACTGGGCAAGGAATAGGCGTTCAACGCCAGCTTTTCTCCCTTTTCTGGCGTTTGAACGCCAGAAGTGGGCATCCACTGGGCGTTTGACGCCAGTTTTTCACCCTTTTCTAGCGTTTGATCGCCAGAATTATTCCTCTCTAGGCTCTTGCTGTCCTCAGAGGGAATTTGGGTAGTGGTTTGGTCATCCTCTGTCGGTTGCCCCTTTCTTGGCTTTCTGCTACTTTATGCTGATTTATTCAGTGTCTTCCCGCTCCTTAATTGAATAGCTTGGCATTCTTCTATTATCTGTTTAGATAGCTGCTGTCTTGTCTGATTCATTTGTGTTTCTATATTCTTATTAGCATTTTTAGTGTCTTGGAGCACCTCTTTAAATTCTGCTAATTGTTTTGTCATAAGGAGTAATTGCTTATTAAGTTCAACAATCTGTTCTTGAGGATTAGGATCAGTAGTTACTGCCAAAGCCTCTTCTTTTTTAGAGGACTCACTGCTAGAGTACAAGTGTTGATTTCTAGCAACCGTATTTATAAGTTCTTGAGCCTCTTCAATCGTCTTTGTCATGTGTATAGATCCACCAGCTGAGTGGTCTAGAGATATCTGAGCTTTTTCTGTAAGCCCATAGTAGAAGATGTCTAACTGTACCCACTCTGAAAATATTTCAGCGGGGCATTTTCTCAGCATCCCTATGTACCTCGCCCAGGCATTATAAAGGGATTCATTATCCTCTTGTTTAAAGCCTTGGATGTCCAGACTCATCTGTATCATCCTTTTTAGAGGGTAAAATTGGTTCAGAAACTTGTTTGATAACTGTCTCCATGTTTTTATGCTTGCTGTGGGTTGGTTGTTTAACCACCTCTTAGCTTGATCTTTTACAGCAAATGAAAATAGTAATAATCTGTAGACATCCTGATCCACTTTTTTATCACATACTGTGTCAGCAATTTGTAGGAACTGTGCCAGAAACTCAGTAGGTTCTTCCTGTGAAAGACCAGAATACTGGTAATTTTGCTGCACTATGATAATAAGCTGAGGATTTAGCTCAAAACTGCTTGCTTTGATGGGAGATATACAGATGCTACTCCCATATGCAGCTGTAATGGGGTTAGCATATGACCCCAGAGTCCTTCTGGACTGTTCATTTCCACTTATGTCCATGATGGAGAAAAAGGGAATTGATGTGAATTGCAATTAAATTATATTTTTAATTCTTTAATTTTATTTAATTAAAAGTAACCGAAAATAAAACAAAATAAATGAAGATAAAATAAAACTTTCGAAAATTAGAAGAAAATAAAATAAAAGCAAATTGAAAACTAAATTAATTAATTAATTAAAAAGATTTTGAAAAAAATGCTTAGTTGATTTCGAAATATGAAAGAGAAAATTAGTTAGGTGAATTTTTTTTTTTGAAAAGGAATTTGAAATTAGTAATCAAAAAGATATGATTGAAAATTATTTTAGAAAAAGATATGATTGAGAAGATATGATTGCAATTTAAAAAAAAGATATGATTGAAAAGATATGATTGTAGAAATTAAAAAGATTTGATTTTTGAAAATGATTTGAAAAGATCAATTTTTGAAATTAGAATTTTGACTTGACTAAAAAAAAGATATGATTTTGAAAATCTTTGACTAACTTAATGCAAAATTTCGAAATTTATGAGTAAAATAAGAAAAAGATATTTTTTTATTTTTGAATTTTAATGAGGGAAGAGAAAAACAACAAAATGACACTAAACTTAGAAATTTTAGATCAAAACAGAGAGAACAAACAAGTAAACTTTGAATGTCAAGATGAACACCAAGAACAAATTTTTGAAAAACTTTTAAGTAAATAAAAGCAAAAGGGACACCAAACTTAAAATTTTTAGAAAATCAAATACAAATTTTCGAAAATTTAAAGGAAAACACAAAGAAGACACCAAACTTAGAATTTTTAAAGATCAAGAAAGAACTAAGAACATGCAAATTCGAAAAATTAAAAGAAAATAAAAGCACGCAATTGACACCAAACTTAAAATATGAAACTAACTCAAATAAAAAACTCAAATTTAGTGACTCTAAACCAACAAAAATAAATTATTCCTAATCTAAGCAACAAGATAAATCGTCAGTTGTCCAAACTTGAACAATCCCCGGCAACGGCGCCAAAAACTTGGTGCACGAAATTACAATCACACTTTTGTAACTCCGCACAACTAACCAGCAAGTGCACTAGGTCGTCCAAGTAATACCTTACGTGAGTAAGGGTCGATCCCACGGAGATTGTCGGCTTGAAGCAAGCTATGGTTATCTTGTAACTCTTAGTCAGGATATCAATAATTCTCAGACTTAATTGTAAAAAGTAAAAGAACATGAAATAGATACTTGTTTTACAGTAATGGAGAACAGGTTGAGGTTTTGGAGATGCTCCATCTTCTGAATCTCTGCTTTCCTATTGTCTTCTTCTTCATGCACGCAAGGCTCCTTCCATGGCAAGCTGTATGTTGGTGGATCACCGTTGTCAATGGCTACCATCCATCCTCTCAGTGAAAATATTCCAAATGCGCTGTCACCGCACGGCTAATCATCTGTCGGTTCTCACTCATGTTGGAATAGAATCCATTGATCCTTTTGCGTCTGTCACTATGCCCAACACTCGTGAGTTTGAAGCTCGTCATAGTCATTCCTTCCCAGATCCTACTCGGAATACCACAGACAAGGTTTAGACTTTCCGGATCTCAGGAATGGCTGCCAATAATTCTAGCCTATACCACGAAGGTTCCAATCTTAGATTAGAAACCCAAGAGATACACATTCAAGCTTGATTGCATGTAGAACGGAGGTGGTTGTCAGGCACGCGTTCATAGGTGAGAATGATGATGAGTGTCACGGATCATCACATTCATCAGGTTGGAGTGCGAATGAATATCTTAGAATAGAAGCAAGCGTGATTGAATGGAAAACAGTAGTAATTGCATTAATTCATCAAAACACAGCAGAGCTCCTCACCCCCAACCATAGGGTTTAGAGACTCATGCCATAGAAGATACAATATGAAACGTGTAGAGTATCATGAGGTACAAGATGAATCACTAAAAGTAGTTTTTATTGTAAACTAGTGACCTAGGGTTACAGAAAATGAGTAAGCTAGAATAGTTAGTGTAGAAATCCACTTTTGGGGCCCACTTGGTGTGTGCTTGGGCTGAGCATTGAAGCTTTCACGTGTAGAGACCTTTCTTGGAGTTAAACGCCAGCTTTTGTACCAGTTTGGGCGTTTAACTCTAGCTTTCATGCCAGTTCTGGCATTTTGACGCCAGAATTTCTATGGTGACTTGGAATGCCGGTTTGGGCCATCAAATCTCGGGCAAAGTATGGACTATTAAATATTGCTGGAAAGCCCAAGATGTCTATTTTCCAATGCAATTGATAGCGCACCAATTTGGCTTCTGTAGCTCCAGAAAATCTACTTCGAGTGCAGGGAGGTCAGAATCCAATAGCATCTGCAGTCCTTTTTCAGCCTCTGGATCAAATTTTTGCTCAGGTCCCTCAATTTCAGCCAAAAAATACCTAAAATCACAGAAAAACACACAAACTCATAGTAAAGTCCAGAAATGTGATTTTTTTTAAAAAATTAATAAAACATAATAAAAACTAACTAAAATATACTAAAAACATACTAAAAACAATGCCAAAAAGCGTATAAATTATCCGCTCATCAATCCTCTTGAATTTGAAGAATCCTTCCCCACTATGCTCGGAATTGATGATGAGGTAGATTTCACTCAACCTCCTATGTATGATTTGAGTGATGGGGAAGAGCTAGAGGACATTGGTGAAGAAGAATGTGAACTTGAGGAAGCTTGGCAAGAGGTAGAGCATGAAGTATCTTGCCAAGTGGTGGAAGCCTCCCAAAAAGGATGGACGGGAGTGGAACATGTTTTGTCAAGACCGTTGGGAACTCCTCCACCTAGGTTGTCATCTGATCCTTCATTTGAGTGGGTAAAACTTCTAACTCTTAGCTTTATTATCCCACTTGAATATGGTTTGCTTGAGACAGATGGCCAACTTAGGGCGCTTTGTGGAATTAAGTGTAAGAGGAGGATGTTTAGTGGTTGGCGTTGTAAGTCTAGGCTCATTATGGTTGAAGCTTCAAGGAGTAAAGGTTGGACTAGTGCTCAATTGGATGGGTCTAGGAGGATAGTTTGGTGCTTCCATGAGAATTCATCTCTCTTGCCACCCGGAGGAAATCACCATGATCAACTCAAGGACAGGTGTGAAAACAAGGTGTGGGATCCCGGATGACACAAGGAAAATCAACTTTGGGAGCCCACGGTTTGTGAAGAACTCCATCAAAGCTTGGAGTTATTAACCTTGACTTATGAAGCACAATGGAAGTCCAAGCATTGGTGGATGTTCAAGGATGGATTCAACCACAAGCCACCTTGATGAGGAGCTCCCCATAAGTCCAACTTAAGGACAATAAACAAAAGTGCTAGGTGGGAGACACCCCACCATGGTAACATCTTTTCAATTTTTCCTTTTGTAGATATTGGTAAAATAAGTTTAATTTAATGTTTTGTTTGATTAGTTGAGTTTAATTGGGAGTCTAGTAGGTTAAATAAGGTTTTATATGTTTTGGTGGCTGTTTGGAGGTTTGGAATGCTTGGTTTGGTGCAAAAGCATAGAAAAATTTTGAACTAAACAGAGCACCATCCACGCGCACGCGTGCTTCACGCATACGTGTGAATCAAGCAATTTCGGCCATCCGCGCGCACGCGTCATGTACGTGTACGCGTGGATTGAATTTTTCCACTTCCAATACATTCACCCGAGAGTTGTGCCTGAAGTGTGCCAACTTTGTGCCCCAGGGCACGCGCACGCGTACCTTGCGCGTACGCGTCGACTCTCTGCTTTGCCATGCACGCGTACGCTTCAGCCGCGCATACGCGTCACTTCCATTTCACCATTCCATGCGTGGGCTGTTCTGCATCAACCACCTTCTTTTCTTCTCCTCTTTCCATTTCTTTCCTTCTTCTCTCTTCTCTTCTTTTTTTTTTCACCCTTCAAACATCATCCAACACTACCAAATATCATGTAACACCAATTCTTTTGGTTAGTTAGTTAGTTTAATTTTGTTTTCCATTATAAGTGTTGGATTACTAATCTTGTTTACTTTTTACTGCTGCTTATTACTAATAGGATGTTAGTTTAACATCATTGTTGTTATTGTCATTGTTGGATTCTTTTATTGAGGTTGCAATTTATTACTTGGTTTTGAATTTTCATGTTGAACATTTGTGAGCACCAAGTGAATGTTACATTGCCTTTAAGCTTCTTAACCCTTTTGAATTGCATGTTTTGGCCACCATGCATTCATCATCCATTGTTAGGCAATTGTATATTATCATTGCATTTTTTTAGGTGATTCTTGTTTATGGTTTACCCTTATTCACATCACTTATTTCATGCATTGAGATTGTAAAATTGTGAAATTGGATCAAAGCTTACCTAGCAACATATTTTTGAACTTTCTAAGCTTTGTGGACCATGCTTGCTATGTGATTGATTTTTATATCCTTTTTCCTAAGTTCTATAGAATCCATGTGTTCCACCTCTATGTCACTTAGGTGTTGCAACAACTTCAATATGTATCATTGATTGTTGTGTGAGTTTCATATACCATTCTGTTCACTAGGTCTACCTACACATCAATCAATGTCCATGCATTATCCAATTTCACAATTGCTTGATTTTTGCTTGAATGCTTTTATGCTTCTTCACTACTCGTTGGGTTATTTTAGCCTACAAGTCTTTTAAAGTATCTCAAGCACACTAGAATGAGTGAAGTGCATGTTTTCTTTTGTATAATTGTGACATGATTTTTAAATACTAGGGTGTGAGTTCTAAACCGCATGCAAGTTAGGACCCACACACTTATTTTTCATTATTGTCACACTAATTCACTCACTCAATTCTAGTGATTTACCTCATTCCAACAATCCATGCTTCCTTGCTTGTGCATTTACTTGTCTTATTATCTCCTGTTTACTATGTTCATGAAGAATCATCATAAGCAAAAACGGAAGTGGGAGAAGAACACGCAGCATCGGTTAACCTACCAACTGAAGGTAGCAACTAGGAAAGTCAACATACCCCCTTGTTCATCTTTGGATGCACCGAGGACAGTGCAAACTTTTAAGTGTGGGGAGATCGTCCGACCGCTTGGCATTTTTGGGTGACAAGTTTCTCATCCCAACACTTTTGCATTTCATTTTTAGGTCTTTTAGGATTTTTGGTTGCATTGCATATGTATATATTAAACTTAGTCAAAATCATGATATTTTCCAAAGATTTTATCTATAGGGCACCCCAGTTGAAAAAAAAAATTTAAAACTAGCTTGAATTATATACTGTGTGGAACACGATTTTTGAGCTAAGAATACAAGCATGAGAGATTTGAGTCTAATTGTGTGGTTACATTATATATAACCACTTATTTTCATTCTTATGTGCATTATTCTCTTTCTATGATTGTAATCTTTGATTTGTTTAATTCTATATGTCCATTCTTTTGTGTATATATGCATTTATATGATTGAGGCTATTGCTCAAATAGCTCACTTACCCAAATAAGCCTACTTTTTATCTTCCATTGATAACCAATTTGAGCCTATGCTTAACCCATTTGTTCTTAATTATAGCACATTACAAGCCTAAGTGAAAAATAATAAATATCCCTTAATTTGGATCTTTGATTAGCTTAGGCTAGTGAGAGTGTTTATCATTTGATTTTGAGAGAGTTGGGAACATTGGGTAGAGATAAAAGTTTATTTTTGTATTTGTGTTGAGAATCTTGGGAATTGGGTACATACTCATGTATTAATCATGTGTAAACCATATGCATTGATGTTCTTGTATATATATTTTAGTTTGAAAAGAAAAAAATTAATGAAAAAAAATAATAATAATAAAAAAAAAGAAAAAATGAAAATAAATAATAGAAATAGAAAAAGAAAGACAAAGAATTACAATAAAAAGAGGACAAAATGCCACAAAGCAAGGTTCAATAAAATTCAATGCATATGGGTGGTGATCAAAAAGAGAATGCATGAGTGTGTGAAAAAGTGAAGAATGGGTAGTTAGGTTTGTTTAGAATTGTATAGGTTGTCATAGGTTAGGTGGTAAGTTTAAGTTAATCAAAGATTCAAATCTCAAGCCCACTTGACCATATGCATCCTACCTTGACCCTAACCCCATTACAACCTATGGGAAGTCCTCATGATATTTGTATGCATGCATGAAATAATTGTTGATTGTTAGATGAAAAACAAATCTTGGAAAACATGATTAGGGGAGAATTGAGTGAATCAACCCCATACACTTGAGTGACTAGAGCGGATACACATCCAGTGAGGGTTCGATTGCTCAATTACATATTTCCACCCATGATCATCTTTTTTCTTGCAAGTTTGTAAAATTTTTTTAATAATTCAATTCAATTGTGGGTTTGATTTGACTGCTATGTCTTTAGCCCTTGTACTTAAATATGTTTTCTTGGAAGTTGACTTGTTTTGACCAAGTGGATGCATTCATATAGATAGATTGCATATAGATAGATTGCATTTAGTTAGTTTGCAATGAATAAATGTTAATACCCCTTTGCTTATTTTTTGATTTTATCATGAGGACATGCTTAGTTTAAGTGTGGGGAGATTTGATAAACTCCAATTTTGTGGTTTATCTTGTACTTAATTTGGGGGATTTTATCACCTTTTCCAACATTTATTCAATGAAATAGCATGGTTTTGTAATTCTCCCTTGATTTGTGCTTAAATGTGAAAATATGCTTTTTAGGCCTTAAAATAGCTAAATTCAATTCACTTTAATTCCATTCAATGCCTTGATGTATTTGTTGAGTGATTTCAGGTTCATAGGGCAAGTATTGGATGGAAGAAGTGAGGAGAAAAGCATGCAAAGTGGGAGAACTCATGAAGAAATGAAGGAACCGCAAAGCTGTCAAGCCTGACCTCTTCGCACTCAATCGACCATAACTTGAGATACAGAGGTTCAAATGAGGCGGTTCTAGTTGTGTTGGAAAGCTAACATCCAGAGCTTCGAAATGATATAAAATTTGCCATATGTTGCTTCACGTTTAGGGGCGCGCATTCGCCATGTACGCGTTCGCGCAGATGCTGCTCCTGGCCCACTAAAGTGAAATCGCCCCCAGCGATTTTTTGAAGCACTTTGGGCCCAACCCAACTTATTTCTAATGCTATTTCATGCAGAATTCAAGATTGGGAAAAGGGGGGAGCAATTGTTTGAAGTTTTTGCATCATGGAGTTTAGTTTCTAGAGAGAGAAGCTCCCTCTTCTCTCTAGAATTAGGATTAGAATTTCTTAGATCTAGGTTTAATTCATGCTTTGATTTACTTTTCTTTACAATTTCTTGTTCCTCTACTCTTTCTCTCTCTAATTTTGTATTTCATTCTTGTAATTGCTTACCTTGTTGTTGATGCACTCTTTCTTCTTCTATTTTCTTTTAATGCAATTTATGATTCATGTTCTTTTATTATTGATTTGTTTTATTGTTGTTTAATTCCTTGCAATTTAGTAGTGTAGATTTACTTTCCTTGTAATTTACTATGTTTTCCTTTTATGCCTTCCAAGTGTTTGACAAAATGCTTGGTTGGTTGTTACAATAGATTTTGAGCATTCTTGGCTTGGAAAGGGTAATTAGGTGATATTGAGTCATGAAAACCCAACCTATGTTGGTGACTTAGAGTTGTTGGCTAATATTGTTTCCATTGACGCTAATCTTTTGCTAATTTAATTAGTAAGTTGATTAGAATTTTCGGATTGAGATTAGCTAGTCTTGTTAGACTTTCTTCGAGTGTGAAGATAATATGATACCTTCTTCCATCGTCGAGGATGATGTAATGAGATAAATTCTTGTTTATATTTGTGACATGATTAATTAGTCTTGTTTGACATTCTCCCTTTGTGAAGATGACATGATACCTTCTTCCGTTTGTTGGAGTTGACTAAATAAGATGAATTAATCAATGTATGACTAGGATAGAAAGCCTATGATCTCAATTCTTGCCATGAATGTCTCTCTTTATTACTTGCTTTCTTTAGTTACTTGCTTGATTTACTCTTCTTGTCATTTAAATTCTTGTCCATTTACTTCCTTGCCCCTTTACCAATCAAAACCCCCTATACATACTTCATAGTCAATAAGCATACATTTCATTGCAATTCCTCGTGAGACGACCCGGAGTCCAAATACTCCGGTTAATTCTTATTTGGGATTTGTACATGCGACAACCTAAATTTTTGTATGTGAGGACTCTTTGTTGGTGTAGAACTATACTTGCAACGAGAATTCATTCAATTGAGGAAATTCTATATGAACAAAAGTTCACACATCACCAAGTGAGCGTTGAACGCCCAATCACCCCCTTTGAGGCATTCAACGCCCACCAAGAAGCACAAGGCAGCATGGATCAACCCCCTAATGGGCGTTCAATGCCCATCCCTTAAGTTGGATGCCAAGCTCAGCCCAAATACTCAACCAAAGTGGGCCCAAGAATGGACTTTCCCAAGAATGCCCATCATATTAGGTTATTATATATAGGAGAAGATCACCCATGTTTAGGATCTTCCGCCTCATCTTCATCCACCACTTTCAAATTCACATTACTTTCTATAAGCTATGAGCTATGAAACCTCCTAAGTTAGGGTTAGGAGCTCTGCTGATACTCATGGATTAATAATATTATTGTTTTTATTCCAATACATGTTTGATTCTATTCTCTTGTGCATTTTTGGTCTTCTTCTCATGAATTGAGGGTGAACTGTGACATTCATCTTTGTTCTACATGGGTTCCGTATAAGTCCTGACCCAGATAACAATGGACCACAGCTAGAGAGTGCACTGCAGATTCCAAGAGCGTACCTGGGTGACTTTGGATAAGTGACATAAAATCCCATTGACTATGGGTTACTGAGGTCTCTGTGGCATTAAAGCTAGAGCCTACAGAGCAGCATTCCCTGATCCAGAAGATTCGACCTTGTCTATGGCATTTTGAGTAGGATTGCGAAGGGGAGTGGATTGCTTAGGTGTTTACCTTCGGCTATAGTGGGAAGCCATGAGTTAACTTGATGAGAGGATATGAGTTGCTCGGATATGGTAGACTGCTATGGTTTAGAAGAGGCTAACTTGATGAGGATGCTACATGACTTAGTCAATTACGGCTGCCATTGAATGAATCATTCGTTATTGAAGTAGACAGTAAGAAAAGTTGATCCAGAAGAATACGCATCTCTGAAGCCTTAACTGAATCTTTATCACTGTTCTCACATCAATCTGGTATTTTGTTCTTTACTATTTCGTTTATGCTTTCAAACAAACAACCATTTTTTCTATTCGCCTGACTAAGATCTACAAGATAGGGATTGCTTGCTCAATCCAACAATCTCTGTGGAATTTGACCCTCACTCACCTGAGGTATTATTTGGATGACCCGGTGCACCTTTCGGTTCATCTGTACGAAACTTGCGGAGTTCAATTTTGCGCACCAGCATCAATGGCGTTGAACGCCAGAATAGGACCGCTCTGGGCGTCCAACGCCTTTTAGGGATATAATGCTGGCGTTGAATGCTAGTAAGGGAGCTTTATGGGCATTCAACGCCCTTGAGGGAGCAGCCAGGGGCAACTTTGTGGCCCCCATTGGGCGTTCAGCGCTGACGAGCGGATAATTTATACCCTTTTTGGCATTATTTTTACATAGTTTTTAGTATATTTTTCTTACTTTTTATTATATTTTTATGAGTTTTTATTCAAAAATCACATTTATGGTCTTTACTATGGTCTTTATGGCTTTAGCCCTTGAACTTAAATATGTTTTCTTGGAAGTTGACTTGTTTTAACCAAGTGGATGCATTCATATAGATAGATTGCATATAGATAGATTGCATTTAGTTAGTTTGCAATGAATAAATGTTAATACCCCTTTGCTTATTTCTTGATTTTATCATGAGGACATGCTTAGTTTAAGTGTGGGGAGATTTGATAAACTCCAATTTTGTGGTTTATCTTGTGCTTAATTTGGGGGATTTTATCACCTTTTCCAACATTTATTCAATGAAATAGCATGGTTTTGTAATTCTCCCTTGATTTGTGCTTAAATGTGAAAACATGCTTTTTAGGCCTTAAAATAGCTAAATTCAATTCACTTTAATTCCATTCGATACCTTGATGTATTTGTTGAGTGATTTCAGGTTCATAGGGCAAGTATTGGATGGAAGAAGTGAGGAGAAAAGCATGCAAAGTGGGAGAATTCATGAAGAAATGAAGGAACCGCAAAGCTGTCAAGCCTGACCTCTTCGCACTCAATTGACCATAACTTGAGCTACAGAGTCCAAATGAGGTAGTTTTAGTTGCGTTAGAAAGCTAACATCTGGGGCTTCGGAATGATATAAAATTTGCCATATGTTGCTTAGCGTTTAGGGGCGCGCACGCGCTATGTTCGCGTGCGCGCCGATGCTTCTCGTGGCCCACTAAAGTGAAATCACCCCCAGCAATTTCTGAAGCACTTTGGGCCCAACCAAACTCATTTCTAATGTTATTTCATGCAGAATTCAAGCCTGGGCAAAGGGGAAGCAATTGTTTGAAGTTTTTGCATCATGTAGTTTAGTTTCTAGAGAGAGAAGCTTCCTCTTCTCTCTAGAATTAGGATTAGAATTTCTTAGATCTAGGTTTAATTCATGCTTTGATTTACTTTTACTTTACAATTTCTTATTCCTCTACTCTTTCTCTCTCTAATTTTGTATTTCATTCTTGTAATTGCTTACCTTGTTGTTGATGCACTCTTTCTTCTTCTATTTTCTTTTAATGCAATTTATGATTCATGTTCTTTTATTATTGATTTGTTTTATTGTTGTTTAATTCCTTGCAATTGAGTAGTGTAGATTTACTTTCCTTGTAATTTACTATATTTTCCTTTTATGCCTTCCAAGTGTTTGACAAAATGCTTGGTTGGATGTTAGAGTAGATTTTGAGCATTCTTGGCTTGGAAAGGGTAATTAGGTGATATTGAATCATGAAAACCCAACCTATGTTGGTGACTTAGAGTTGTTCGCTAATAAGTTGATTAGGATTTTTGGATTGAGATTAGCTAGTCTTGTTATACTTTCTTCGAGTGTGAAGATAATATGATACCTTCTTCCATCGTCGAGGATGACGTAATAAGATAAATTCTTGTTTATATTTGTGACATGATTAATTAGTCTTGTTTGACATTCTCCCTATGTGAAGATGACATGATACCTTCTTCCGTTTGATGGAGTTGACTAAATAAGATGAATTAATCAATGTATGACTAGGATAGAAAGCCTATGATCTCAATTCTTGCCATGAATGTCTCTCTTTATTACTTGCTTTCTTTAGTTACTTGTTTGATTTACTCTTCTTGTCATTTAAATTCTTGTCCATTTACTTCCTTGCCCCTTTACCAATCAAAACCCCATATACATCCTTCATAGCCAATGAGCATACATTTCATTACAATTCCTCGTGAGACGATCCGGAGTCCAAATACTCCGGTTAATTCTTATTTGGGGTTTGTACATGTGACAACCTAAATTTTTGTATGTGAGGATTCTTTGCTGGTGTAGAACTATACCTGCAACGAGAATTCATTCAATTGAGGAAATTCTTGATACACGAAAAACTTGTCTCATAACAAATTTCCTTCGGCAAGTGTACCGAATTTGTCGTCAAGTAAAAACTCACAATAGAGTGAGGTCGAATCCCACAGGGATTGATTGATCAAGAAAGTTTAATTAGAGGAGTGTTCTAGTTGAGCGAATCAGAATTTGAGTTGAGAATTGCAGAAAATTAAATGGCGGGAAAGTAAATAACAGAAAAGTAAATGCTAGAAATAAAGAGCTGAATGTAGATGACGGAAAGTAAATTGCAGAATATTAAATGGGAATGGGGAAATTGCTCATAAAAGTAAATGACAGAAATTATAGAGAATGGGTAAGATCAGGAATGGGGAGTTCATCGGGCTCAGGAGATGTTGCATTCTCCGGATCAATTTCATTTTCATCTCTTCCTCAATCAATGCACTCATTGATCTCCTTGGCAATCTTAAGTGATCAAATTACAATTTCATGTAATTCAATCTCTCAAATCTTGATCAATCTCTCAAGGCTTTGGTCTTGTTGATTTCCCCACCCAAAGTTTGGGTGATTCCTCCATCCAGGGTTGTAGGTCTTGGAGTATGGATCATGGTTTTGCCTAGGTGAATTCCCAATGTAGTTGGCTTGCTCCTGACTACCCTCTGCTTCTTCATTCACTCCTTCTTGGGTTGTTGATGAAGTGGCGATTGCTGCTACTTGGTTCCTCTCCATCTTCTTGGTGAGGTCAGCCAGCTGCTGGGTAATGAGCTTGTTTTGGGCCAGCAGAGCATCTACATTGTTTAGCTCCATTACTCCTCTTGTGTTCCCTCTTTCGGAAGCATAGAAGTAGTCATTCTCTGCTACAGTTTCAATGACATCTATGGCCTCCTCAATGGTCTTCTTCTTGTTCAAAGATCCTCCAGATGAATGGTCTACTGCCTTCTTTGACTCATAAGAGAGCCCTTCATAGAAAATGTGCAGCTGCACCCATTCAGTGAACATATCTGGTGGGCACCTCCTTGTTAGGTCTTTGAACCTCTCCCATGCTTCATATAGAGTCTCACCATCTTGTTGCCTAAAAGTTTGGACCTCAGCTCTCAGCCTATTGATTCGTTGAGAGGGGTAAAATCTTGCTAAGAATTTGTTCACCACATCTTCCCAAGTTGTCAAGCTCTCCTTTGGGAAAGACTCCAACCACTTGGCTGTCTTATCCTTGAGTGAGAATGGAAATAAGAGCAGTCTATAGGCGTCAGGATGAACACCATTAGACTTCACTGTGTCACATATTCTCAGGAAGGTGGTTAGATGTTGATTTGGGTCTTCTTGGACACTTCCTCCGAACGAACAGTTGTTCTGCACAAGGGTGATGAGCTGTGGTTTTAGTTCAAAATTGTTGGCATGGATGGTTGGCTTTTGAATGCTACTTCCACAGTTTCCTGGGTTTGGATTGATGTAAGAGCCTAAAACTCTTCTATCCTTCCCAGCATGATTTGCTCGTCCTCTTCCGCCATGGTTGTGAGCTTCTTCTTCACGATGGTTTTCCATGTTTTCTTCCATGTTTGGTTCAAAGTATTCCTCAAAGTGTTCCTCCTCTTCTTCAGCACCAACTACACATTTTTCTCTTGCCTTCCTCCTTAGTCTAAGGAAGGTTCTCTCAGGTTCAGAATCAAAGGAAGTTGAAGCCCCGCTTCTTTTCCCTGTCATACAACCAACAAGTACAAGCAAAGAGAATAGGTGCAGAAAGTATATCTGTCAGAATTACTGTTAGTGTGAGTGATGCAATATATCAAACAGTTAGTGGGTTAGTGAAATGAATGGTAAATAACAAAGAAAAAGTAAGGGGGAGGAAAAAAAATTAACTAAAACAGAAAGTAAATGACTCAAACAGAAAATTAAATCAAACAAAAATAAATTGCTCAATCTAGTTATCCTCCAATTTAATCATTGTTGATGCACAATCAATCCTCGGCAACGGCGCCATAAACTTGATGCACGGAAAACTTGTCTCATAACAAATTTCCTTTGACAAGTGTACCGAATTTGTCGTCAAGTAAAAACTCACAATAGAGTGAGGTCAAATCCCACAGGGATTAATTGATCAAGCAACTTTAATTAGAGGAATGTTCTAGTTGAGTGAATCAGAATTTGAGTTGAGAATTGCAGAAAATTAAATGGCGGAAAAGTAAATAACAGAAAAGTAAATGCTAGAAATAAAGAGCTGAATGTAGATGACGGAAAGTAAATTGCAGAATCTTAAATGGGAATGGGGAAATTGCTCATAAAAGTAAATGACAGAAATTATAGAGAATGGGTAAGATCAGGAATGGGGAGTTCATTGGGCTCAGGAAATGTTGCATTCTCCGGATCAATTTCATTTTCATCTCTTCCTCAATCAATGCACTCATTGATCTCCTTGGCAATCTTAAGTGATCAAATTATAATTTCTTGTAATTCAATCTCTCAAATCTTGATCAATAGCCAATTCTTTGGTCAATTGCTCATGAGAAGAGATGATGTAAGGTCACTGATTATACCACATGCATTTCCCAAATCAAGTGTTGAGAGGATTATAGTCACATATCCATCCAAACCCAATTTGGTCCAGCATGAGAAAGCATTTCTAGCATGATCTCTTCATTCCTCTTTCAAGGTTCAGAAGAGATCCAAGTATGAATAGCTTCTTTTCCAAGATAACTACCCAATTGGATGAAGATCGAAAGCTTTCAAGTAAAATCAAGAGAAAAGATAGAAGAAGAATAATGAAAACTAGTATTGATCCATCAAATTACAACAGAGCTCCCTAACCCAATAAAAGGGGGTTAGTTGTTCATAGCTCTGGAAAATGAAAACAAAGATGGAGAATACATGATGAAACTAGAAGTGCAGAGAAAGTAAAATACAGAGAGTAATTCTATGCCAAGAGGCTCCCTATATTTTCCAACTCCCCAATTTAATTCAAAGCTACTCCTATATATACTACTCTTCTGTTCTTCTAGTTGGCTCTTCAAGTCTTGGGTATGGGCCTTTGGATCTTGAGTTTGAAGTAGTTCTCTTCTTCATTGGGCTTGGCTTTACTTGCAGAGAGAAAGTGTGAAGTGGGCAGAGACTTTAGCTCAGGACGTTAGTGGTGTTAACGTTCAGTGAAAATATGTGTTCGAGAACGTTAGTGACAATCACCTTTTTCACTAACATTCCTCACCCAAGTAAGAGCCACGTTATCTTCAACGTTAGTGGCACAAACGTTGCCACTAACGTTGCCCCTTTGACTTGCCTTTCCCAATAACGTTGAGAAGTCTCCCCCTTCCCTACGTTAGAGTCCACGTTAACTTAGTTAACGTGACTCTTTCAACGTAGGCTTGCCAACCTTTGAGAATGTTAGTGACACTTACCATTGTCACTAACGTTCCAATGTGCCCCTATTTCTCACGTTAGAGTCCACGTTAACTAGGTTAACGTGGCTTTTAACGTGGCCATGCTAGCCATCTCCAACGTTAGTGACAAAGTTGAGTGTCACTAATGTTGGTTCATCATTCCCTTATCCACGTTAGCTTCCACGTTAACTAAGTTAACGTAGGAGTTAACGTGGCTCATAGTGGCTTATGTGGGCTAATTCCAACGTTAGTGACAATGTTGGGTGTCACTAACGTTGGCGATCACCTCCCTTCTTCACGTTAACTTCCACGTTAACTAAGTTAACGTGGGAGTTAACGTGGCTTATTGGGGCTTGTGTGGGTTCCTTCCAATGTTAGTGACAATGTTTGGTGTCACTAACGTTGTCGATCACTTTGTCTCCTCACGTTAGCTTCCACGTTAACTAGGTTAACGTGGAAGTTAACGTGGCTTATTGTGACTTGGCCAATGTTAGTGACAAAGTTGAATGTCACTAACGTTGGCTTCCCCTTTACTTCTTAACATTAGAGGCCATGTTAACTAAGTTAACGTGGAAACTAACGTGGCCACTTATGAGCTTGGTCCAACGTTAGTGATAATGTTAAGTGTCACTAACGTTGGCTCCATTTCCTTTCTTCCACGTTAGAGTTCACGTTAACTTAGTTAACGTGACTTCGAGAGCGTTATTGGCAATTACTTTTCTCATTAACTTTGCAAGTTACTCCCATTCCACGTTAGTGTTAACGTTAGTATAACTAACGTAGCCACTAATGTGGTTCTTCTTTGCTTCCTTTGTCTTGAAATCAAGCAATAAAGTGCATCAAAGTTCTAGTCCAAGTCATGGGAAATGCAACATCCAATTTGTCCTTAAATTCATGCAAAATCCTCATGAAATTATGTAAAGTGCACAATGTATGCTTGAATCAAGATGTAAGTGAATATCTACCCAAAACTAGCTTATTTCCTAAGGAAATGCATGAAACTACCCTAAAAACAGTAAAGAAAAGGTCAGTGAAACTAGCCAAAATGCCCTGGCATCAATTCTATATCAACAAAAGTTCACACATCAAAAATGGCGCCGTTGCCGGGGAGTTGCAATGGTGCTAAGTTATTGGCTATTGTATATATTGTGAATAGCCTAATTTTTGGTTTGTTTGTTAGTTTTTTCTAGTTTTAGGATTTGGTTTTCTTTGTTTCTTGCTAGAATTTGTTTTTGTTTTCACTTATCACCACGAATTCTCATCACTTTGGCTATGAGTGTGGTTCAAACTATGTTGTAGGAAATGAAAGCTTTAATGAGGATTTGGAAATAAAAGATGGGAGAAGCCCCAAGCTTATGGACAACCTTCTTGGCAACAACCTCCTCCGGCTCCTTATGGGTACAATTCAAATCTTGATGCATGCCAATCTAATGTATGTGATGACCCTCATTGTGATTGTCAACCACAATCATCATATGCATATGAACCCCCTCCTCAACATAGCCCTCCACCACACTCACAAGCCTCATACCACCATTCACCTCCACATGATCCTAAACCATACCCACCATACCAACCACCATATGAACCATACTTAGAGCCACCACCATTCCAACACCAATACTCCCAAGAACCACAAAGTCCACACACACCACCTCAAGAATTTCACCAATATGAACCACCTTCCGACTATAATACCTTTCCCTCAAATAATGAACCCTCTCTTCCACCACAACCCTCCGATGAAGCCTTTATGCTAGAATTAAGGGATCTTGAATCTCATATCTTAAGGAAACACGAGGAGGATGAAAAGAAATTTGAGGAGTTAAGAGCAAAAATGGCTATCATGGTAGAAGCCATTGGCAACATAGTCTCATCCCTCCTAAGCCTATATGATCAAGGCACTTCTATTGTGAAATGTGGAGAAGCAACCAAGGAGCTTAGTGAGGGAGTGAACTTTAAGCTCCAAGGTGAAGAAGAGGAGTTAAAGCAAGAAATGCAACAAGAGGAGGAGGTAGAGATTATTGAATAAAAGGAAGTAGTGGTTGGAACCTTAGGATATGTTGAGTACATAGAGGAAGCACAAATTGAAGAGCCTTCTTCCATGGAGTTCGAAGTTGATGTTGAGGAGGAGAGTGTACAACCTCCAAGGCACAATGTGATTGAAGAATTGGAAGAAGTGTTCCAATCAATAGGCCCTCCTATTTATGATGACTCCATTATAAACCACTATTTCATGGTTTATCTTGTGCTCAATTGAGTGGATTTTATCAACTCTTTACCCACTTATTCATAATATTTGCATGGTTTTATATTTCCTTCCTAATTTTATTCTATAATTGGAAACTTGCTTCCCGAGCCTTTTAATTACTAAAAATTAATTTCCCCTTATCACCATTAGATGCCTTGATATGTGTGTTAAGTGATTTCAGATTTACAGGGCAGGAATGGCTCAGAGGATGGAAAGGAAGCATGCAAAAGTGGAAGGAATACAAGAAGTTGGAGAAATTGCTGAGCTGTCCAGCCTGACCTCTTTACACTCAAACGGCTATAACTTTAGCTACAGAGGTCCAAACGACGCGGTTCTAGTTGCGTTGGAAAGATAACGTCCAAGGCTTCGATTTGATATCTAATATGCCATAGTTGCCCTAACGCTAGGTGACGCGGTCGCGTGATCCACGCGGACGCATCGCAGTGACGAAAAACCAGCGTGGCAGATTTTGTAACGAGCGATTTCTGGGTTGTTTCTGACCCAGTTTTCGGCCCAGAAAGCACAGATTAGAGGCTATAAAGTGGAGGAATACATCCATTAATAAAAAAGCTTTCATATTCAAATTTTTAGGGTAGATGTAGTTTTTAGAAAGAAAGGTTCTCTCCTCTCTCTTAGGATTAGGATTTAGGATTTCTCTTAGTTTTAGGAGTGACTCTCAATCCCAGGTTCAATGTTCTTTTTATTATTTTCCCAATTTAATTTATGAACTCTTCCATGTTACATTTGATATCTTTATTAGTGCTAATTAAGGTATTTCAGTTTATTTTTGCTTTCTTTTATTTACATTATTGTTATTCCCATCTGAAGACATTTTTATTCCAGTAGATTTACTTTTCTCCTTTTTGGTCTTGGTTAAGAAATCAGTAACTCAGGAGTTATCAAACTCAAACATGATTGATAATTGTTATCTTTGTTAATTAAATTGAACTTCAATGATCCCAATCTTTTCTTAGGAAATAAATAGGATCCGAAGATCAAACCAATTAATCCCTTGACCTTCCTTTGCCTTAGTGAAGGTTAACAAAGTGGAATTAGGATTTAATTTTCATCATCATTGATAAGGATAGCTAGGATAGGACCTCTAATTTCTAATACCTTACCAAGAGTTTATTTTATTATTACTATTTTATTTTATTCTTTTTGTTCAACATACTGCTTCCTTACTTTCAAAACCCCCCAATTTACAAACTCATAACCAATAATAAGAACATACCTCCTTGCAATTCCTTGAGAAGATGACCCGAGGTTTAAATACTTCGGTTATCAATTTTAAAGGGGTTTGTTACTTGTGACAACCAAAATGTTTGTATGAAAGGACTTTTGAAGGTTTAGAAACTATACTTGCAACGAGGATTTATCCGCAAATTTCTAGACCACGCAAAAGTTTTCTCATCACTCCGCATCAACATATGATCCTCTTGAATTTGAAGAATCCTTCCCCACTATGCTCGGAATTGATGATGAGGTAGATTTCACTCAACCTCCTATGTATGATTTGAGTGATGGGGAAGAGCTAGAGGACATTGGTGAAGAAGAATGTGAACTTGAGGAAGCTTGGCAAGAGGTACAGCATGAAGTATCTTGCCAAGTGGTGGAAGCCTCCCAAAAAGGATGGACGAGAGTGAAACATGTTTAGTCAAGACCGTTGGGAACTCCTCCACCTAGGTTATCATCTGATCCTTCATTTGAGTGGGTAAAACTTCTAACTCTTAGCTTTATTATCCCACTTGAATATGGTTTACTTGAGACAGATGGCCAACTTAGGGTGCTTTGTGGAATTAAGTGTAAGAGAAGGATGTTTAGTGGTTGGCGTTGTAAGTCTAGGCTCATTATGGTTGAAGCTTCAAGGAGTAAAGGTTGGAATAGTGCTCAATTGGATGGGTCTAGGAGGATAGTTTGGTGCTTCCATGAGAATTCATCTCTCTTGCCACCCGGAGGAAATCACCATGATCAACTCAAGGACGGGTGTGAAAACAAGGCGTGGGATCCCAGATCACACAAGGAAAATCAACTTTGGGAGCCCACGGTTTGTGAAGAACTCCATCAAAGCTTGGAGTTATTAACCTTGACTGATGAAGCACAATGGAAGTCCAAGCATTGGTGGATGTTCAAGGATGGATTCAAGCACAAGCCACCTTGATGAGGAGCTCCCCATAAGTCCAACTTAAGGACAATAAACAAAAGTGCTAGGTGGGAGACACCCCACCATGGTAACATCTTTTCATTTTTTCCTTTTGTACATATTGGTAAAATAAGTTTAATTTCATGTTTTGTTTGATTAGTTGAGTTTAATTGGGAGTCTAGTAGGTTAAATAAGGTTTTATGATGTTTTGGTAGCTGTTTGGAGGTTTGGAATGCTTGGTTTGGTGAAAAAGCATAGAAAAATTTTGAAAAAAACAGAGCACCATCCACGTGCACGCGTGAATCAAGCAATTTCGGCCATCCACGCGCACGCGTCATGTACGCATATGCGTGGATTGAATTTTTCCACTTCCCAAATATTCACCCGAGAGTTGTGCCTGAAGTGTGCCAACTTTGTGCCCCAGGGCACACGCACGCATACCTTGTGTGTACGCGTCGACTCTCTGCTTTGCTGTGCACGCGTACGCGTCAGCCGCACGTACGCGTTGCTTCCATTTCACCATTCCACGCGCACGCGCCAATGACTCGCACGCGTGGGCTGTTCTGCATCAACCACCTTCTTTTCTTCTCTTCTTTCCATTTCTTTCCTTTTCTCTCTTCTCTTCTTTTCTTTCCACCCTTCAAACATCATCTAACACTACCAAATATCATGTAACACCATTTTTTTAGTTAGTTAGTTAGTTTAATTTTTGTTTTCCATTATAAGTGTTGGATTACTAATCTTGTTTACTGTTTACTGCTGCTTATTACTAATAGGATGTTAATTTAACATCATTGTTGTTATTGTCATTATTGGATTCCTTTATTGAGGTTGCAATTTATTACTTGGTTTTAAATTTTCATGTTGAACATTTGTGAGCACCAAGTGAATGTTACATTGCCTTTAAGCTTCTTACCTCTTTTGAATTGCATGTTTTGGCCACCATGCATTCATCATCTATTGTTAGGCAATTGTATATTATCATTGTATTTTTTTAGGTGATTCTTGTTTATGGTTTACCCTTATTCACATCACTTATTTCATGCATTGAGATTGTAGAATTGTGAAATTGGATCAAAGCTTACCTAGCGACATATTTTTGAGCTTTCTAAGCTTTGTGGACCATGCTTGCTATGTGATTGATTTTTATATCCTTTTTCCTAAGTTCTATAGAATCCATATGTTCCACCTCTATGTCACTTAGGTGTTGCAACAACTTCAATATGTATCATTGATTGTTGTGTGAGTTTCATATACCATTTTGTTCACTAAGTCTACCTACACATCAATCAATGTCCATGCATTATTCAGTTTCACAATTGCTTGATTTTTGCTTGAATGCTTTTATGCTTCTTCACTACTCGTTGGGTTATTTTAGCCTACAATTCTTTTAAAGTATCTCAAGCACACTAGAATGAGTGAAGTGCATGTTTTCTTTTGTATAATTGTGACATGATTTTTAAATACTAGGGTGTGAGTTCTAAACCGCATGCAAGTTAGGACCCACACACTTATTTTTCATTATTGTCACACTAATTCACTCACTCAATTCTAGTGATTTACCTCATTCCAACAATCCATGCTTCCTTGCTTGTGCATTTACTTGTCTTATTATCTCCTGTTTACTATGTTCAGGAAGAATCATCATAAGCAAAAACGGAAGCGGGAGAAGAACACGCAGCATCGGTTAACCTACCAACTGAAGGTAGCAACTAGGAAAGTCAACGTACCCCCTTGTTCATCTTTGGATGCACCGAGGACAGTGCAAACTTTTAAGTGTGGGGAGATCGTCCGACCGCTCAGCATTTTTGGGTGACAAGTTTCTAATCCCAACACTTTTGCATTTCATTTTTAGGTCTTTTAGGATTTTTGGTTGCATTGCATATGTATATATTAAACTTAGTCAAAATCATGATATTTTCCAAAGATTTTATCCATAGGGCACCCCAATTGAAAAAAAAATTTAAAACTTGCTTGAATTATATACTGTGTGGAACACGATTTTTGAGCTAAGAATACAAGCATGAGAGATTTGTGCCTAATTGTGTGGTTACATCATATATAACCACTTATTTTCATTCTTGTGTGCATTATTCTCTTCCTATGATTGTAATCTTTGATTTGTTTAATTCTATATGTCCATTATTTTGTGTATACATGCATTTATATGATTGAGGCTATTGTTCAAATAGTTCACTTACCCAAATAAACCTACCTTTTATCTTCCATTGATAACCAATTTGAGCCTATGCTTAACCTATTTGTTCTTAATTGTAGCACATTACAAGCCTAAGTGAAAAACAATAAATATCCCTTAATTTGGATCTTTGATTAGCTTAGGCTAGTGAGAGTGTTTATTATTTGATTTTGGGAGAGTTGGGAACATTGGGTAGAGATAAAAGTGTGTTTTTGTATTTGTGTTGAGAATCTTGGGAATTGGGTACATACTCATGTATTAATCATGTGTAAACCATATGCATTGATGTTCTTGTATATATATATTTTAGTTTGAAAAAAAAATTAATGAAAAAAATAATAATAAAAAAAAGAAAAAAATGAAAATAAATAATAGAAATAGAAAAAGAAAGACAAAGAATTGCAATAAAAAGAGGACAAAATGCCCCAAAGCAAGGTTCAATAAAAGTCAATGCATATGGGTGGTGATCAAAAAGAGAATGCATGAGTGTGTGAAAAAGTGAAGAATGGGTAGTTAGGTTTGTTTAGAATTGTATAGGTTGTCATAAGTTAGGTGGTAAGTTTAAGTTAATCAAAGATTCAAATCTCAAGACCACTTGACCATATGCATCTTACCTTGACCATAACCCCATTACAACCTATGGAAAGTCCTCATGATATTTGTATGCATGCATAAAATAATTGTTGATTGTTAGATGAAAAACAAATCTTGGAAAACATGATTAGGAGAGAATTGAGTGAATCAACCGCATACACTTGAGTGACTAGAGCGGATACACATCCGGTGAGGGTTCGATTGCTCAATTACATGTTTCCACCCATGATCATCTCTTTTATTGCAAGTTTGTAAAATCTTTTTAATAATTCAATTCAATTGTGGGTTTGATTTGACTGCTATGGCTTTAGCCCTTGTACTTAAATATGTTTTCTTGGAAGTTGACTTGTTTTGACCAAGTGGATGCATTCATATAGATAGATGGCATATAGATAGATTGCATTTAGTTAGTTTGCATTGAATAAATGTTGATACCCCTTTGCTTATTTCTTGATTTTATCATGAGGACATGCTTAGTTTAAGTGTGGGGAGATTTGATAAACCCCAATTTTGTGGTTTATCTTGTGCTTAATTTGGGAGATTTTATCACCTTTTCCCACATTTATTCAATGAAATAGCATGGTTTTACAATTCTCCCTTGATTTGTGCTTAAATGTGAAAACATGCTTTTTAGGCCTTAAAATAGCTAAATTCAATTCACTTTAATTCCATTCAATGCCTTGATGTATTTGTTGAGTGATTTCAGGTTCATAGGGCAAGTATTGGATGGAAGAAGTGAGGAGAAAAGCATGCAAAGTGGGAGAACTCATGAAGAAATGAAGGAACCGCAAAGCTGTCAAGCCTGACCTCTTCGCACTCAATCGACCATAACTTGAGCTACAGAGGTCCAAATGAGGCGGTTCTAGTTGTGTTGGAAAGCTAACATCCGGGCTTCGAAATGATATAAAATTTGCCATATGTTGCTTCACGTTTAGAGGCGCGCACTCGCCATGTACGCGTTTGCGCAGATGCTGCTCCTAGCCCACTAAAGTGAAATCGCCCCCAGCGATTTTCTGAAGCACTTTGGGCCCAACCCAACTTATTTCTAATGCTATTTCATGCAGAATTCAAGCTTGGGAAAAGGGGGGGAGCAATTGTTTGAAGTTTTTGCATCATGGAGTTTAGTTTCTAGAGAGAGAAGCTCCCTCTTCTCTCTAGAATTAGGATTAGAATTTCTTAGATCTAGGTTTAATTCATGCTTTGATTTACTTTTCTTTACAATTTCTTGTTCCTCTACTCTTTCTCTCTCTAATTTTGTATTTCATTCTTGTAATTGCTTACCTTGTTGTTGATGCACTCTTTCTTCTTCTATTTCTTTTAATGCAATTTATGATTCATGTTCTTTTATTATTGATTTGTTTTATTGTTGTTTAATTCCTTGCAATTTACTATGTTTTCCTTTTATGCCTTCCAAGTGTTTGACAAAATGCTTGGTTGGTTGTTAGAGTAGATTTTGAGCATTCTTGGCTTGGAAAGGGTAATTAGGTGATCTTGAGTCATGAAAACCCAACCTATGTTGGTGACTTAGAGTTGTTGGCTAATATTGTTTCCATTGACGCTAATCTTTTGCTAATTTAATTAGTAAGTTGATTAGAATTTTCGGATTGAGATTAGCTAGTCTTGTTAGACTTTCTTCGAGTGTGAAGATAATATGATACCTTCTTCCATCGTCGAGGATGATGTAATGAGATAAATTCTTGTTTATATTTGTGACATGATTAATTAGTCTTGTTTGACATTCTCCCTTTGTGAAGATGACATGATACCTTCTTCCGTTTGTTGGAGTTGACTAAATAAGATGAATTAATCAATGTATGACTAGGATAGAAAGCCTATGATCTCAATTCTTGCCATGAATGTCTCTCTTTATTACTTGCTTTCTTTAGTTACTTGCTTGATTTACTCTTCTTGTCATTTAAATTCTTGTCCATTTACTTCCTTGCCCCTTTACCAATCAAAACCCCCTATACATCCTTCATAGTCAATAAGCATACATTTCATTGCAATTCCTCGTGAGACGACCCGGAGTCCAAATACTCCAGTTAATTCTTATTTGGGGTTTGTACATGCGACAACCTAAATTTTTGTATGTGAGGACTCTTTGTTGGTGTAGAACTATACTTGCTAACGAGAATTCATTCAATTGAGGTAATTCTATATCAACAAAAGTTCACACATCACCAAGCGAGCGTTGAATGCCCAATCACCCCCTTTGAGGCATTCAACGTCCACCAAGAAGCACAAGGCAGCATGGATCAACCCCCTAATGGGCGTTCAATGCCCATCCCTTAAGTTGGATGCCAAGCTTAGCCCAAGTACTCAACCAAAGTGGGCCCAAGAATGGACTTTCCCAAGAATGCCCATCATATTAGGTTATTATATATAGGAGAAGATCACCTATGTTTAGGATCTTCGGCCTCATCTTCATCCACCACTTTCAAATTCACATTACTTTCTGTAAGCTATGAGCTATGAAACCTCCTAAGTTAGGGTTAGGAGCTCTGCTGATACTCATGGATTAATAATATTATTGTTTTTATTCCAATACATGTTTGATTCTATTCTCTTGTGCATTTTCGGTCTTCTTCTCATGAATTGAGGGTGACCTGTAACATTCATCTTTGTTCTACATGGGTTCCGTATAAGTTCTGACCCGGATAACAATGAACCACAGCTAGAGAGTGCACTGCAGATTCCAAGAGCGTACCTGGGTGACTATGGATAAGTGACATAAAATCCCATTGACTGTGGGTTACTGAGGTCTCTGTGGCATTAAAGCTAGAGTCTGCAGAGCAGCATTCCCTGATCCAGAAGATTCGACCTTGTCTATGGCATTTTGAGTAGGATTGCGAAGGGGAGTGGATTGCTTAGGTGTTTACCTTCGGCTATAGTGGGAAGCCATGAGTTAACTTGATGAGAGGATATGAGTTGCTTGGATATGGTAGATTGCTATGGTTTAAAAGAGGCTAACTTGATAAGGATGCTACATGACTTAGTCAATTACGGCTGCCATTGAATGAATCATTCGTTATTGAAGTAGACAGTAAGAAAAGTTGATCCGAAAAGAATACGCATCTCCGAAGCCTTAACTGAATCTTTATCACTGTTTTCACATCAATCTGGTATTTTGTTCTTTACTATTTCGTTTATGCTTTCAAACAAACAACCATTTTTTCTAATCGCCTGACTAAGATCTACAAGATAGGGATTGCTTGCTCAATCCAACAATCTCTATGGGATTTGACCCTCACTCACCTGAGGTATTATTTGGATGACCCGGTGCACTTTTCGGTTCATCTGTATGAAACTTGAAGAGTTCAATTTCGCGCACCAGCATCAATGGCGTTGAACGCCAGAATAGGACCGCTCTGGGCGTCCAACGCCTTTTAGGGATATAATGCTGGCATTGAATGCCAGTAAGGGAGCTTTATGGGCATTCAACGCCCTTGAGGGAGTAGCCATGGGCAACTTTGTGGCCCCCATTGGGCGTTCAGCGCTGACGAGCGGATAATTTATACCCTTTTTGGCATTGTTTTTACATAGTTTTTAGTATGTTTTTCTTACTTTTTATTATATTTTTATTAGTTTTATTCAAAAATCACATTTATGGTCTTTACTATGAGTTTGTATCTTTTTCTGTGATTTCAGATATTTTTTGACTAAAATTGAGGGACCTGAGCAAAAATCTGATTTAGAGGCTAAAAAAGGACTGCAGATGCTGTTGGATTCTGACCTCCCTGCACTCAAACTAAATTTTTTGGAGCTACAGAAGTCCAATTGGCACGCTCTCAATTGCTTTGGAAAGTAGACATCCTGGGCTTTTCATAAATATATAATAGTCCATTCTTTGTCTGAGATTTGATGGCCCAAACTGGCATTCAAAGTCAGCCTAAAAATTCTGGCGTAAAACGCCCAAACTGGCACCAGATTGGAGTTAAACGCCCAAACTAGCCCCAAAGCTGGCGTTTAACTCTAGGAACAGCCTAAGCACGAAAAAGCTTCAATACTCAGCCCAAGCACACACCAAGTGGGTCCCGGAAGTGGATTTCTGCACTATTTGCACTTAGTTACTCATTTTCTGTAACCCTAGGTTACTAGTCTAGTATAAAAACTACTTTTAGAGATTCATTTTGCAACTTATGACATTTTTATATTTCATATTATACCTTTGACGGCATGAGTCTCTAAGCCCCATAGGTGGGGGTGTGGAGCTCTGCTGTGTTTCAATGGATTAATGCAATTACTACTATTTTCTATTCAATTACGCTTGATTATATTCTAAGATACTCACTCGTACTTCAATATGGAGAATATGATGATCCATGACACTCATCATTATCCTCAACCCTATGAACGCATGCCTGACAACCATTCCGTTCTATCTTAGCTCAACGTAGTCATTGGGCGACAGCTTGAGTACGTATCTCTTGGGTTTCTAATCCACGGATCGAGTCCGAAGGTTAGAACCTTCATGGTATAGGCTAGAATCATTGGTAGCATTCCTAGGATCCAGAAAGTCTAAACCTTGTCTATAGTATTCCGAGTAGGATCTGGAAGGGGATGACTGTGACGAGCTTCAAACTCGCGAATGTTGGGCGCAGTGACAGTGTGCAAAAGGATAATGGTCCTATTTCGACGCTAGTGAGAAGCGACAGATAATTAGCCGTGCGGTGACAACGCTTGGTATTTTTCATCCGAGAGGATCATACAGCCTGCTATGGAAGAAGGCCATGCGTGTTTGGAGAAGAAGACAACAGGAAAGCAGAGATTCAGATGACAGAGCATCTCCAAAACCCCAGCCTGTTCCCCATTACTGAATCACAAGTACTGTTTATTCATGTTATTTATTTTCATAAATATAACCACTATTATCATTAATCTCCTGACTAAGATTTACAAAATAACCATAACTTGCTCCAAGCCGACAATCTCCATGGGATCGACCCTTACTCACGTAAGGTATTACTTGAACGACCCAGTGCACTTGCTGGTTAGTTGTGCGGAGTTGTGAAAAGTGTAATCACAATTTCTTGCACCAAGTTTTTGGCGCCGTTGCCGGGGATTGTTCGAGTTTGGACAACTGACGGTTTATTTTGTTGCTTAGATTAGGAAAAATTTGTCTTTTTGGTTTAGAGTCACTAACATCGAGTCTTCTATTATTTTTTTGGGTAAAAAATTTTAAAATCCTTATTTTATTTTTCTAAACTATTTTCGAATTTTTTTTAAAAAACCAATAACTTCATAATTTAGTCTTCTGTTTGAGTTTAGTTTCATATTTTAAGTTTGGTGTCAATTGCATGATTTTATTTTTCTTTCAATTTTCAAATTATTAGTGTCCAAAATATAAAAATTTTTAAGTTTGGTGTCCTTTGTGTTTCTATTTTCTTAAAAATTTAAAAAATTTTTTTTTGGTGTTCATCTTGACATTCAAAGTTTTCCTGTTTATTTTCTTTGTTTTGATCTAAAAATTCTAAGTTTGGTGTCGTTTTATTATTTTTCTCTTTCCTCACTAAATTCAAAAATATCTTTTCTATTTATTAAATTAAATTTTCGAAAATTTCATTTATAAATTCAGATTTTTTTATTTTAAAATTTTTATTTTATCTTATCTTAGTTTTAAAATTTCAAAATTCAAAATCTTTTTCAAAAATCATATCCAAAGTTTTTCAAATCTTCTTAATTAATTAATTATTTTAGTTTTCAAATTTCCTTTTATTTTTCTTCTAGTTCTCGAAATTTATATTTCATTCTCCAATTATTTTATTTTATCTTATATTTTTTTATTTATTCGGTTTGTTTTTAATTAAATAAAATAAAAATAAAAATATATTTTATTTACAATTCACATCAATTCCCTTTTCTCCATCATGGATCTAAGTGGAAATGAATACTTTAGAAGGACTCTGGGGTCATATGCTAACCCCATTACTGCTGCATACGGGAGTAGTATCTATATACCCCCCATCATAGCAAGCAGTTTTGAGCTAAATCCTCAGCTCATTATCATGGTGCAGCAAAATTGCTAGTATTCCGGTCTTCCACAGGAAGAACCTACTGAGTTTCTGGCACAGTTCTTACAAATTGCTGACACAGTACGTGATAAAGAAGTGGATCAGGATGTCTACAGATTATTACTGTTTCCATTTGCTGTAAAAGATCAAGCTAAGAGGTGGTTAAATAACCAACCCACAGCAAGTATAAGAACATGGAAATACTTATCAGACAAATTCCTGAATCAATATTACCCTCCAAAAAGGATGACACAACTAAGGCTGGACATCCAAGGCTTTAAACAAGAGGATGATGAATCCCTTTATAATGCCTGGGAGAGGTACAGAGGGATGCTAAGGAAATGCCCCTCTGAAATATTTTCAGAGTAGGTACAGTTAGACATCTTTTACTATGGGCTTACAGAAAAAGCTCAAATATCTCTAGATCACTGATAAACCACTATTTTATGGTTTATCTTGTGCTTAATTGAGTGGATTTTATCAACTCTTTACCCACTTATTCATACTATTTGCATGGTTTTACATTTGCCTTCCTAATTATGTGCTTTGATTGAAAACATGCTTCTTTGGCCTTAAGTTCCCTATGTTTAAATCCTCTCTTATTACCATTAGATGCCTTGATATGTGTGTTAAGTGATTTCAGAGATTACAGCGCAAGAATGGCTTAGAGGATGGAAAGGAAGCAGGCAAAAGTGGAAGGAATACAAGAAGTTGGAGAAATTGCTAAGCTGTCCAGGCTGACCTCTTCGCATTCAAACGGCTATAACTTGAGCTACAGAGGTCCAAACGATGCGGTTCCAGTTGCGTTGGAAAGCTAACGTCCGGGGCTTCTATTTGATATATAATATGCCATAGTTTCCCTGACGCTAGGCAACGCGACCGCGTGCTCCATGCGGCCGCGTCGCAGTGACGAAAAACCAGCGTGGCAGATTTCACAACCAGCGATTTTTGGGCTGTTTCTGCCCAGTTTTCAGCCCAGAAAGCACAGATTGGAGGCTATAAAGTGGGGGGAATGAATTCATTCATGGATATGCTCTCATATTTACAATTTTAAGATTTAGATATAGTTTTTAGAGAGAGAGGTTCTCTCCTCTCTCTTAGGATTAGGATTTAGGATTTCTCTTAGTTTTAGGAGCGACTCTCAATCACAGGTTCTTTATTTTTATTTATTCTCCCAATTTAATTTATGAACTCTTCCATGTTACATATAATTTTCTTAATTAATGTTATTTGAGGTATTTCAGATTTAATTTGCTTTGTTTTATTTATATTGATGCTTTTAATTTATTTAGAATTTTCCCTTTTGGCTTTGGTTGAATCATTGGAGACACTTGAGTTATCAAACTCATTGTTGACTGAAAATTAGAATTCTTCAAGAATTAATTCAAGTTCCAATAACTCTAGCCTTTCCCAAGGAAAGACTAGGACCTGAGGAATAAAAATTAATTCCTCCACTTAATCTACCTTCATAGTTAGAGGTTAACAAGGTGGAAGAAAAATCCAATTCTCATTACAATTGATAAGGATAACCAGGATAGGACTTCCAGTTTTTATACCTTGCCAAGAGTTTATTTTATAGTTATTTATTTATTTTATTCTTCTTGTGCAACATACTACTTCCTTACTTTCAAAACCCCCAATTTACAAACTCATAACCAACATACTACCTCCCTGCAATTCCCTGAGAAGACGACCCGAGGTTTAAATACTCGGTTATCAATTTTAAAGGGGTTTGTTACTTGTGACAACAAAAAATTTTGTAAGAAAGGTTGATTGCTTGGTTTAGTAACTATAGTTACAACGAGAGTTTACTATAACCTCTAAACCATCAATCTTCAGTTCTTCAATCACTTAGCTGGTGGATCTATTCATATGAGAAAGACAATTAAAGAGGCTCAAGGGTTCATTGATACAGTTGCTAAAAATCAGCATCTGTACTTGAGTAATGAGTCCTCTCTGAAAGAAGAGGCTAAAGCAGTATCCACTAAACTTAGTCCTCAAGAACAAGTTGCTGAACTCAATCAGCAATTGCTTATTATAACAAAACAGTTCGCAGAATTTAAAGAGATGCTCTAAGACACTAAAAATGATAATCAAAATATGGAAGCACAATTGGATCAGACAAGACAGCAGCTATCTAGACAGATAACAGAAGAATGCCAAGCTGTTCAATTAAGGAGTGGGAAAACACTGAATGTGTTAATCCAAGGTAGCAGGAAGCCAAGAAAGGAACAACTAATAAAGGATAACCAAACCACTACCCAAAATCCCTCTGAGGACAGTAAGAGCCCAAAGAGGAATTATTCTGGCATTCAAACGCCAGAAAAGGGTGAAAAGGTGGCGTTAAACGCCCAAGGGATGGCCAGTTCTGGCGTCCAAACGCCAGAAAAGGGGTCAGACACTTGCAAGTGCTGATAACAACCCCCTTAAGCAGGCTTTTCCAACCACTTCTGTAGGAAATAAACCTGCAGCAACCAAGGTTGAAGAATATAAAGCCAAGATGCCTTATCCTCAGAAACTCTGCCAAGCGGAATAGGATAAACAATTTGCCCGCTTTGCAAACTATCTGAGGACTCTTGAAATAAAGATTCTGTTTACAGAGGCACCTGAGCAAATACCCTCTTATGCTAAGTTCATGAAAGAGATCTTAAGCCATAAGAAGGATTGGAGAGAAACTGAAAATTTTTTTCTCACTGAAGAATGCAGTGCGGTCATTCTAAAAAGCTTATTGGAAAAGCTTAAAGATCCTGGAAGCTTTATGATACCATGCACATTAGAGGGTGCTTGTACTAAGACAGCTCTGTGTGACCTTGGGGCAAGTATCAACCTAATACCTGCATCCACTATCAAAAAGCTTGGTTTGACTGATGAAGTTAAACCAACCCGGATATGCCTCCAACTTGCTGATGGCTCCATTAAAATCCCATCTGGCATAATTGAGGAGATGATTGTCAAGGTTGAGCCATTTGCCTTTCCTACTGACTTTGTAGTGCTGGAAATGGAGGAGCACAAGAGTGCAACTCTCATTCTAGGAAGTCCTTTCGTAGCAACTGGACGAACCCTCATTGACATCCAAAGAGTTGAGATAACTCTGAGAGTCAATGAGGATGAGTTTAGGTTGAATGCTGTCAAAGCTATGCAGCATCCAGACACACCAAAAGACTGCCTGAGCGCAGATGTTATTGACTCCTTGGTGGAAGAAATCAATATGACTGAGTGTCTCAAATCAGAGCTAGAGGACATTTTTAAAGATGTTCAGCCTGATCTGGAAGAACCAGAGAGAATAGAAGAACCTCTGAAAATTCCTCAGGAAGAGGATAAGCCTCCTAAACCCGAGTTCAAACCACTACCACCATCCCTGAAATATGCATTTCTGGGAGAAGATGACCGTTTTTCGGTGATCATAAGCTCTGCTTTAAATCCACAGGAAGAGAAAGCACTAATTCAGGTGCTAAGGACACATAAGACTGCTCTTGGGTGGTCCATATATGATCTTAAGGGTATTAGCCCTGCAAGATGTATGCACAAGATCCTATTGGAGGATGATGCTAAGCCAGTGGTTCAACCACAGAGGCAGTTAAATCCAGCCATGAAGGAGGTGGTGCAGAAAGAGGTCACTAAATTACTAGAGGCTGGGATTATTTATCCTATTTCTGATAGTCCCTGGGTGAGCCCTGTCCAAGTTGTCCCCAAGAAGGGAGGCATGACAGTGGTTCATAATGAAAAAAATGAACTGATTCCTACAAGAACAATTACAGGGTGGCGTATCTTCATTAACTACAGAAGACTCAATACAGCCACCAGAAAGGATCATTTTCCTTTACCATTCATAGACCAGATGCTAGAGAGACTAGCAGGTCATGAATACTACTGCTTTTTGGATGGCTATTCAGGTTACAACCAAATTGCAGTAGATCCTCAAGACCAAGAGAAAATAGCATTCACATGTCCTTCTGGAGTATTTGCCTACAGAAGGATGCCATTTGGTCTGTGTAATGCACCTGCAACCTTTCAGAGAAGCATGCTCTCTATCTTCTCTGATATGGTAGAGAAATTTCTAGAAGTCTTCATGGATGACTTCTCAGTATTTGGAGACTCATTCAGCTCCTGTCTTGACCATCTAACACTTGTCCTGAAAAGGTGCCAAGAGACTAATCTGGTTTTAAACTGGGAAAAATATCACTTTATGGTGACTAAAGGAATTGTCCTTGGGTACAAAATTTCAAACAAGGGAATAGAGGTAGATCAAGCTAAGGTAGAGGTAATTGAAAAATTACCACCACCTACCAATGTTAAAGCAATCAGAAGCTTTCTGGGGCATGCAGGATTCTATAGGAGGTTTATAAAGGATTTTTCAAAAATTGCAAAACCTCTGAGCAATCTGCTAGCTGTTGACATGCCATTTGTCTTTGACACGAAGTGTATGCAGGCGTTTGAAACTCTGAAAACTAAGCTAGTCACAGCACCAGTTATTTCTGCACCTGACTGGACATTACCATTCGAACTAATGTGTGATGCCAGTGACCATGCCATTGGTACAGTGTTGGGACAGAGGCATAACAAGCTTCTGCATGTCATTTATTATGCTAGCCGTGTTTTAAATGATGCACAGAAAAATTACACAACCACAGAAAAAGAGTTGCTTGCAGTGGTCTATGCCATTGACAAGTTCAGATCTTGTTTAGTAGGATAAAAAGTGATTGTGTACACTGACCATGCTGCTCTAAAATATCTCTTCACAAAGCAGGATTCAAAACCCAGACTTATAAGATGGGTGTTGCTTCTGCAAGAGTTTGATATAGAAATAAGAGACAGAAAAGGGACAGAGAACCAAGTAGCATATCACCTGTCCCGAATAGAACCAGTAGTAGGAGCGTTCCTCCCTCCTACTGAGATCTCTGAAACCTTCCCAAATGAGCAACTCTTTGCCATTCAGGAAGTACCATGGTTTGCAGACATTACAAACTATAAAGCTGTGAGATTCATACCCAAGAAGTATAGAAAGGTGCAAACGAAAAAATTGATTTCTGATGCAAAATACTACTTATGAGATGAACCATATCTCTTTAAGAGGTGTGCAGACAGAATGATCCGTAGATGTGTGCCAAGAGAAGAGGCACAGAAGATCCTATGGCATTGCCATGGATCACAATATGGAGGACATTTCGAAGGTGAGGGAACAATCACCAAAGTTCACCAGTGTGGCTTCTACTGGCCTATTATCTATAGAGACTCCCGAGAGTTTGTACATAACTGTGACAATTGCCAGAGAGATGGTAATCTGCCTCACGGTTATGCCATGTCTCAACAAGGAATCTTAGAGATTGAGTTTTTTGATGTATGGGGTATTGATTTCATGGGGCCTTTCCCACCATCATACTCAAACACTTATATTCTGGTGACAGTAGACTATGTATCTAAATGAGTAGAGGCAATTGTAACACCCACTAATGATACTAAGACAGTGATGAAGTTCCTCCAAAAGTATATCTTCAGCAGGTTCGGTGTCCCTAGGATACTGATCAGCGATGGAGGAACTCATTTCTGCAATAAACAGCTTGACTCTGCTCTGGTACGATATGGAATCAACCATAAAGTGGCAACTCCATATCATTCCCAGACAAATGGGCAGGCTGAAGTCTCAAATAGAGAACTAAAGCGAATTCTGGAGCAGACTGTAAATACCCATAGAAAGGATTGGGCAAGAGGTCTCGATGATGCTCTGTGGGCATACAGAACAGCATTCAAGACTCCTATAGGGACCTCTCCATACCAACTTGTGTATGGAAAAGCCTGTCATCTGCCAGTGGAACTGGAACACAAGACCTATTGGGCAACCAGGTTCCTAAACCTTGATATTAAGGTAGCTGGAGAGAGGAGATTACTCCAGTTGAATAAGCTGGAAGAATTCAGACTCAATGCTTTCGAAAATGCCAAAATTTATAAGGATAAAGCAAAAATATGGCATGACAAAAGGCTATCATCTAGAGTCTTTGAGACAGGACAGAAGGTCTTGTTGTTTAACTCTAGGCTCAGATTGTTTCCCGGGAAATTGAAATCCCGGTGGAGGGGCCCATACGTGATTACAAGTGTGTCACTATATGGCTATGTAGAACTTCAAGATATTGATTCTGACAAAAAGTTCATTGTTAATGGACAAAGAATCAAACATTATCTTGAAGGCAATGTTGAGCAAGAATGCTCAAAGCTGAGACTAAGTTAAAAGCTCAGTAAAGAAGCGCTTGCTGGGAGGCAACCCAGCCATTATCAATAATTAGATGTTTGTAATAGTTAGATAAGTCTTTTTAATTTTGTTTTCCTTGTTAATTAATATATTTTTAGTGAAAAAGTCAGGAAAATGGAAGTTTAAGACATAAAATAGAGAAATCACAAAGGAAAGGAGCTCACTAGCGTCAAAACGCTAGTAAAGAGGAAATCTGGGCGTTAAACGCCAGAATGGCTACCATTATGGGCGTTTAACGCCAGTAAATGTATCATTCTGAGTGTTAAACGCCAGAATAGGCAGCATTCTGGGCGTTTAACGCCAGAATTGGCAGCATCCTGGGCGTTCAGAAAAATGCCCAGTGAAGAAGGATTTTTGGCGTTTAACGCCAGCCAGGGTACCTGGCTGGGCATTAAATGCCCAAAATGGCCACCAGATGGGCGTTAAACGCCATAATGGATATCATTCTGGGCGTTTAATGCCAGAACAGATAGGGGAGAGGTAATTTCGTTTTCAATCCAAATTTTTTCGAATTTTCTTATTTTAATTCAAAATTTTCTGCATCTAAACATTACAAACATTCAATTTCTAACTTCCATTAACAAAAATTCATAATCTTATAAATCCCTTTTAATTCTCCTTCAAATTCTTTTCAAATCTTTTTCAAAAACTCATATAACTTCCCAATTTCTTTTCAAATCCTTTCAATTCATTCATATTATCTTTTATTTCTTAGATACATAAACAAAAATTCAGATTTAACTTCCTCATATCTTCTTCAGATCTCTTAAATTTTGAAAACAATCTTCTCTTTTGCATATCATGTTTATCTTTTATCAGTCATATCTTTCAATCATATCTTTTTTCTTTTTAAATTTTCGAAACCATACCCTCCATCCCCTCTATTTATACATTCGGCCATCACCCCTCCTCCATCATTCGAATCATTCTCTCCATCTACTCATCTTCTTTCTGTACTTTTGCTTGAGGACAAGCAAACCTCTAAGTTTGGTGTGATTTTCTGTGATCACTGACCAAGATCATGGCCCCTAAAGGAAAACAAACCACTCCAAGAGGCAAGAAAGAAAACAATCCAAAACCACAATGGATGCATGAGAGGTTCTGCACCAAAGAACATGCAGATCATTACTTCAAAATAGTGTGCAGAGGATCAGTGATCCCAGAAGTCAAGTTTGACCTGAAAGAAGATGAATATTCGGAGATCCAAGAGCAGATTCGAAACAGAGGCTGAGAAATCCTAGCTAATCCTGATATGAATATGGGAAGAAACATGGTCTAGGAATTCTATGCAAATCTGTGGCTGACAGATAAGCAAAGAATAGAGGGAACTGCCTTCCACACTTTTCGAACCATGGTCAGAGGGAGGATTATCTACTTCCATCTTGACAAAGTGAGAGAAGTCCTCAAACTTCCTCAACTGCAGGATGATCCAGAATCCTTTAACAGGAGAATGGCTAAAGATAAAAAGTTGGATCAAGTTCTAGAGGACATATGCCTCCCTAGAACCAAGTGGATAACCAATTCAAAAGGTATCCCAAACCAACTGAAGAGAGGAGACCTCAAAACCAGTTGCTAGGGGCTGGTTGGATTTCATTGGGCGATCCATACTTTCCACCAGTAATCGCTCTAAAGTCACTATCAAAAGAGCAGTGATGATCCACTGTATTATGCTAGGAAAAGAAGTGGAGGTCCATCAATTAATTCCTTGTGAAATTTACACAATTTCCAACAAGGAATCCACTGAAGCCAAATTGGCCTTCCCAAGCTTGATTAGTCTGTTATGTAAAGATGCGGGAGTACAAATAGGTGTTCATGAGTATATCCCAGTCGAAAACTCAATCACCAAAAGGGTGATGGATGGACCTCAAGTTCAAGACTACCTCATCAAAAGGAGGGCGCATGAGCTCCTCCCAGAAATTCCTCAATTTGACTATTGGGCCCGCTTAAAAGCATCTGTCAACAAGCTGCAAGAGTCTATGGATCAACTCAAAGAAGAGCAGCAGAATCAAAATAGCATGCTCTGCAAACTGCTCAGAGAACAAGAGAAGCAAGGGCGTGAGCTACAGGAACTAAAGCGCCAGAAGCTGTCCCTTGAAGAGCCAGGCATCCTACAAATTGAAGGAGCACTTGCCTCTCCCAATGCAGGTTATTGAGTCCTAACTCTGTGATAACTTTTGTTATAAGAGATCCATTTTAAGAGTTACATGAGCATTAGTATTAGAGTCATTTATTTTTATGTCTTTAATTTTCATTCTTTTATTATTATTTGTCTGCTTTTATGCTTATTTCATGTCTTATTTCTATTCCATGATCAATAAAATTTAGAGTATATGTCTTAAAGCTATGAATAATCCCATAAATCCCTCACCTTTCTTAAAAGAAAAATGTTTTTATTTGCAAAAGAATAAGAAGTACATGAATTTCGAATTATATCTTGAAAATAATCTAATTATTTTGATGTGGTGGCAATACTTTTTGTTTTCTGGATGAATGCTTGAACAGTGCATATTTTTTATATTGTTGTTTATGAATGTTAAAACTGTTGGCTCTTGAAAGAATAATGAAAAAGGAGAAATGTTATTGATAATCTGAAAAATCATAAAATTGATTCTTGAAGCAAGAAAAAGCAGTGAATACAAAGCTTGCGAAAAAAATTGGCGAAAAATAAAAGAAAAAGAAAGAAAAAGAAAAAGCAAGCAGAAAAAGCCAATAACCCTTTAAACAAAAAGGCAAGGGTAAAAAGGAGCCAAGGCTTTGAGCATTAATGGATAGGAGGGCCCACAGGAATAAAATCCTGGCCTAAGCAGCTAAACCAAACTATCTCTAACCATGTGCTTGTGGCATGAAGGTCCAAGTGAAGAGCTTGAAACTGAGTGGTTAAAGTCCAGGTCCAAAGCTTAAGAGCTCTGGGCACCTCTGAGAAACCACTATTTTATGGTTTATCTTGTGCTCAATTGAGTGGATTTCATCAACTCTTTACACACTTATTCATAATATTTGCATGGTTTTATATTTCCTTCCTGATTTTGTGCTATGATTGAAAACATGCTTCTTTGATCTTATATTTACTTATTATTAATCCTCTCCTATTACCATTAGATGCCTTGATATGTGTGTTAAGTGTTTTCAAAGATTACAGGGCAGGAATGGTTCAGAAGATGGAAAGGAAGCATGCAAAAGTGGAAGGAATACAATAAGTTGGAGAAATTGCTAAGCTGTTCAGCCTGACCTCTTCGCACTCAAACGGCTATAACTTTAGCTACAGAGGTCCAAACAACGCGGATCCAGTTGCGTTGGAAAGCTAACATCCGGGGCTTCGATTTGATATATAATATGCCATAGTTTCCTGACGCTAGATGACGCGAACGCGTGATCCATGCGGACGCGTCGCATCTGCGAACTTCAATCCGCGCGGCCGCGTGGACGATGCCTCCGCGTCACTTGTCCGCGACCTGAACGTACCAGAATACGCAGGGGGCGATTTCTGGGCTGTTTTTGACCCAGTTTTTGGTCCAAAAAGCACAGATTGAAGGCTATAAAGTGGGGGAATGCATCCATTCTAGGAGAGCTCGCATTTTTACTATTTTCCATGATTTAGATTTAGTTTGAGAGAGGTTCTCTCCTCTCTCGCTTAGGATTAGGATTTAGGACTTCTCTTAGTTTTTAAGAGTGACTCTCGATCCAGGTTTTATGTTTTTTGTTTTAAACTTCCCTTTTTACTTTTATTTATTTATTCCAGCACTCGAGTTGATTACTTACTTTTATAATTTAACTTATGAATTATTCCATGTTAAAGATTATTATTAGAGTTAATGATTATTTGAGGTATTTCAGTTATTGATTGCTTTCTCTTTAATTTGTGTTACCATTGTTTCCAATCTGAAGATATTCTATTCCAGCAATTTACTTTTTCCCTTTTTGGTCTTGGTTAAGAAATCAGTAACTCAACAGTTGTCAAACTCAGCATAATTGATAATCGTTATCTTGCTAATTGAACTGAACTTCAATAATCCCAACTTTTTCTTAGGAAATAAATAGGATTCGAAGGTCAAACTAATTAGTCCCTTGACTTTTCTTTGTTTTAGCAAAGGTTAACTAAGTGGAATTTAGATTCAACTTTCATTATTGTTGAGAGGGATAACTAAGTTGGACTTCCAATTTCTCTTACCTTGCCAAAAGTTGCTTTATAGTATTTATTTATTTTAATTGCTATTTACTTTACTTGTCATTCAAATTACTTGCTTCTCACCTTCTAAACCCCAATTACAACCTTTATAGCCAATAATAAGAACATACTTCCTTGCAGTTCCTTGAGAAGACGACCCGAGGTTTGAATACTCGGTTAACAATTTTAAAGGAGTTTGTTACTTGTGACACCCAAACGTTTGTAAGAAAGGTTGATTGCTTGGTTTAGTAACTATACTTACAACGAGAGTTTATTATAACTTCTAAACCATCAATCTTCAGTTCTTTCAAAATGGCGCCGTTGCCGGGGAACTGCTAACGTGTGCCTTATTATTGGTTATTGTAAATATTTTTCTTTTACTTGTTTATTTATTTCTGTTTTTCCTTGTTATTTTTCATTTGCTACCATGAATTCTCACCCCTCTCGCTTTGAGTTTGGTTCTAACTTTGTTGAAGGAAATAGAAGTTACAGCAGGAATATGCATTAAGGTCAGACCAATCAAGGATGGATGGAGCCAAGAGGATCTAATCAACCCTTTAGGCAGCAACACCCTCCGAGATATCCTGGACAAAGACCATTCCACTGTGCATACCCAGCTGAAAGATATGGTGGACAACCTTGTAACTACCAACAAGTCCCACCCCGCGCATATAAACCATCCTTTCAACATAACCTCGAACCACCACACTCACAAGCTTCTCTTCACCATTCGCCACCATATGATCCTTCCTTACCCCAGTACCAATCCAATTACCCCCAATCACCGCCACTTTCCTATGTATCATGCCCAAGTCCGGCAACTCGAGAAGCAGAGGTTCACCTAAAGGAAACAGTAAATAAACTCCAAATAACCATTCGACAACTGGAGCAAACAATAATTCAATGGGTTTCTAGGAGCTCAAATACACAAGGATCAGCCATAGCCCCATGCGAATAGTCTAACGAAGAGCGTGGCATGAAGGAGACACCAGAAACTCCAGTGGACAAGACAGAGAATGAATTCGTACTAGAACAGGTAGAAGAAGCTGTCATTGTTCAAGAAGAAGAGTTGGTTGAAGATCTAGGAGATGCTGAACCTCCATGGGAATCCAGAACTGAGGAGAACTCCGTCAAGGACGCTACAGTTGATGCTAAGGAGGATAGTACACAACCCCCAAGGCAAGTCGTTTATGAAGAATCAGACGGAATAATCCAAGAAGCAATTTCCCTTGATAGTGATAGTCACAAGTCTAGCTCTCTTAGTAATGAACTTGCATCCGCAAGTGAATTCTCTGAGATCGAAAAATCTTCCCCAGATGAATATGAAGATGATGCAGAGGTAGATTTCTCTCAACCTCCAATCCATGACTCAAGTGATGAGGAAGACATAGAAGACTTTGACTAGGACACAAATACAATTGTAGAACTTTGCAAGGAAGTGGAGGAATTCACAGAAGAGCACAAGGGAGTAGAACTTACAGAACCACCGGAAACACCTACCCCAAGGCCAATGCCACCCAATACAAGCTTCAAGTGGGTACAATCCTTAACCTATAACTTTACTTATTCACTTGAATATGGTTTGCTTGAAACAGATGGCCAGCTTAGAGCTCTTTGCGGCTTTAAGAGTAAGAGGGAAATAGCTCGTACTCAGAGTTGGTGCACAAGGTTCAATAAGGTTCTACGCTTCACCTCGAAGTACATGGATTGGTATCATGCTCAATTGCATGGATCACAGAGAACGTTTGGTCACCATGGTGAGATTCTACTTTTTAAACCGCCCGGATGGAAACATATAGATCAAGACGGAGGCGGATTTAATAGCAAAGCTTGGGATCCTGGAATCTATTCTGACATTCGTCACCCCGAGAGCCTGAAAATCTGTCTGAAGCTGCTCAGAAGCTTTACATGCCTAGTATGGGACCCCGGAGGCTATTGGCATTCCAAGCACTGGTGGAGATTTTTGGACGAATTTAAACATAAGACGCCATAGCAGGAAGCTCCTCCAATGTCCAACTTAAGGACTTTAACTAAAAGTGCTAGGTGGGAGACAACCCACCATGGTATGGTCGCTTCTTTTTCAATTTAATTCTTGTTAATTGCTTTCATTTTTATTTTCTTTTCATTTCACTTTATTGAACCTGGAATCATGCATAGCATTCACATTAAGCATTGCATTCTGCATACTGCATTCTGCATTCTACATAAAAAAAAAATGCACGCGACGAGGCAGCGTCGCTGATGCGTCTGCGTCACCATTGCGTTTTGGAAGAAAAGAATTGAACAGAGAGTTACGCAGGAGCAGGGCTGGAGGCGTGCCAGTGACACAATTCACCCCACGTGACCGCGTCATATGGGAATAATGGCCTCCCACGCGACCGCGTGCCCCACGCGGCCGCGTGACCAAGATTGCGACGTCAAAGTGGTGCACACCCGAAAGTTGTGCGAGAGTGGTGCTGGATTGGTGCTGAACGCATAATCCTTCCCACGCGGCCGCGTGACCCACGCGACCGCGTCATATTCCTTTAAAGCCCACTCACGTGATCGCATTCCCCATGCGATCGCGTCACTTAAAATTTGGCACTAATATGATTTTGAACAGAGAGTTGTGCGGGCGCGAGGCTGCCTTCGCGCCAGTAGCATAAACTGTGTCACGCGACCGTGTGACCGACACGACCGCGTCAATCAGTTTAAGCGCAAGCCACGTGACCGCGTGCCCCACGTGACCGCGTCGCTTGCGCCGCGCAGCTTATCCTAATTTGCCAAATATCTTATCTTTTCTTCCCCAATCCTAATTTTTCCTCACTCCTTTCTTACTTACTTCTTCTTCCGTTCTTTCCCTTCTCATTCTTCTTATCTTTCATTTTATTTTACTTAATTTATTTGAATATTTCATTCATTGCATATTTTTATTTTTCCATTGGTGTTCAAATGTTCTTATTCAACTGTTATATCTTTTCTGGTATTATCTTGGTGCTTATGACTCGTTTTATTCTGGTTAGGTAATATTATTTAAATCAATGCCAATCTTTTATACATGTATTACTTTTTGCATTGACATGAATTTATATTATCTCTCTTTCCCCACTCTCTTCTCCATTGTTGCAATTTCGCACCACTGGTATGCCATGGCTTCTATTATTTTCTCACTTACATGTTGAAGCTTCCATGTAAATGAGACTCTTATCATTTGGCATTAACCCACCCATACTTCTTTTATTTTCTTATCTCTATTTCTGGGTTACTCTTCTTTCCTTTTTCTTTCAGGATGGCCACCCAGAAGGGAAGCGGAAGACGCTTTACATGGGGAGACAGACAAGTCTATCTACACAATCCTTAGAGAAAAGCAACAGTTGAAACAACCCGTCCACCTGCAAATCTCAACATGCACCGAGGACGGTGCAATCTTTAAGTGTAGGGAGGTTGATACCGATCTCCATGGGTTAGTTACTCCTCTATCTCAACACCAATGATTTATTTTCCTTATTCATTGTTGCATTTGCATGTTTGATTGCATATTTGTTTA
The DNA here is from genome assembly GCF_003086295.3 of Arachis hypogaea. NCBI lineage: Eukaryota > Viridiplantae > Streptophyta > Magnoliopsida > Fabales > Fabaceae > Arachis > Arachis hypogaea. The sequence continues at coordinate 67,997,741 of NC_092047.1, read as the reverse complement.
ATTTGTTTTGCATATTTTACCATTTGGTTGAAATAATATTTTCTTTTTCATAAATTTTTTTTAGAGAATTTCACTAATTTGAATAAAATTTAATGTTACACTTGTTTGAAGAGATATTATACTGGAACATGGTTTAGAACTCGAACACACAAAACCTGTGAGATTTTTGAGCCTATTTGAATTGGTTACATTTTATCAACCAAAATTCTGTTTTAGTGTGTATTTTTCTCTCTAAAATTGTGATCTTTGTCTTGCTTAATTCTATATTTCCATTGTTTGATGTATACATGCACTTATATGATTGAGGCCTTTGTTTCACTGAGCTTACATACCCATATGGCCTTACCTTTCATTATCCTTTGCAAACCAATTTGAGCCTATTTTACCCCTTTGTTCTTTACTTTAGCACATCATTAACTCTAAGCGGAAAACAATATTATCCTTAATTTGAATCCTTGGTTAGCTTAGACTAGTGAGAGTGCTCATGAATTAAGTGTGGGGAAAAGTGGATTTGGAAACATTTGGTTTAAGAATTGGGTGTTATATATCTTTATGAAAATGTGAAAGAAATGTTTAGGACATGTTCATGCATTTAATAATTTAATCATACGCATTGAAAAAAATAAAAGAAAAAAAAATATATATATATATAAAAAAGAAAAAGAGAAAAAGAAAAGAAAAAGAGCATTTAAGCAAAAAAGGGACAAAATGCCCCAAAGTAAGTGAAAGCAATGCATATGTACTGTACTTGAAAATTAGAATGCATGAATATATGGAAAACATGGTTAATGGATAGTTAGATATTATATTATGATTACATGGATTGTCTAAAGTTAGGTGGCAAGTTTAAGTTAATTAAGGTTCAGATTTTAGTCCACTTGGCCAAATACACTCCTACCTTGACCCTAACCCCATTACAACCCTTAAAAGACCTCTTGATTTGTGTATTTGTGCATTAAATTTATGTTGATTGTTAGATGAAAAGCAAGCCTTAGAAAGCAAGGTTAGTAGAGAATTGAGAGAATCAAACCTTAAACACTTGAGTGATTAGAGTGTATACACTACCAGTGAGGGTTCGATGCTCGATTCTTTGTTCCCGGCTTTCATGAGCTATTTTCTTCTGCAAGTCTATTTGTACTTCATTTTTATGATTTGAATTAGTGAAATCCAGTTCATGTATGTTCTTAAAAGATTTGTTTACTTTTAACCAAGTAGGTAGAAACATTCTGCATATAGTTGCATTCATACAGATAGGTTATATTTCATGCATTCTACCATTCCTCTTCATCTTTATAGCTTCTCTTGAGCTTAGCATGAGGACATGCTAATGTTTAAGTGTGGAGAGGTTGATAAACCACTATTTTATGGTTTATCTTGTGCTCAATTGAGTGGATTTCATAACTCTTTACACACTTATTCATAATATTTGCATGGTTTTATATTTCCTTCCTGATTTTGTGCTATGATTGAAAACATGCTTCTTTGATCTTATATTTACTTATTATTAATCCTCTCCTATTACCATTAGATGCCTTGATATGTGTGTTAAGTGTTTTCAAAGATTACAGGGCAGGAATGGATCAGAGGATGGAAAGGAAGCATGCAAAAGTGGAAGGAATACAATAAGTTGGAGAAATTGCTAAGCTGTTCAGCCTGACCTCTTCGCACTCAAACGACTATAACTTTAGCTACAGAGATCCAAATGATACGGTTCCAGTTGCGTTGGAAAGCTAACATCCGGGGCTTCGATTTGATATATAATATGCCATAGTTGCCCTGACGCTAGGCGATGCGAACGCGTGATCCATGCAGACGCGTCGCATCTGCGAACTTCAATCCGCGCGGCCGCGTGGACGACGCCTCCGCGTCACTTGTCCGCGACCTGAACGTACCAGAATACGCAGGGGGCGATTTCTGGGCTGTTTCTGACCCAGTTTTCGGCCCAGAAAGCACAGATTGGAGGCTATAAAGTGGGGGAATGCATCCATTCTAGGAGAGCTCGCATTTTTACTATTTTCCATGATTTAGATTTAGTTTGAGAGAGGTTCTCTCCTCTCTCTCTTAGGATTAGGATTTAGGACTTCTCTTAGTTTTTAAGAGTGACTCTCGATCCAGGTTTTATGTTTCTTGTTTTAAGCTTCCCTTTTTACTTTTATTTATTTATTCCAGCACTCGAGTTGATTACTTACTTTTATAATTTAACTTATGAATTATTTCATGTTACAGATTATTATTTGAGTTAATGATTATTTGAGGTATTTCGGTTATTGATTGCTTTCTCTTTAATTTGTGTTACCATTGTTTCCAATCTGAAGATATTCTATTCCAGCAATTTACTTTTTCCCTTTTTGGTCTTGGTTAAGAAATCAGTAACTCAACAGTTGTCAAACTCAGCATAATTGATAATCGTTATCTTGCTAATTGAACTGAACTTCAATAATCCCAACTTTTTCTTAGGAAATAAATAGGATTTGAAGGTCAAACTAATTAGTCCCTTGACTTTTCTTTGTTTTAGCAAAGGTTAACTAAGTGGAATTTAGATTCAACTTTCATTATTGTTGAGAGGGATAACTAAGTTGGACTTCCAATTTCTCTTACCTTGCCAAAAGTTGCTTTATAGTATTTATTTATTTTAATTGCCATTTACATTACTTGTCATTCAAATTACTTGCTTCTCACCTTCTAAACCCCGATTACAACCTTTATAGCCAATAATAAGAAAATACTTCCTTGCAGTTCCTTGAGAAGACGACCCGAGGTTTGAATACTCGGTTAATAATTTTAAAGGAGTTTGTTACTTGTGACACCCAAACGTTTGTAAGAAAGGTTGATTGCTTGGTTTAGTAACTATACTTACAACGAGAGTTTATTATAACTTCTGACTAAAATTGAGGGACCTGAGCAAAAATCTGATTTAGAGGCTGAAAAAGGACTGCAGATGCTGTTGGATTCTGACCTCCCTGCACTCGAACTGGATTTTTTGGAGCTACAAAAACCTAATTGGCGCGCTCTTAATTGCGTTGGAAAGTAGACATTCTGGGCTTTCCAGCAATATATAATAGTCTATACTTTTTCTGAGATTTGATAGCCCAAAATGGCGTTCAAAGTCAGCCTAAAAATTCTGGCGTAAAACTCCCAAACTGGCACCAGAATTGGAGTTAAACGCCCAAACTGGCACCAAAGCTAGCGTTTAACTCCAGAAACAGCCTAAGCACAAAAAAGCTTCAATGCTCAGCCCAATCACATACCAAGTGGGTCTCGGAAGTGAATTTCTGCACTATTTGCACTTAGTTACTCATTTTCTGTAACCCTAGGTTACTAGTCTAGTATAAAAACTACTTTTAGAGATTCATTTTGCAACTTATGACATTTTTACATTTCATATTGTACCTTTGACGGCATGAGTCTCTAAACCCCATAGGTGGGGGTGAGGAGCTTTGCTGTGTTTCAATGGATTAATGCAATTACTACTGTTTTCTATTCAATTACGCTTGATTCTATTCTAAGATACTCACTCGTACTTCAATATGGAGAATATGATGATCCGTGACACTCATCGTTATCCTCAACCCTTTGAACGCGTGCCTGACAACCACTTTGTTCTATCTGAGCTCAACATAGTCATTGGGCGACAGCTTGAGTGCGTATCTCTTGGGTTTCTAATCCACGGACCGAGTCCGGAGGTTAGAACCTTCGTGGTATAGGCTAGAATCATTGGCAGCATTCCTGAGATTCGGAAAGTCCAAATGTTGTCTGTGGTATTTCGAGTAGGATCTGGAAGGGGATGACTGTGACGAGCTTCAAACTCACGAATGTTGGACGCAGTGACAGTGTGCAAAAGGATAATGGTCCTATTCCGACGCTAGTGAGAACCGACAGATGATTAGCCGTGCGGTGACAACGCTTGGTATTTTTCATCTGAGAGGATTATACAGCCTGTTATGGAAGGTATTACTTGGACGACCCAGTGCATTTGCTGGTTAGTTGTGCAGAGTTGTGAAAAGTGTAATTACAATTTCGTGCACCAAGCGCCCAGTCCTGGTGTTGAACGCCAGGAAGGGGGCAGGCAGCTCGAGTTCTAAAGCCTTCTCAGCCAGTGGGTCTCCCAAAATCTCCACCTACCCCACTATTCATATCCTGGGTCAAGCTGTCCGACCCGGAATGTTTAGCGACAAGTCGACCGATCTCTTCAGGTCAGACTACCCGACCTCTTCTCCAAGAGCTCGGCCAAAATCACTACAGAGGCCCAAGAAGGCCCAAATGAAGGGGCACAGCCCAAATCTAAACGGCAGTTAAAGCCTAGAAAGATAAGGGTGGCTCCCCAGAAGAAAAGATGACTTCACTCAAAAGATAAGAGAAGATAAGATAACTTATCCTATCTAGAAAGGTCACTCCACACTATTATAAATACACTGGAGCACCAAGGTATAACTCATACTCTGATTCTACTAAAAACCTGCTTAATACCCTTGCTAACTTAAGCATCGGAGTCCCTTGCAGATACCACCACCCTCCGATGACAAAGGATCAGCAGCATTGTCAGTCCAACAAATCGGGCGCGACAGCTCCGGCCACTATCCACCAGCCGGACACATCATCTCCGACCAGCAAAAAAGATCTCGTCCGAGATCGACCTACAGTTTCAGGTAACCCTCGGAACATTGGCGCCGTTGCCGGGGAACCTGGAAGTCATTCCATCCACCTGGCAAACGACTAGGACAATGACCACAACTCTGGTTTGGTAGACAGAACACCAAACAAAAACGCAGACACTACACCGAAAGATACTCCTCAACCTAACAAAGACAAAGATTCACCAATCGCGGAATCCATGGAGGCACTTCAAAACCGCCTAAAGCAACTCGAAAAGAGGTGGAGCAACAACGAGAAGCTGAGAGAGACCTACGAAGGGAAGTTAGGCGACGCCGCGAGTTAAAGGACAAGCTCTTAAAACTCGAAGCAGATCTCAAGACCAAAACAACCCGATCCGATCACGAAGACAGCCCCCGTAAGGACCAAGACCCATTCACTAAAGAGATCATGAGGACCAAAATCCCAAAGGACTTCAAACTTCCCGACATGACTCTATACGATGGCACAGCAGATCCTAGTCATTACCTCAGTAATTTCATAAGTCGAATGTACCTCACCGATGCCTCAGATGCAGTTCGTTGCAAAGCCTTCCTGACCACATTAACAAAAACAACAATTAAATGGTTCGACAATCTGCCCCTAGGTCTATCTCGAGCTTCGACGACTTAGCCAAGAAGTTTCTGGCCAGATTCTCCATCCAGAAAGACAAAACTAAGCACGCCCCGAGTCTGTTAGGAATCAAACAGGGAGATTGGAAAAGTCTCCGCAGTTACATGGAAAGATTCAACAAAGCATGTCTGGATATACAAAGTCTACCAACAGAGGCAGCCATTATGGGTCTCATTAATGGCTTACGAGAGGGCCTTTCAGCCACTCTATATCAAAAAAATATCCCACATCTCTGAACGAAGTGCAAGAACGAGCAGAGAAGTATATCAACATGGAGAAAAACTCTCGACTAGGAGAGACCTCAAAATTCAGTTTCTCCTACTCCTCTCAAGATAAGGATAAAGAGTCCAAGAAAAAAAAAGATCAGCACGGAGAAAAGATCAAGAAATACCACAATTACACCTCTCTTTGGGTATCTCTCGTAGATGTCTACTGAGAAGTATGCCATACTGAAAAGATACCCCCCGCTCGACCACTCAAAAGCAAAAAAGCAGGAGGAAATCAGGGTGAATATTATGAATACCATCGAATCTACGGACACTCTACCAACGAATATTTTAACTTAAAAAATATCATAGAGAAATTAGTAAGAGAGGGAAAATTAGATCGGTACTTAGCTAGTCGAGCTGAGGAACCAAGAAAAAGAAGAAGGGACGAAGATGACGAACGAACTGAACGACCACCTCGTACCCCGAACCGACATGTCCACATGATACACAGAGGATTCGCAGGGGGAGGAATCTCCAAATCATCTCGCAAAAGACATCTTAAAGATGTATATCATGTCAAGGGAAGAGAGGAAGCATCCGACATCCCCACAATCACTTTTACTAAAGAAGACGCAACTGGCATTATCTCGGGACATGATGATCCCATGGTCATTACTATCATATTGGCCAACGCTAATCTCCACCGCACACTGGTAGACCAAGGAAGCTCGGCCGACATCTTGTTCAAAACTGCCTTTGACAAACTCGGCCTGGAAGAAAAAGAACTCAGAGCATATCCGAACAGCCTGTTTGGGCTGGGAGACACTCCAATTCAACCACTTGGGTACATCTCACTACACACGACCTTTGGAAAAGGAAACCAGTCAAGGACACTCAATATAGACTACATCGTGGTCAACGTGAGTTCAGCCTACAATGCCCTAATAGGTCGGACAACATTAAATCAGCTCGGCGCAGTAGTCTCGACTCCACACCTGTGCATGAAGTTCCCAACCACAGAAGGAATAGCTACGATAAAAGCATACCAGAAGATGGCGCGCCGCTGTTATAACGAAAGTCTAAACCTCAAAGGCAGAGGAGAAGAATTTCACACCATCGAACTTGGTGGAGTTCAAGGGAGGGAAGAACTCCGCCCACAACCCGAAGGCAAAGTAAAAAAAGTCCAGATCGGAGATGTCCCAGACAAAATAACCAATATTGGCACAATTCTGAAAGGAGGCATAAAAGAATCGCTCATACAGTTTTTAAGAGACAATGTCGAGCTCTTTGCATGGAAAGCCACAGACATGCTGGGCATAGACCCTGAGTTGATGTGCCACAAGCTGGCAGTTTTCCCAGGATCTCGGCCAGTACAGCAGAGACATAGAAAGCTCAGACTGGAATGATCCCAAGCTGTGGAAGAGCAGGTACAAGTTCTACTGGAGGCAAGATTCATAAGAGAAGTCAAGTACCCGCTATGGCTAGCTAACGTCGTCTTGGTGAAAAAATTAAACGGGAAGTGGCGAATATGCACCGACTACACTGATCTCAATAAAGCCTGCCTAAAAGATCTGTATCCACTTCCAAGTATCGACGCCCTGGTGGATGCTTCCTCCGGATATAAATACCTCTCGTTTATGGATGCCTACTCGGGATACAATCAAATCCTAATGTACCCTCCTGACCAAGAAAAAACCTCGTTCTTAACTCTGAAAGAAAACTACTGCTACATCGTCATGCCATTCGGACTCAAAAACGTAGGAGCCACTTATCAAAGACTAATGAATAAAGTCTTCGCGAACCACATTGGAAAAGTAATGGAAGTTTACGTGGACGACATGTTAATAAAGACACAAAGTGAAGATTCTTTGTTGTCCGACCTCACCCAAGTATTCGACACTATAAGAAGGCATGGCATGCGACTTAACTCGGCAAAATGCACCTTCGCAGTAGAAGCCAAAAAATTCTTGGGTTTTATGCTCACACAAAGAGGAATCGAAGCAAATCTGGACAAATGCCGGGCTATACTCGACATGAAGAGTCCGACCTGTGTTAAAGAGGTACAACAACTCAATGGAAGATTGGCAGCCTTATCCAGATTTTTAGCTGGATCAGCAATAAGATCTCTCCCCTTCTACGTCACTCTAAGGAAGGGAAAGAGGTTCGAATGGACAACGGAGTGCTAGTAGGCCTTCCAAGATTTCAAAAGGTTCCTGGGATAACCACCTATCCTAACTCGGCCACGGGAAGGAGAACCACTTATATTGTACCTCGCAGTAGGAAGTCGGGCAGTAGCCTCAGCACTGGTCCGAGAAGACGACAGTGGGCAACAACCTATATACTTCATCAGCAAGGCACTACAAGGATCCGAACTGAACTACCAAAAAATAGATAAATTCGCCTATGCTCTCATATTAAAATCTCGACGACTTCGTCCATACTTCCAAGCCCACATTATCAGGGTTTGGACCAACCAACCCAAAAAAGGCATCATACAGAAAACAGATTTAGCTGGAAGAATCTTACAATGGGCAGTCAAGTTGTCCGAATTCGACCTTCAATATGAACCTCAGACAGCCATCAAATCGCAATATTTGGCCGACTTCATTGTAGAATTTACAGACACCCCAAAAATCCCTACAGAATGGAATCTCTACGGAGACGGTTCTTCAAACAAAACTGGAAGTGGCGCGGGTGTGATAATTGAAAGCGACCAGGGAACCCAAATCGAACTTTCCCTCAAATTCGGGTTTCTTGCCTCAAATAACCAAGCTGAGTATGAGGCGCTACTAGCTGGTTTGAAGCTGGCTAAGGAGGTTGGAGCGCAAAAGCTTATCATCTTCAGCGACTCACAGGTGGTCACTTCACAAATAGCAGGGAGTTACCAAGCCAAGGATCCCACCATGAAAAAGTACTTGGACAAAACCAAGGAACAGCTCAGACAACTCAGGGAATATGAGGTTCGCCACATACCCCGAGAATAGAATACTCGAGGTGATGCATCTGAAGAACTGTAGATTGATGGTTTAGAAGTTATAGTAAACTCTCGTTGCAAGTATAGTTACTAAACCAAGCAATCAACCTTTCTTACAAACGTTTTGGTTGTCACAAGTAACAAACCCCTAAATAAATTGATAACCGAAGTATTTAAACCTCGGGTCGTCTTCTCAAGGAACTGCAGGGAAGTATGTTCTTATTATTGGTTATGAAGATTGTAAATTGGGGTTTTTAAGATGAGGAACAAGTAATTTAAATTGCAATTGAAATAAGTAAAAGACTGTAAAGTAAATAAATAACTGTGAAATAAACTTTTGGCAAGGTATGAGAAATTAGAAGTCCTATCCTAGTTATCCTTATTAATGATGATGAAGATTGAATCTTAATTCCACTCAGTTAGTCTTTACTTAAAGTAAAGAAAGGTCAAGTGACTAATTAGTTTGATCTTCAAATCCTAGTTAATCCCTAAGGAAAGATTGGGATTATTGAAGTCCAATTCAATTAGCAAAGATAATAATTATCAATCATGTTAAGTTTGATAACTCCTGAGTTACTGATTTCTTAACCAAGACCAAAAGGGAAAAAGTAAATCTATTGGAATAAAAATGTCTTCAGATTGGAAGCAACAGTAATAAAAGAAAGCAATAATAAACTGAAATACCTCAGATAGCATTAATTCAAAGAATAATCTGTAACATAGAAGAATTCATAGACTAAATTGAGAAGATAAATAAAAAAGAATGTTGAACCTGATAAAAAGAGATAATCCTGAAAGCGAATAAAATCCTAAATCTAAATCCTAATCCTAAAGAGAGAGGAGAGAACCTCTCCCTCAAAACTACATCTAAATCATCAAAAGTAACTAATTGGAGACTCCCCTCTAAATGGATGCATTCCCCCACTTCATAACCTCTAATCTGTGCCTTCTGGACTTGAATTTGGGCCAAAAAGGGCTTCAGAAATCACTAGGAGCATTTTCTGTACTTTCTGGTGTGTGGCCTCTGTCACGCGTCCGCGTGGGTCATGCGATAGCGTCATTTGGAGTTTTCCTTGCTACGCGGTCGCTTCAATCATGCGTCCGCGTCATATGCGTTTCGCTCAAGGTGCGCGATTGCGTCAATCACGCGGTCGCGTCACTACCATTTCGTGCTGGCATGCGGCCACGTCGTCCATGCGATCGCGTCACTACCAGTTTCTTCAAAAACTCCGTTTTATGCTTTCCTTCCAATTTTGTATGTTTTCTTTCCATCCTTTAAGTCATTCCTGCCTTAGAAGATCTGAAACTACTCAACACACGAATCACGACATCGAATGGAAGTAAAAGGATAATTAAAATAATTACTTTTAAAGCATAGGAAACATGTTTTTCACATACATCACATAATAAGGAAGGGAAAGTAAAACCATGCAATTAACATGAATAAGTGGGTGAAGGACTGAATAAATCACTTAAATTAGGCACAAAATATATCATAAAATATGGATTTATCAACCTCCCCACACTTAAATAATAGCATGTTCTCATGCTAAATCCAAGACAAAGAGTAAGGTAAGGTTGAAGTGGTGAAATCTCATGCAATGCAATCTATTCTAAATGCAACTACCTAAATGAATCATGCAGTTCTAATTTTTTTTATTCACTTGTTATATAAAACTTACATGTAGTTGAATTAATTTACATTCTCAAGGAGTCATATATGCATAGCCAAACCTTAGATAATGATAAAGCACTTTTACAATTGAGATGGGAAAGAAAAAATATTTTACAAACTTGCAAGACAATTAGCAATTTAAGCAGAGATATATGTTGACGAGCTATTGAACCCTCACTGGATTTTGTGTTTACTCTCTAGTCACTCAGTGTTTATTAGGTTAATCACTCTATTCTTCTTTTTATCCTTACTTTCTATAACTTTGTTCTTCATCTAACCAATCAACAATTATAGAATATAGGCATACAAAAATCATGAGGTCTTTGATTAAGGTTGTAATGGGGCCAAGGTAAAGGTAAGGGTATATGTATAAGGCTAAGTGAGCTAATTAAGTGAATCCTTGATTAGTCTAAGATCTCACCTAACATATATATTTTGTAAAGCAAAGCTTCTTTACCTATTTTCCCATATTTTTCCCACTTTTTATGTTACATGCTCATGCATTAGTTTTAATTTTGTTCTATGTGCATTTGCTTTATCTCGCATTTGGGGAGTTCTTTTGTATCCCCTTTATTCAAATACAGAAACTTTTTTTTTAATGCACATGGTAATTCAATTATTTTGATTTCACATGAGCATGCTTCCCAAAATTTTTATTTTGAATTATTTTATTCTTTTTAACTTTCTACCCTTTGTTTTTATCATCCATGTTCCCATAAGGTTCCCACACTTACACAATACACAATTTCTATCTTAATCTAACTAAGGATTCAACTTGGGATTTTTATTTTATTTTTCTGCTTAAGGCTAGTAATGTGGTTATAAAACAAGAGGGGTTTTAAAGGCTCAAGGGGGCTAACAAGGGTGATGTAAAAGGTAGGCTAATTCGGGAATAGTGAGCTAGAATCAAACAATGGCCTCAATCACTTTCTTGGTATGTATCTATATTTTATAATCGGACATATAGATTGAAACAAGGTAAAGAACATCAGAATAAAAAAGAAGGGCGGAACACCCAGGAATAAAATATGATGGTTTAAATGTAACCATGCAGTTAAGCTCAAAACTCACAGGCTGTGTATTCTCTAACTCAAATCATATATCAGTTATATATGTCATGCAAGTAAAAATTAAGAGTTCCCATTATTCTCAATGTAAATCTTAAGGTGGCTTTAAAGTTCTAGTGTTTCTCCTTGATGAAATGTTGTTAACTAACTAACATGTAATGCTATATATACAAGGTGTGGGTTGTTTTTATTCTGTTAAAGTCTCTAGTTTACTTCCTTTTTATATTTTTAATTTAAACTAAGTTGTCTTATGCTAAAAAGGGTAAACTATACTAATTAATCCACATTTTCTATAACTAATAAGTTAGAATTGCAACTAAACTAAATGGCTAAAATATAAACTAAAGTGCAACATGCAGAAATATACTAAAAATACATGAAAATAGCAATGTATAAATACTGAGAAAATAAAAATAAAAATAAAGAAAAAAATACAGAAAAGTAGCAAAATGAAGTAAAAGAGTCTGTAGTGGTTCACCAAAAAAATAGGCCAGAGATGGCGACCTCCCCACACTTAAAATGAAGCATCGTTCCTGATGCTCACTCAAGCAGGGTGTGAAGCGGTGTCATCACTAGAAGGATGGGTAGCCGGAGTCTCTGTGGTGGTGGTCTGAGGATCTGCCTGCTGCAGAGGAGGTGCTGATCGAATAGGGATCTCTGGGTCTGCATCCTGAATCTGAGGCAGGGCCTCCTACTGTGATGCAGCCTGCTCTGTGCCTGCCTGTGTAGCCTCTCTCTAGGGATGGGTCTCCGCCTCGTGGTCATCCGCCTCCTCCTCAGATGGCTCTGATGGTGTGTTAGGCTCAGAGGGGATGTCGCCGTCAGAACGTATCAACAGCTTCAGGTGCTCATAGCGTCGCTTGCTGCGACGCTCAGATCTCTCGTATCACCGTCGGTTGCGGCGCTCCATCTGGTCTAGCTGCCGAAACAGGCGATGCACTAAGTGATAAACTGGCTCTGAGGCAGGTGGAGGTGCAGTGGTGGTAGCAGGGGTAGCTGTAGATGAAGAGGGGCCGGCAGATGGTGTGGCTGTCTCATCAGTTGGAGTGAGGAATGGAGGTCTGTAGCCCAAAGCCAGAAAGTTCCTGCTGTGAGGGATAATTTTCTTGCATTCTGCAGCAGGTGACTTCTCATCAGCATCCTCCTAAGGCACGTCAGCTCGATGGCCAAGCTGTGTAATCAGATATGGAAAGGGGAGGGTGCCTCGGACGTGGACCCTGGCCATGTAGTACTGAATAAAGCGTGGCAGGTACAGGTCCTTACCCTCCATCACACATCATAGGAGGGTGATCATAGCGGCAGGTAGCTTCGTCTCATGGGTGCTCGGCATAATAAAGTTGCTTAGGATCTGATGCCATAGCCGAGCTTCATCGTTCAAGTATGCCTGCTTGATTCCCTTAGGCATGGTGGTGTTCTGACCCATGACCCATGGAATAGTCGGGTCAAGGGCTATCCTTGCCTTGACGGCATCCCAGTCAAACTTCATGAAGCGCATGTCCTCCTCAGCCTGTTGATAACCATCTGGCTGATCGAATTTAGGCAGGTGCTTCAGAACATCCTCTATGGCCTGCTTAGTGACCAGTATCTGCTTCCCTATTAGGTGTACTGCATCTAGGGAAGTTTTAAAGTGATTGCAGTAAAATTCCCTTACCCAAGACGCATTAACCTCAGTCAGGTTTCTCTCCAGGAAGAACCAGCCTCTTTGTTTGATCTGATCAGAGGTGTATTGCTGGAGTTCTTCTGGGATCTTCAGAGTCCTCTCCAGGTACAGGTTCCTGGAGGTTGCAAACACTGGATACTTCAGCTCGCAGTATCGGTTTGCAAACTTAATGGGATCAGTAGCAGGGAGTAGCTGGTCAGCCTTCTCCTGCTGGGTAAAGTGTTTCTCCCGCCAGGAGTCATCATGCATGATGTCCAAGATGGACATGGATGATTCTCCTCTTTTTCGTTTGCTAGTTGTTGCCTTTCTTTTTCCCTTTCTTTGGGTGTCTGACATCCTGAAAAACAGAAAACCAGGATATAAAAAAAATAGGAAAACAGGTAGGCAATTAATCAAAAGAAGCACATAATGGCAAAGGAGCAGAAGAAAAATGAGTTAAGTAAATGTGCATTAAGGATTGTATGAGAGTTAGAAAACTGATAAGAGAAATCCACAATCCAAAATGTAATAGAATTCATGTTAGTTAGGAAAAATTATCATCATGCCTTGGTTAGAAAGTGAAAGAGAATAGGTAAAAACCAAAAAGAAATTTGTTGGAAAGGTTTGGTTGGTTAAGATTGAAAAAAAGAGTGTAGGAAGTGAAAATTAGTGAATTAGTAAAAAGTGGGTTAGAGTAGGTGGCATGATTGCATTTTTTAAGTAACGAGAATTCACAAATTAAAGCAACAGATAACTCATATTCAAACAAGGAAGGTAAGGATGATTCATATGGAAATAGCAAAAAGTGGAATTGAATCATCCAGGATGCATCTTATAAACCAGAAAATTGAAAAGAATAAGAAAGCGTGCCCTGGCATTCATGAATTGGTTTGGTAAAAGCAGAGTAAAGCAGAGTTCAAAGTGCCAAAACCAAGACATGAATGGAAACAAAAAGTTTACAAAAAATTGGGCAGCATTCCGACTAAAATTGGATGTTCCCGAAAAATAATCAGCAATCAGAATAGTTCATATGAATTAAAAAGATAGTTGCAATTACATATGAGGACTATGAACATGAAAAAGTAGTGTAAAGAGCAGCATGAAACAAGAAATTACAGCATATGAACAATACTAACATCACAGCAACAGCAGAATTGCGAAATTAATAAAGCAAGAAACACGAACAGCGCAAGTAATCAGGCCTAAATCCACTAACCACATCATAGGCTACCTAACAACCTAGAATCCACTACAACATGCATATCTAACTAGCCTAATTATGAAGAGAAACAGAAAAATATGTAATTAACTACGAATTGATAGAAGGGTGGCGTTCGGCGGAACCTGGAAGGAGTATGAAAGAAGGTGGGGCAGAGAGATGGCTGGGGAATGGTGGTGGTGGCGGCTGATGCGGTGGTTGAGGGTGGCACGGCGGCGGTGAGGGCTGTTCGGAGGTAAGGGTTTGGAAAGGTAATGGGGGAGGGGGGAAGGGGAGGGAGCGTTGGTGGCTGTCGGAAGCGCGGCGGTGACGGCGGCGCGGTGGGTGTGGCGGTCGCGGAGGGGGGCAGTGATGGTAGAGGGAAGAAGAAGAAAGAAGAAGAAGAAAGAGGGGGAAGGGGGAAGGGGGTGGCGTGGCGGTGGGTTCTGGGTGGTCGATGGGGGTGGCGGTGGTCGGTGGTAGTGGCTGGAAGTTGGTGGTGGTTGGCTGGAGAGAGAGAGGAAGGAGAAGGGGCTGGGGGCGCGAATGGGTAGGGTTCGCGTGATAGGGGGTTATAGAATTTGAATCCACACGATCGCGTGGGGCACGCGGTCGGGTGGCTGGGGTGAAATGGGGATCGACGCGATCGCGTGAGTGATGCGATCGCATGGAATGGGAAAATAATGAATGACGCGATCGCGTGAGGCATGCGATCGCGTCGCTAGAAATCATGCGAAACGCACAATTCCAGTGTCGTTTCAGTGCAACTCTCTGTCTCCTTTGGGGTGGTGTGCAATCCACGCGATGCGATCACGTCGCTTACGCTGTCGCGTGGGATTGGTGTTGTGCAAGGGACGCGATCACGTGGATGATGCGATCGCGTGGGTCATTTTGTGCGAAACATACAATGGCCGCACGATTCCAGCCTAACTCTCTGGACGTTGGGGATTTACGCCGATCTCCAGATCACGCGGCCGCACGAATGACGCGGACGCGTGGGGGTTGTTTTTCGCAACTGACGCGATCGCATGAGTGATGCGGTCGCGTCGCGCACCCTTTTTTTTATGCAGGTATGCAATTATGCAGTATGCAATGCGAATGAATAATATTCAGGTTCAATTGAAAAGGATAATAAAAATAAATAACACGAAATAAAACTGAAAAAGGGACGACCATACCATGGTGGGTTGTCTCCCACCTAACACTTTTAGTTAAAGTCCTTAAGTTGGACATTGGATGAGCTTCCTGTTATGGCGGCTTGTGCTTAAATTCATCCAGAAATCTCCACCAGTGCTTGGAATGCCAATAGCCTCTGGGGTCCCAAACTAGGCATGTAAAGCTTCTAAGCAGCTTCAAACAGATTCTCAGGCTCCCGGGGTGACGAATGTCAAAATAGATTCCAGGATCCCAAACTTTGCTTTTAAATCCGCCTCCATTTGGATCTATATTTTTCCATCCAGGCGATTTAGAAATTAGATTCTCACCAAGATAACCAAACGTTTTCTGAGATCCATTCGATTGATCATGATGCCAATTCGTGCACTTCAAGTTGAAGCGTGGAACCTTATTGAACCTTGGGCACCAGCTCTGAGCACGAGCCATTTCCCTCTTACTCTTAAAGCTGCAAAGAGCTCTAAGCTGGCCATCTGTTTCAAGCAAACCATATTCAAGTGGGAAAATAAAGTTAAAGGTTAAGGATTGTACCCACTTGAAGCTCGTATTGGGTGGTAATGGCCTTGGGATAGGTGTTTCCAGTAGTTTTGTGAGTTCTATTCCCTTGTGCTCTTCTGCGAATTTCTCCACTTCTGTGTAATATTCTTCAAATGCATCCATGTCCTGATCAAAGCCTTCTGTGTCTTCCTCATTACTTAAGTCATAAACGGGAGGTTGAGAGAAATCTACCTCCGCATCATCTTCGTATTCACTTGGGGAAGATTCTTCGATCTCAGAGAATTCACCCGCGGATGCAAGTTCATTACTAGGAGAACTTGACTTGAGATTATCATCATCAAGGAAACTTACTTCTTGGATTATTCCGTCTAGTTCTTCA
Organism: Arachis hypogaea; assembly: GCF_003086295.3. NCBI lineage: Eukaryota > Viridiplantae > Streptophyta > Magnoliopsida > Fabales > Fabaceae > Arachis > Arachis hypogaea. The sequence goes on along the minus strand of NC_092047.1, from coordinate 67,981,667 downwards.
TAAAAGATTTGCTGTGGGAGTTGTGCACTATCCTCCTTAGCATCAATTGTAACGTTCTTAATAGAATTCTCCACAACTCTGGATTCCCATGGAAGTTCAGCGTCTCCTAAGTCTTCAACCAACTCCTCTTCTTTCATAATGACAGCTTCCTCTACTTGTTCTAATACGAAGTCATGCTCTGTCTTGTCCACTTGAGTTTCTAGTATCTCCTTCATGCTACGCTCTTCATTAGATTGTCCCCATGGGGCTCTAGGAGGCCCTTGAATGTTCGAACGGCTAGAAGATAATAGACTTACTGCTTGCTCCAATTGATGAAGGGTTGTTTGAAGTTGATCTACTGTTTCCTTGAGGCGAACCTCTGATTCTTGGGGTGATAGATTTGGACGTGGTACATGGGAAAGTGGTGGTTTTGGGGAGTAATTGGATTGGAATTTGGGTAAATGAGGATCATACGGTAGTGAATGGTGAAAAGGAGCTTGTGAGTGTGGGGGTGCGAAGTTATGTTGAGAGGATGGCCTATAAGCACCAGGTGGGGCTTGTTGGTAACTACAAGGTTGTCCACCTTGTCTATTGCCTTGGTATGAATTGTAGAATGGTCTTTGTCCATGATATCTTGGAGGGTATTGTTGCCTAAAGGGTTGATCAGATCCTCTTGACTCCATCCATCTTTGATTGCTCTGACCTTGATGCGTGTTACTATTATAACTTTCACTCCTTTCAACAATATTAGAACCAAACTCAAAGCGAGAGGGGTGAGAATTCATAGTACCTAATGGAAATAAAAGTTAAGAAAATAAAGACAAATAAACAAGTAAAAGAAAAGTATTTACAATAACCAATAATAAGGCACACAATTGCAGTTCTCCGACAACGGCGCCATTTTGAAGAACTGTAGATTGATGGTTTAGAAGTTATAGTAAACTCTCGTTGCAAGTATAGTTACTAAACCAAGCAATCAACCTTTCTTACAAACGTTTTGGTTGTCAAAAGTAACAAACCCCTAAATAAATTGATAACCGAAGTATTTAAACCTCGAGTCATCTTCTCAAGGAACTGCAGGGAAGTATGTTCTTAATATTGGTTATGAAGATTGTAAATTGGGGTTTTTAAGATGAGGAACAAGTAATTTAAATTGCAATTGAAATAAGTAAAAGACTGTAAAGTAAATAAATAACTGTGAAATAAACTTTTGGCAAGGTATGAGAAATTAGAAGTCCTATCCTAGTTATCCTTATCAATGATAATGAAGATTGAATCTTAATTCTACTCAATTAGTCTTTACTTAAAGTAAAGAAAGGTCAAGTGACTAATTAGTTTGATCTTCAAATCCTAGTTAATCCCTAAGGAAAGATTGGGATTATTGAAGTCCAATTCAATTAGCAAAGATAACAATTATCAGTCATGTTAAGTTTGATAACTCCTGAGTTACTGATTTCTTAACCAAGACCAAAAGGGAAACAGTAAATCTACTGGAATAAAAATGTCTTCAGATTGGAAGTAACAATAATAAAAGAAAGCAATAATAAACTGAAATACCTCAAATAACATTAATTCAAAGAATAATCTGTAACATAGAAGAATTCATAAGCTAAATTGAGAAGATAAATAAAAAGGAATGTTGAACCTGATAAAAAGAGATAATCCTGAAAGCGAATAAAATCCTAAATCTAAATCCTAATCCTAAAGAGAGAGGAGAGAACCTCTCCGTCAAAACTACATATAAATCATCAAAAGTAACTAATTGGAGACTCCCCTCTGAATGGATGCATTTCCCCACTTCATAACCTCTGATCTGTGCCTTCTGGACTTGGATTTGGGCCAAAAAGGGCTTCAGAAATCGCTGGGAGCATTTTCTGTACATTCTGGTGCATGGCCTCTGTCGCGCGTCCGCGTCATATGCGTTTCGCTCAAGGCGCGCGATCGCGTCAATCACGCGGTCACGTCACTACCATTTCGTGCTGGCATGCGGCCGCGTCGTCCATGCGATCACGTCACTGCCAGTTTCTTCAAAAACTCCGTTTTATGCTTTCCTTCCAATTTTGTATGTTTCCTTTCCATCCTTTAAGTCATTCCTGCCTTAGAAGATCTGAAACTACTCAACACACGAATCACGGCATCGAATGGAAGTAAAAGGATAATTAAAATAATTACTTTTAAAGCATAGGAAACATGTTTTTCACATACATCACATAATAAGGAAGGGAAAGTAAAACCATGCAATTAACATGAATAAGTGGGTGAAAGACTGAATAAATCACTTAAATTTGGCCCAAAATATATCATAAAATATGGGTTTATCACACTCTCAAAATTAGCCAGCACCAAACCAGGGGGCAATAATAGAAGCCTCATCCAAGAGATGATGCAGAACCCGTCAATCTCGGAAGAAGAAAAGATCCTAGCCATAACAGGTCTGGATCAAGGATGGAAGACTCCCATAATTAATTACCTCAAAATAGAAACATTCCCTACACATAAGAAGGAGGCAAAGAGGTTAAAATGGGAGTCACAATACTACACCATCATAAATAATACTCTATACAAGAGAGGGATTTCGACACCACTATTAAAATGCGTGCCGACTTCCAATACAAAAGAAGTTTTAGAAGAAGTACACAGTGGCATCTGTGGCAACCACCTCAGAGCACAGGCACTCACCAAGAAAGTACTCCGAGCCGGATTTTATTGGCTGACCTTACAAAAAGAAGCAACAGAATTCGTGAAGACATGTCCACCATGTTAGAAACATGCCAATTTTCACATCGCCCCACCAGAGGAGCTCATCAGCGTAACCTCACCCTGGCCATTTGCAAAATGGGGACTCGATCTTATCAGACCCTTCCCCCAAGGATCAGGACAAGTCAAATTCTTCATAATGGGGGTAGACTATTTCACAAAATGGCACTCAATTTACAGATGCAGGCTTCAGAAAGTTGGTGGCCTATCTAAACATAAAACACTAATTCACATCTGTAGAACACCCCCAGGCCAATGGACAAGCAGAAGTTGCTAACAAAGTCATATTAGCCGGGCTAAAACGGAGATTACAGAATGCAAAGGGAGCCTGAGCCGAAGAGCTCCCACAAGTCCTATGGGCATGTCGGACAATGTCACACTCCACCACAAAGGAATCACCCGTCTGATTAGCTTACAGAATGGAGGCAATGATCCAAGTAGAGGTCGAAGAAGGGTCGCCCAGAGTGATCCACTACAATGAAGAGGCCAACTCCCAACTTCAAAGGGAAGAACTCGACCTACTTCCAAAAATCTGAGAAAGTGCTTGGATCAGGGAAGAGGCATTAAAATGACGAATGGCTTCAAGATACAATCAAAAGGTAGTGCCATGAGGTTTTGCCGAGAACGACCTCATCCTAATCTGAAATGATATCGGAACAACTCGACCTGAAGAAGGAAAGCTGGCAGCAAACTGGAAAGGACCCTACCGAGTCATAGAAGTACTTGGAAAGGGCTACTACAGGCTGTCCGAACTAGAAGGGCGAGAGCTTCCCAGGTCATGGCACGCTTGCAACCTACGAAGGTATTATAGTTAGAGGTAATAAGGATCTTTGGACAAAGTGCACTCTTTTTCCTGAAAAGGTTTTTTAATGAGGCACCAAGCCAAGATTCGTAAAATACCTAACTTAGAGGAGTAAAACTCCCACGTGTATATATTTGCATATTTTCTATTTTGAATAAAGTTTTTAAGATTTTCCACAAATCCTTTATCAAGACGCATTAATCTGAAACGCAAAAGAAATTCATCGCCCGATTATAAAGCTACAGATCGGCAGAAAGTGAAGATCAAATTCACTGCACGATCACGATAAAGGCCAACAAAGATGAAAACCAAATTCATCAAAAGGTCGACCAACGGGGATCAAACCCAATGTCTACGAAATCGGCAAAGATGAAAAGGAGACAAAAATAGAATAATGCAAGAAGTTATCAAAAGTGATCCATAGAAAGGACCTGACGAGGTCTTAATAAAAATGGGTTGCTAAAAATAACTTGAAGACCGACCGACGTAAAAGAAGTCGGACCAATCGACCACAATAACCAAAGTTATAAAAACTAAATCCCTGGAAAGAGGCCTGTCCAGCCCTAAAAAAGAGGATTACTAGAAATAACTTAGAAGGGACCGACGTGAAGAAGTCGGCCCGAAACAAAAAAGTTATAAAAGTAATCCCTAAAAGAGATCTGACAGAGGTCCAAAAAAGAGGATTACTAGAAATAACTTAGAAGGGACCGACGTGAAGAAGTCGGCCTGAAACCAAGAAGTTATAAAAGTAATTGATGCCAAGGCATCTTAGGCTAGTTTCACTAGTATTTTTCTGTTAGTTTTAGTTGTTTTATGCACTTTCTTGAGCTTAAAGTAACCAAGAATGGTTAAAAGAATAACAAAGCAATGAACCATCCAAACAGTATAATTTTTATGCAAATTTCATGAGTTTTTAGTTATATTACTTGAATGCTATGAATGGAAGATTCTCATGAAAATTTGCAAGACTTTGATGCAGTTGTTTGGATGATTTCAGGAAAGAAGAGGCTAGGCAAGGAAGCAACAAAAATCAATAAAGGAAGCTTGAATATCACATGTGGAGTTTAAGTTCCAGTTTAAGCTTAAACTGGAACTTAAACGGCCAAAATCATAAAAGCTGAGGAAAGGGTGAAAGTCGCGTTTAACCTCCAGTTTAACCTTAAACTGGAAGTTAAACGCCAGAATTGGGAAATGCACCAGGGAGCCATTTCCACGTTTAAGCTCCAGTTTAACCTTAAACTGGAGCTTAAACGTGTTCGACCAAGTTTTCTCCTCCAGGGTTGCTTTCTCCATTTCCACGTTTAAGCTCCAGTTTAACCCTAAACTGGAGCTTAAACGTGTTCGACCTCCAGGGGTTGCTTTCTCCGCTTCCACGTTTAAGCTCCAGTTTAACCTTAAACTGGAGCTTAAACGTGTTCGACCTCCAGGATGGCTTTCTCTATTTCCACGTTTAAGCTCCAGTTTAACCTTAAACTGGAGCTTAAACGTGTTCGACCTCCAGGGCTGCTTTTCCTATCTCCACGTTTAAGCTTCAGTTTAACCTTAAACTGAAGCTTAAACGTGTTCGACTACGTTACCCTCCAGGGCTGCCTTCTTCCATTTCCACGTTTAAGCTTCAGTTTAACCTTAAACTGAAGCTTAAACGTGCTTCCACAAAAGGCATCACTGGAAGTGTCTGGCGTTTAAGCTGCAGTTTAAGCTTAAACTGCAACTTAAACGCCACTCTTGGAAAAGGTTTCTGGGCCAAAAATATTGCAGTTTAAGTTAGCATTTGAGCACAAATATTAACTTAAACTTACTCTGGTATGAAACCCAATTGAATATCATGGTTTATGGGATTGGGCCTGAAGGATTGATGAGTCTAGAATTTCAATTTGTTGAGTCATGTGTCATTACTTGATTATCACTAAGTTGGCTCAATGAATGTTACAGAATTTGGATCAGCAGCCTCATCAAGATTATGGATCATAAACCCAAAGCAAAAAGAAAGCAGGGAGAGGCCTCAAAGCCCAAAAAAAACACAACAGAAGCTCAATGAAGAAAGTGTATAAATAGGATAGAATTTAAGTTAGAGGCACTTTTTTTTTACCTTTTCATTTTGGAAGTTTTCATACTTTTGTAATTGAATTCAGAGCTATGACTCACTAAACCCCCTTTCATTGGGTTAGGGAGCTCTATTGTAATTCAATGAATCAATAATAGTTTTATCTTCTTCTTCAATCTTTTCTCTTGAATTTTGTTAGAAAGCTTCTCGATCTAATTCCATTGGGTAGTTGTCTTGGGAAAGAAACTACCCATAATTGGAATCCTTCGGAACCTTGGGAAAGGAATGGAGGATTCATGCTAGAGAAGCTTTCTCACAGTGAATTGGATTGGGGTTTGGATGGATATTGTGACATGTAATCCTACCAAATTGTGGTTCATGAAACTGTGTGGTATAATCAGTGATCGAGCATCATCTCTTCTTATGAACATTTAAGCCAAGGGATTGGAAATTTGTTTGTTTTTAGAGAGAATTGGTGAACCAAGGGATTGGGATCCAATCATATAAGATTGCCAAGCAAAAATTCAATGAACGCATTGGTTGAGGAAGAGATAAAAATGTTTTGATTCGGAGATCTCAATATCTCCTAAAACCCAATGAATTCCCCATCTCCGATTTCCACTTTCTCTTTACATTCTGCAATTCAATTCATGCAATCACCCCTATTCCCTTTTAATTTCAGCAATTTAGCTTCTCGCTCTTTAATTCATGCAATTTAAGATTCCGCAATTTCAATTTCTTGCCATTTACGTTTCCCGCCAATTTTACATTCCGCAACTCTCATCTAATTCTTGATTCCGCTCAACTAGACACACTTCTAATCCGAATTGCTCATTCAACCAATCCTTGTGGGATTCGACCTCACTCTATTGTGAGTTTTTACTTGACGATAACCGGTGCACTTGCCGGAAGGAATTTTGCCGATTGTGCAATTTCCTAAATCGTAGCATAACAAGTTTATGCGCATCAAGTTTATGGCGCCGTTGCCGGGGATTGGTTTTCGATTGACAATTCTCAAATTGGAAGTTAACTAGATTGAGCATTTTTCTTGCTTTGTTAATTCAATTCAAGTTACTTGTTGAATTTTAATTTCTGCACTCTGTTACATGCTTTCTTTCTTTATGCCTTTAAATTCAAGCAACTAACTCACTGACTCACTAACTATTTGAATTAATTCCTCAACTACTCTAACCATACTCTTCCATTAACCAAGAGTATTTCACTTGTTTGTTGCCTGTGCTGTGTTCTTGTATGACAGGTAGGAGAGAAGAGACATCAACCCCTCCATATACCGAACCAGAGAGGACCCTTCATAGACTTAGAAGGGAAGCAAGAGGGAAGAGAGTACTGGGAGAAGAAGAATCTGAAGGAGAATCTGAGGACAATTTTGAGGAAGCTCTAGATCTCAACATGGATAGAGAAGTTCACAACCATGAGAGAGCTGATGGAAACAATGCCATTCCCGAGAGGAGGGTTCTTGGTTCATACATAAACCCAACCTCTGGGAATTGTGGTAGCAGCATTCAGAAACCACCCATTCAGGCCAATAATTTTGAACTCAAACCACAGCTAATATCACTTGTGGAGAATCATTGTTCATTTGGTGGGAGTGCTAATGAAGATCCAAACCAACATCTCACAAAATTTCTGAGAATTTGCGATACTGTGAAGTCCAATGGAGTCCAGGAAGATACCTATAAACTGCTCTTGTTCCCATTTTCACTTAGGGACAAGGCAGCTAAGTGGCTGGAATCATTCCCAAGGGGGAGCCTAACAACCTGGGATGAGGTGGAAAGCAAGTTTCTGGCACGTTTCTACCCCCCACAAAAGGTCAATAGGCTTCGATCTGAGGTTCAGACGTTTAGACAACAAGATGGTGAAACTCTCTACGAGGCATGGGAGAGATTCAAGGATTTAACAAGGAAATGCCCACCAGACATGTTCCATGACTGGGTGCAATTGCATATTTTCTATGATGGACTTTCTTATGAATCAAGAAAGGCTGTAGACCATTCATCAGGAGGTTCATTGAACAGGAAAAAGACTGTGGAAGAAGCCATTGAAGTGATTGAGACAGTGGCTGAGAATGAGTACTACTATGCTTCAGAGAGACACAACACTAAGGGAGTCATGGAGCTGAGCCATGTTGATACAATTTTAGCCCAAAACAAGGTGTTTGCCAAGCAACTAGCAGAGCTCACCAGGAAATTAGAAACAAAGCAAGTGGCTGCAATACACACACAAGATCAAGAGGAAGTAAGCACTGAAGGAGGTGATTGGGAAGAGGCCAACTATGTGGGAAACCAACAAAGGCAATTATATGATCCACATTCCAACACTTACAACCCAGGATGGAAAAACCACCCAAACTTTGGGTGGGGAAACCAGCAAAACCAACATAACAAGTCCACATACCAAAACTCCAACCAAAGATCATACCAAGCCACACAAAACACTTACTCCCAACCATCATATCATGGCCAAAATAATCAACCTACCCAACCTAATCCGAACCAACAATTTCAAGATCAATTAAACAGGATAGAGGGAATGCTAGCAACCATGAGTCAAGACATAACCGAATTGAAAGCCTTTAAGGAAGAAGTAAACTCTAACCTGCAAAACCAAGGAGCTGCCATCCAGAAGCTAGAAAATCAAATTGTGTATTTGTCTAAGCAAACCCCTGGGCCAAGCGTTTCTCATGCTGCCAAGGCTATTGCAAGGGAAGAATGTAAGGCCATAACCCTCAGAAGTGGAAATAATCTAAAGGAGATCTCAAAGGAAACCACAGAGGATGAAGCAAAGGAAAATGTGAGAGACAAGGAACAAGGACAATCTTTTACACCGTCTGCAACAAAAGAAAAAGAAAAAGAGGTCCTGAAGCCTTATACACCTAAAGCACCATATCCTCAACGTTTGATGAAAAGTGAAAAGGATGGCCAATTCTCCAGATTCTTGGAGATTTTTAAGAAGCTTCAAATCAACATTCCGTTTGCTGAGGCAATAGAGCAAATGCCACTCTATGCAAAATTCTTAAAGGAATTAATGACCAAGAAGAGAAGCTGGAGAAATGAGGAAACTGTGTTGTTAACTGAAGAATGCAGTGCCATCATTCAGCACAAATTGCCTCAGAAATTGAAGGATCCAGGCAGTTTCCAAATCCCCTGCATCATAGGAGAAGTCATGGTGGAGAAGGCCTTGTGTGACTTAGGGGCCAGTATCAATTTGATGTCTCTAACAATGATGAGAAGAATGAAGATTGAGGAAACCAAACCAACAAGAATGGCCCTCCAATTGGCAGATCGAACTTTTAAATTCCCTCATGGGATAGTTGAGGATTTGTTGGTGAAAGTGGGAGATTTTATATTTCCTGCTGATTTTGTGGTGTTAGATATGGAGGAAGAAGCCAAAGCTTCAATAATTCTGGGAAGACCCTTCCTGGCTACTGCTGGAGCCATCATAGATGTACAAAAGGGTGAACTCACTCTTAGACTACATGACGAGAAATTGGTGTTTAACGTATTCAAGGCAATGAGCTATCCATCAGAATCACTAAAGGAATGCATGAGGGTGGATGTAGTGGACATTGCAATACAAGAAACCTTTGAGGAAACAACAAAGGAAGTGGCAGAGGAGGAGTTCACCAAGAATATTGAAGTTAGTGACATCAACGCTGCTGAAACAACCATGCCAAGCATGCCAGAGAGAGTGAAAGAAGAGAAGGAAGCACCAAAACCTGAGCTCAAAGCATTGCCCCCTAATCTCAAGTATGCGTACTTGGGTAGTGATGAGAGCCATCCTGTTATCATTAGCTCTGCCCTGAACCAAGAACAAGAAGAAGAATTGATCAAGGTGCTACAAACTCATCAAGATGCCATTGGATGGACCCTAGCTGATTTGAAGGGGATAAGTTCATCCATATGCATGCATAAAATCCTGTTAGAAGAGGATGCTAGACCCTCCATTCAAGCTCAGAGAAGATTGAATCCCGTCATGAAAGAAGTGGTACAAAAGGAGGTCATGAAGTTATGGCAGGCAGGGGTAATCTACCCCATTTCTGATAGCCCATGGGTTAGTCCCATCCATGTAGTTCCCAAGAAAGGTGGCATAACTGTGGTGCCAAATGAGAGGAACGAACTCATACCCACAAGAACTGTCACTGGGTGGAGGATGTGCATAGACTACAGGAAACTCAATGAAGCCACCAGAAAAGATCATTTCCCACTCCCATTCATGGATCAGATGCTTGAAAGGCTTGCAGGACATGCTTACTATTGCTTTCTGGATGGATACTCAGGCTATAATCAGATAGTAGTTGATCCTAGAGATCAAGAAAAAACATCATTTGTTTGTCCATATGGAGTTTTTGCTTATAGACGCATGCCCTTTGGATTGTGCAATGCACCTGCCACTTTCCAAAGATGCATGCTGTCCATCTTTTCGGATATGATTGAAAAATTTATTGAAGTTTTCATGGATGATTTTTCTGTGTTTGGAGATTCTTTTCCTAGCTGCCTACACCACCTTGCCTTGGTGCTTAAGAGATGCCAAGAGACCAACCTAGTATTAAACTGGGAAAAGTGTCATTTCATGGTCACAGAAGGAATAGTCCTTGGCCACAAAATCTCTAATAGAGGCATTGAGGTGGACAGAGCTAAGGTGGAACTCATTGAAAAACTACCTCCACCCAGTAATGTCAAGGCAGTTAGGAGTTTTTTGGGACACGCTGGCTTTTACAGAAGGTTTATTAGAGACTTTTCTAAAATAGCCAAACCTTTGAGTAACTTGCTTGTCTCTGATACACCCTTTGTATTTGATAAAAATTGCATGCTAGCCTATGAACTTTTGAAACAAAAACTTTCCTCTGCACCTATCATTGCCCCACCTGATTGGAACTTACCTTTTGAACTGATGTGTGATGCATCAAACCTTGCTATTGGGGCAGTGTTAGGACAAAGGAAAGACAATTTGGTACATGTGATTTATTATGCCAGTAAAGTCTTGAATGATAACCAAAAGAACTACACAACCACTGAAAAAGAACTCTTGGCAATAGTCTTTGCATTTGACAAATTTAGATCCTATCTCATTGGATCTAAAGTCATTGTCTTCACTGATCATTCAGCTTTAAAATACTTACTTGCTAAATAAGAATCCAAACCAAGACTTATTAGATGGGTTCTTTTGTTGCAGGAATTTGACATCGAAATCAAAGATAAGAAGGGTGTAGAGAACAAGGTGGCAGACCATTTATCAAGGATACCATGTGAAGAAGGAAGCACACAAAGCACACATATAAATGAATGCTTTCCTGATGAACAACTCATGGTAATTCACAAAGCACCCTGGTTTGCAGACATAGCAAACTTCAAGGCCACTGGGAGTTTGCCGTTGGAATTTAACAAGCATCAAAGGAAGAAATTGGTAAATGATGCCAAATACTTCATCTGGGACGAACCATACTTGTTCAAAAAATGTTCGGATGGCATACTCAGAAGATGCATATCAGAGGAAGAAGGAAGGGAAGTCTTATGGGACTGCCATGGCTCCACTTATGGAGGACATTTTGCAGGAGAAAGAACAGCAGCTAAGGTGTTGCAGTGTGGTTTTTATTGGCCCACTATCTTCAAAGATGCAAAGGAACTAGTGAAGCACTGCCATGAATGCCAGAAAGCGGGGAACCTGCCAAGAAGAAATGAAATGCCACAACAATTCATTCTGGAACTTGAATTGTTTGATGTATGGGGGATAGATTTCATGGGACCCTTTCCCACCTCATACTCAAATAATTACATTCTTGTGGCAGTAGATTATGTCTCCAAATGGGTTGAAGCAATAGCAACTCCAACCAATGATAATAAGGTAGTCATGAACTTCCTCAGAAAACACATTTTTTGCCGTTTTGGGGTTCCAAGAACAATCATCAGTGATGGAGGAAGCCACTTCTGCAACAAACCATTAGAGACATTGCTTCTAAAATATGGAGTCAAACACAAGGTAGCCACACCATACCATCCACAGACAAGTGGGCAAGCCTAAATATCTAATAGGGAACTCAAAAGAATCCTGGAAAAGACTGTGGGAACTTCAAGGAAGGACTAGTCGATTAAGCTAGATGATGCTCTTTGGGCATATAGGACAGCTTTCAAAACACCAATTGGAATGTCTCCTTACCAACAAGTATATGGAAAAGCTTGCCATTTGCCACTGGAGTTGGAGCACAAGGCATACTGGGCCTTGAAACTTTTGAACTTGGACAGCAAAGCTGCTGGAGAAAGAAGGATGTTGCAAATTCAAGAGTTAGAAGAATTCAGAGCTGAAGCTTATGACAATGCCAAAATTTACAAAGAAAGAGCAAAGAAGAAGCATGACAGCAACATAGCCCCAAGGAAATTTGAAGAAGGACAAAAAGTATTGCTCTACAATTCTAGGCTGAAGCTATTCCCAGGGAAGCTAAAATCAAGGTGGTCTGGACCATTCCTTGTCACCAAGGTCTCCCAATATGGACAAGTAGAAATCATGGAAGAAAAGTCACAACGAACCTTCACTGTGAACGGTCAAAGACTCAAACATTACTTGGGAGATGTGGAGGAGAAAGACAAGGTTAAATATCACCTCAACTGAGGAAGACAACCGTCAAGCTAATGACGTTAAAGAAGCGCTTGTTGGGAGGCAACCCAACCTGAGGTAATATCCCTTTGCTGTTTCTTTTATTTGTTTCAATAAAAAGGGTGAAGTAGTTTCTGTGCATTGCAAAGAATTAAGTTTGGTGTTTCACACCAAACAATGAATTCGTGGATCAATAATTCAAAGGGAATGTGTGACTCTAAGTTTGGTGTTCCACCATAAAGATCAACTGAACACAACAACCTTTGAATTATATGAAAGGAACAACCATTCTAAGCAATCATAGAAATGCTTAAAATCCTTAGCAGCAACTTCATTCCAAGGAGAACTCAAGGATTCAAAGAACAGAGAAGTAAGTAGGAGACTAAGTTTGGTGTTCACACACCAACTTAAGACTCAGACACTTGCCCATACATAGTTGAGCTAACCACTCAAGTGCTTGAGAAGCAAGCAACTTCATCACTCTTTGCAGGAAAGGAAACAAGGATCTTAGAAAGAACATGAAGCAACAACTAGGAGAAGAAGGAGAAATCAAATTGTTCCTGGCAACAAAGAGAAAACAAGAAATTTCACAAGGTGGTGTTGTTCCTTGACAATTCTTTAAAAGGGCAAACAAAAGCATGCTTGTTCTGGTATAAACTGAAATTGTTGAATCTTTCTGGAATGTAAAGTTTCTAGTATGTTTGTCTGTTTAATGCTTTGAATAAAGTGAATGCCTAGATGTTTGGATATAACTTCACCTTCTTAAACAAATGCTTGCCATGCTTGTTCTGTTTCCAAAAATAAAAGAAAAGTTTGAACAAAAGTAACTTGGCTCAATTAGTGACAAATCAAGTAGAATTAAGTGGTGGTATGCATGCTTGATTGTTTAGTAAGATCACTGGAAATAAAGTGTAGAATTATCATTTTTTGTGTAGAATTTGAAAACTGTCTATGGATCTTGAGGAATAAATGTCTTTGGCCATGAAAAAGAAAGAAAAAGAAGAAGAAAAAGCCACTGAAAAAAAGGGCAACCAAAAAGCAAAAAATTGAGAAAATAAGCTAGGCACCAATGGTTTGAACTTCTGAGACAAATGTCTGTGGTGTTTATGTATTAAGGATATGCTTGGATGAATAGGTTCTGAGGAGTGTTTCAACACTTGGTAACTTGGGTTAACTAACCCAGGATTATCAACCAAAAGTCCATTATCAAGAGCAACCTAAATACAAAACATTTAGTCACACAAAGAGGTGCTGGACACCAATGTCTCAAGAAGAAATGTGAACTAAAATGCCTGGAGTGGATATGTGTAGTGCACTGATAAGAAAAAGAAAATGCCAAAGGCTTGTGCAACACATGACACTAAGCAAACAAGGAGCAAAGGAGCTCTAAGAAAAAGAAAAGAAAAACAAAGAAGAGAAAAGTGCCAAGGACATAAGAATAACAAGAGGCCATAGCAGTGTTTGATGGATGCAATGAAAAAGTGATAATCTTACCTGATAAGAATGAAAAAGTGATGCTGCAACTTTCTGCATAAAACCCTTCTGATGAACTTCAAATGCTTGCTAATATAGCCAATGTAATTGCTTTCTGTTTCATACTTTCTTCTCAAATAACTCAGGACTTGCTTAGGGACAAGCAAGTATTAAGTTTGGTGTTGTGATGCCAAGGCATCTTAGGCTAGTTTCACTAGCATTTTTCTGTTAGTTTTAGTTGTTTTATGCACTTTCTTGAGCTTAAAGTAACCAAGAATGGTTAAAGAATAACAAAGCAATGAACCATCCAAACAGTATGATTTTTATGCAAATTTCATGAGTTTTTAGTTATATTACTTGAATGCTATGAATGGAAGATTCTCATGAAAATTTGCAAGACTTTGATGCAGTTGTTTGGATGATTTCAGGAAAGAAGAGGCTAGGCAAGGAAGCAACAAAAATCAATAAAGGAAGCTTGAATATCACATGTGGAGTTTAAGTTCCAGTTTAAGCTTAAACTGGAACTTAAACGCCAAAATCATAAAAGCTGAGGAAAGGGTGAAAGTGGCGTTTAACCTCCAGTTTAACCTTAAACTGGAAGTTAAACGCCAGAAATGGGAATGCACCAGGGAGCCATTTCCACGTTTAAGCTCCAGTTTAACCTTAAACTGGAGCTTAAACGTGTTCGACCAAGTTTTCTCCTCCAGGGTTGCTTTCTCCATTTCCACGTTTAAGCTCTAGTTTAACCCTAAACTGGAGCTTAAACGTGTTCGACCTCCAGGGTGCTTTCTCCGCTTCCACGTTTAAGCTCCAGTTTAACCTTAAACTGGAGCTTAAACGTGTTCGACCTCCAGGATGGCTTTCTCTATTTCCACGTTTAAGCTCCAGTTTAACCTTAAACTGGAGCTTAAACGTGTTCGACCTCCAGGGCTGCTTTTCCTATTTCCACGTTTAAGCTTCAGTTTAACCTTAAACTGAAGCTTAAACGTGTTCGACTACGTTACCCTCCAGGGCTGCCTTCTTCCATTTCCACGTTTAAGCTTCAGTTTAACCTTAAAC